>NC_067148.1:51239070-51546570 GCF_903995435.1 Acomys russatus | reverse complement strand
ATTAGTAGTCTGAGCCAAACTTGTGTTATATTCATTGGGACGATCACAGAGGGGAGCAGGTCTTGTCGTTAGTGCTCTTGGCTTTCCTTCTGGCAGTCTGCCTTCTTAGAGACAGAAAAGCTCATCTCATGGAAACTGTCTGCATATAGACATTGAGTTTGGCCTCAAATGACTGCAAATCAATTCTAATGTAAGTTTTCCAAGACATCTTCCTTCAAAACATCTTCTCATCGAGTTCCACGAAAGGTCTTTTACCACTGATCTTTCCTTTACAAGGTTTCTCATGTGGTTGTTAACACTGTTTCCATGGACTTACATGTGACTGGAGCCGATAAAATTAAATGTCTGGGAAGGTGCATTGGTGACAAATCAATCAACCACTAAGTGCATTTAGAGAATGAGTCTATTTCAGAAAAACCCAATTACAGACCTGGATTTCCTAGGTTCTAACAGTTATATACTAAAGCCAAAGTACTGCTTTCTTTTTTCTTTTTTCTTTTCTTCTTCTTCTTTGTCTTCTTCTTCTTCTTCTTCTTCTTCTTCTTCTTCTTCTTTTTTTTTTTCTTTTTTGGTAGACATGTTCTTATGTGGATTCTGACTAAGAATGGGAAACAGTAATCCTTAGAGAAAGAAATTTCTAGTAATATATTGCTTATGAAAACATATTCTCAAGTACATAATAACCAGAGATGTTATGTATGACTACATAATGTGTTGTATAATTGATGTCATTTTCTTGAGTTAAAGATGAAAAATACATTCAGGAGAGAACTTGGAGCCTCTGTTGAGAGAGAGCTGAAACATGTTTACTGAACACTCTTTTCAGTTGTGCTGCCATTCTTTGGGCTACTTGAGCACAAGAGCTTTTGGATGGGGTGGCAATGTCCGGTTCCAAAGTTAAAGCTGGAGGTATGACCGACCCAGTGTTGGCCACTCAGATCGGTCCATTCCCCTGCGTTTAGTTTTGAGATGATCTTATGGTCTGTTAAACACAATGACGTTAGCTCTAGGATGAAAGAGGAATGGTTGGGGGTGAAAAGCTGTCTCGATACAGGCAGATACAGTAGAGAGAGCGCTGAATAAGAATGAAGCCCAAACAGAAGGTTGAGGAACAAGAAGTGGGAAGAACAAGAGTTCTGATGGCACCGAATATACACTCGGGTGAAATGAAGGATTATGGTTTTCGCTTAATCTAGCTCAAATTGACATTCATTTGAGACTGAAATAGATGTGCCCAACACAGGTGTTTACTAATGGGAGGAGTCAAGGAAATGCTGCATACATGCTGGCTTAGTGCTTTAACAAGACGCTTGGCCTGACATTGTTTTTCATGAGATCCTTGTGGGTAACATGTAGAAATGTGAAATGGATGTAAGCACAGTCAGGTGACTTCATCAATAATTGAAGAGTCATGTCCAAGAATGCTAATTCCATGTCAAGCAGAAAGGAATTTTACAGTGGTGTGCCTCAGGGTTCTCCCTGGCTCTGTCCTTTTTGACATATGTATCAAAGGTTTGGGTGAGCACAATGGTGGCATTCCTATCAAATGCTACAAACAGCAAGGTGATTGGAGCATGGGATAGTGTGCTCAGTAACAGAGACTCACTTCTAAGTCTCTTCCTAAGACAGAGCCCTAGAATAGAATTTTAAGAAGAGCTAACATAAAAATCTTTGAATGGGATCCAAGAGTAATTATACAAATAACTGGGCAACACTGGGAATTTAGTTAAGTATAATTTCAAAATGGATCAGCAATGTTTTACAGCTGCTTAAATAATTAAATAAGTAGAACCACATTACATTACATAAATAGGACAGAATAGTGATTCAGGAAGACTTCACGTTGAACAAATCACGGGGTAAGGCTGATAGAGTAGAGGGCACAGAGCCAAAGAAATTAAGGGTTTCAACTATTTCAACCTTAATATCTAATGATACTGTCCTGACTTGCCAAATCACGTAAACAGAAAGACTAAAAACCCACCAGCTGGAGTAGTCACAACATCTCTCTGCCTCTACCCGCTATTTAGAAATTGTATTTTCCCTTCCCAAGAGGAAGGGTTGCTTCTCTGGGAGACAAGTTAAGCTCTGCTATAGAACAAAACACCCACCGAAGTAGGTAAGGAGGGTGAGGTATAAAAAGAGAGAGAGAAAAGTGTTGTGTCTGTCAAGGAAGGATTTGCAACTGCTTAAAGACAAAGCAGCCCCAGAGACCTTCCAAGATGTGAAAGAATAGGAAAAAGAGAAATGGAGGAGAATTTAATTGTATTGTAGCAATTAATCAAAATATTTTTTATCATATGTTCCTGAATTTCCATGAAATTAGCCTCTAGATTTGTTTTTAATCAAAGACATTTTATGTATATTTTTTTTCCAGCAAGGTTCTGTGCACACCCACTTCCCCAGCACCACATGTATATAAAGTTTTATGGGAAAACTACCACAGTCTTAACAAAGAGGGTATGGGGCTTCAAAGTTACAGTACGAGTGGGTCTAGAGTTAGAAAATGTTCATCTAGTGGAATGTTACTGGGGGAAACAGTAGTAGAAGGCAAATGATGAAATTGCCATTGTGTGTATGCTACATGTTAGTTTATATCACATATAAGAGAAACCTAATTCTATTATTCTGCTAAAGAAACATATAAGCCAGGCTGAGTGCCTGCACTGAGAGGGGGAAGTGGGCTTGGACTCTCAATCCTAACCAAGAAGCTGTCTGCCACTGAAAGCCACATGCAAAAGAAATATTAGCTCTCAATGGAGTCTCACTGGGTACATTAACCACACTCGGGGCTGGCCCGTGTCCATCCACAAACTAAGTCCGTGGTGCTTTTGTGGACTTTTTGTCTAGTTTTGCTTTGTTTGGAAATTCTGTTTTGTCTTACTGGTATTTTTTGCTTGTTTAGTTTGATTTCCATTGTTGTGGGTTTTGTGGTGGGTGGTTGTGTGATTCTTGGTTTGTTTGTTTATCTGTTGGTTATTTTGGCTGGTTGGATTAAAAAGAACATAAAGTTGGATGGCATGGGAGGATCTGGGCGGAGTTAGGGGAGAGCAGAAAGCATGATCAGAATACATTGTAGGAAAAAACTTTTGATTAAAAGAAAAATAAAGACCTCTGCAAGTTGACCTTCAAATTCAATTCAATTTTAATGCAACCCCTGAAGAGTCATTTTATCAACTGATTCTAAGATTATCAGATAACAACAACAGTAAGGCCTATGTCACACTGAGACAATTTTTAAAAGAAGAGTGGAAATGGCAGCCATCCTAGCAGACATTAAGAAATAGCTCAAGGGTGAAAAAAGCCCATGATGGTGAAGGCAGCACATTGCTGGTAAGAGAACAATGACACATGAAGATCAGGAAAGAAAATCATGCCACGGAGCAGCATAGAGTTGCTGGAAAATTCTAGAACTTCAAGATAAAGGAATGTGTCTTAAACAGACCTCTCTAGACTTCCAGGGTGGTGCACCTCTGTGTGTCCCAGTTAAGAAGACTCAGTGTTAGAATGAATACACTGCACCCGGGCCATGGTGACACATGCCTTTTATCCCAGCACTTGGGAAGCAGACGCAGGTGGATTGCAGTGAGTTTGAGGCCAGACTGGTCTACAAAGCAAGTCCAGGACAGTCAAGGATACACAGAGAAACCCTGTCTCGAAAAAGAAGAAGAAGAAAGAAGAAGAAGAAGAAGAAGAAGAAGAAGAAGAAGAAGAAGAAGAAGAAGAAGAAGAAGAAGAAGAAGGAGGAGGAGGAGGAGGAGGAGGAGGAGAAGATACTGCATCCCGAAGAGAGAGACGGTGTGCAGTAATTCACCAGGGTGATCAGCAAGCACAGCTGCAAAGCGCCGAGAAAGGCACACAGTGTGCTGGAGCAGAAACAAGCCAAGGCTAACACCACTCCAGCTATATTGCGCCCCAACAGGAGAAAAGAAAGCAGAAGCCTCATCTAAAAAGTAAGCCAGGTGTCTCAGGTGACAAGCATCTGGCAGTCCTAGCCTCAGGACAGACCCAAATCAACCTCAAATCAAGCTCAGCATTTTGGCGAGCTGAGCATTCCTCCCGTAGATTGCGCAGTGATGGAGAGGGATCCCATTTTGTCAGTCTGTGTGTCTCAGAGGGCAGTGACTAGGTGCCAATGTAAGAGACAACCTATTGGTTAAAACTGAACCTTCCCCGGGGCCCTGAGAACAGGTAACAACTAGGTTCAGGGAAGCCTAAGCTTAATGTGTCAATCATCCGAGTCAGCCCTAGGAGGAGTTTGTGCAGAATTTAGTGAAGGGGCAAGCATAAGCTGAAAGTTAGCGGCTGTGAGAAGCTTGTCTTATGCAGTTAAGGGAGAAAGGTAGCTATACCCTTGGCACCAAGAACAAATAGTTCTTTTCATAGCCCGTAGAGCCTGTGGTCAGAGTGTGGAGCAACATCGGAATCTGCCTGTGTCGCCTTCACCACTACAGAGCCCAAGAACTCTGGAGTGCATCCCTCCATAGTGTGAGTAATGCATGGGAGATCTGAGAATACAACGACAGGTCTTCTCCCATATGTGTCGCAGTGTTGAGCTCCATCACTGCCCTCCCTTCAAACACAGTTTAAAAGACACCCTCAGCTAGAACAGTAGGACCCTGGCTATACCGTTTGGGATGTCTTAGAGTGGGGAGGGGGCAGAATCTACCTAGTGCTCAGACAGCAATGCTCAGTCTGTCCCACAGAAGCCTCTATGCAAAGACAGAAAGCTACTGTTGTGAAGGTTTGTCCAATACACGCTCAACACCAGCACAAACCACAGGAAGAAATCCACAGTTCCTCCTCCAGCTCCTTCGTCCACCCTGTGCATGTGACTGTCAGTGTCTGATTTCTGAAAGCCCAGAAGGAAGTCGCTTTGACACTTCATCTGTAGTCCCTACTTTTCTCTTTATATCACACTTTTAGCAATATTTTTACTTCATCATACTTTTAAATTATTAGGCAGTCTCTTTTTCTCTTTCAAGTTTTTCCTTCCCTATTTCCCCTTTTCTCTCTCTGCTATACTTTTAGTATTGTTTTTATTTTATTTTATTTTTTTGTTCTTTGAGAATCCATATATTGATAAATGATATACGGTCACATACATTTCCCTATTTCCCCAGAAGTGCCTCTGGGCTCTTTTAGTGGTACTTGATCTTAATCTTTAAAAACAAACAAACAAACAAAAAACAAACAAACAAAAATGACAAAATCCTCACATTTTTGCTTTTTATTCCTTTTTTAAAATATTTATCCAATTTTGCTTTTTAACCAAAATCTTATTATTGTGCTAGTGTGTATTATTTTTTGCTTTTCTTTTTTGTAAGCTGCGATGGTTTAAATGAGAACTGGCCCCAATATGCTCATATGTTTGAATGCTTGGTCCCTAGTGAGTGGAACTGTGTGAGAAGGATGAGGAGATGTGGCCTGTCATCACAAGAACTATGTCCTTAGGAGTGGGCACTGAGATTTCAAAAGCCCAGGCCAGGCCCAGTCTCTTCTTTCTGTCTGTTGCTCATAGATAAGGACGCAGCTTTCAGCTACTTCTCCAGAGCCATGCCTGCAAGCCTGCCTGCCTGCCACCCTGCTCCCTGCATGACGATCGTTGACTTACACTAAGAAGCTATAAGCAAGCCCTCAGTTAGGCATTTTCTCTCTAAGTTGCCTTGGTCGTCACGTCTCTTTGGAGCAATAGAACAGTAGCTGAGACAGAAACTCGTGCTCTGTGCTCTCCTATTGTTCATTCCTTTTCTCTCTTTCTTCAGCCTTGCTTCTCTTACCTTCTTCATTATTTCATTGCTTTTCTATTTCATCATTTACCCTAAATAAATTTAAAACCCCCTTATTAGATGTATTCACTTTATTTTAAGTGTTTTGCCTGCATGTACGTCTGCGTACTGTGTGGGTGCTTGTGCCCACAGAGATCAGAAGATGATATCGGATCCCCTGGAACCGGAGTTACAGATGGTTGTAAACTACCATGTAGGTGCTGGAAATCAAACCTAGGTGCTCTGCAAGAGCAGCAAGTGCCCTTAAGTGCTGAGCTAGCTCTCCAGGCCTCTGTCCTAAATAATTTTTAACTTTATATCATATTCAAGATTAGTTTTTTTTTTTTTTGCCAGTTTCTATTTATGGTTGGTCATTGGTGCTATATTAGTAGACTTCATCAATTTCAGTTATATTTCTTTATCTTGTACCATTTCATGGTTCTAGTATAACAGTTTGTTTTTTTTTTTTTCTATGAGTGGTACTATGGATTGAACCCTCAAGAGTAGGCTGCTGAATAAAAGTCCAAAATAAAAACTGAAAGAGATATCCAAGAGGAACTAAAATAGGCAAAGTACTGGGTGCAGATGCACAATGGATATTTTCCAGCCATACCAAAAAAAAAAAAAAAAAAAAAAAAAAAAAAAGAATTATTACATTTTCAAAAAATATATGGAACTAGATATCATTAAATTAAACCAGACTTAGAAAGACAAAAATCATATTTTCCCTCATATGCAGACTCTAAATGTATTTATCTTATAAAAACCAATTTTAATATAATGAATACATGAATATGATTGTATGCGTATGTGGATGATGAAAGTAGAACAGAAGACCAGAAGAGGAAGAGGAAGAGACACTAAGGAAGAGGAGAGTGGGGACAGAGGGGTCATGGAAGACATTTGATACGCAAGCTGCAGAAAGGACTACTTGAGAGGAGGAAGAGGTGAGGGAAAAAGAAGGACGTAAGCCAAGCATGGTGGTGCACGCCTTTCATCCCAGCACTTGGGAGGCAGAGGCAGGCAGATTGCTGTGAGTTCGAGCCCAGCCCTGGTTTACAAAGTGGCTCCAGGACAGCCAAGGCTACACAGAGAAACCCTGTCTTGGAAAAAAAAAAAAAAAGGACATAATCAGTTGTTTGGGAATTCACCAGTAGCCAATCATCTTGTGCTCTTTTGGTAGGTAAAAATTGCTAACTTGTACATGTTTAAAAAGCAAGTTTTATGATAATTTAGTTATATCAGAATTAAAAATTACTTTACTAGGTAAGTCTAATGTATAGTTGGGGCTGAAAGCCATACAAAGGTGGGCAGCATTCCCCACGCAGGCTACTCTTTGAAAAACACAAAGGAGCTTTGAACAGCACTGAAGCCCACTCACGTGCAGCATGATACGGATACTATTCGTCTGGGTCAAAATTCAAATGTCAGGAACTTTCAGCTCTTCTGGATTACTATTACTATGCAGCCAGGTTCAAATCCCTTGTTCAGAACAGGGCGTTGCGATGTGTGTTCCTCAGATGAGCCGCATCTACAGCACCCAGGACGCGGTTTACTATGCAGGCGCTCTGCCCTACACAGGGCAGCTTGAGAAGCGCTGCATTAATATGCATGGAAATTGTGTCCCGGTCCTGCCATTATCCTGAAAGTTACACTGAGCCCCAAGCATGTATGGTGGACGTGGTGCAGAGATAGAAAACGTTTGCTGCTGGGCATGGTGGCACACGCTTGTAATACCAGCACTTGGGGAGGCGGAGGCAGAGGCAGGCAGATCTCTATGAGTTCAAGACTAGCTTGGTGTAAGTCCGGGACAACTAAGGCGGCACAGGGAAACCCTATCTCGAGAAAAACAAAAGCAAAAACCAAAACCAAACCAAACCAAGCCAACAACAAAAAATAAGAGAGTAAAAGAGAGCGAAGTAGGTGGACCCAAAGAATAGACGAAAACCAGGTAAGACGCTGAGAGTCGGAATTACATCGTAGCCCCCCCAGCCCCCCCCCCCCGCGCGCACGTTGTTTCTCCGTTAGTGCCTCCGTTGTCAACCATCAAAGGTGCCCTGCAGCTTCATTTTCTTAACCTTACTCTTTTCAGCCAGCATTTACCTCGATTTAGCCAACAAATGATTCTTTCCCCGGATGTGACCATTTAGAGACTGTTACTGGAACGTCTGTGACATTTTAGAGAATATAATCTTTAGAATTCTCTTTCTAAAAATTTAGGATAAAAAATAAGAATTATAGCTGTATTTGAAGAATGCATTTTTTCCCCTACCCAGCAGCCCACAGTAGTTAACCAGTAGCTTAGCGCTAGCTATAGATTCAGTGGAGCTGGTTTCTATAGATGTTAACATTTGTGGAGACATACCTTAGTAATGGGGCTTTAAAATAAGACATGAAGAAATGGCTGTGTTATTTGTCCTATGTAAAGAACTTTGATATAACCATATTATTAGTAATTAATTCTGCCACTTCTTGCAACATTAGTTATTTCCAAACTGTCTCTACAGACAAAAGCCCTAGAAACTAGTTTCCTTGAGGGCATTATGACATGCGCATACACTCCTCTGGGCTCACTAACACGAAGGTGATTTAGCAGTGTTTATTGGGACTGACTGTTGGCAAAATTTCCACCTGAATGGAGTGATGAACTGCAAAACCAAGATTTATTTTCTTCAAGTCCTGAACTAAGTTTGGTTCCCAAGGTCTCAGAGTGTCAATGAATCAGAATGTAACTTTGTACCTTTATTTACCTCCTAGTCTCTTCCAAGGGAGAGCACTTAAATTAATGTTGCCAGGAGTATACCTCAGCCCTTGTGCTCCATCTCCATTCTCGAAGGGCCTCACTGTGGTTTCTTATCACCATGGTGACATTCAGACATTTCCCCCAAGAGACCTCAGCACACAAGTCCGAGCCCAGCAGGGAGTTCACTACCCAATCGGAGGAGGAGCAATGCACAGATAAGCACTTGGAAATCATGGAAGAGAGGGAAAAACAGTTATGGGGCTATTCACAGGAATTCTTTGGAGGACAGACAAGTTAAATCAGAGGTAGTGAGGCTGGGAATAATCAGAGGTAAAGTCACAGGATTTGGTGTGAAGGAAGGGCTCACCTGTACAGAGGGAAGGCTAGAGATGGTCTGGATGGGGAAGAGAGAGAAGGAATTCAGGTGGTCATTTCCCTAAATACTTGAGAGTAACCTTTTAAAGCCAAAAACAAAACAAAACAAAACAAAACAAAACAAAAAACCTGGGGCTGGAGAGATGGCTCAGCAGTTGAGAGCACTGGCTGCTCTTCCAGAGGACTCGAATTCAACTCCCAGCACCCACATGGCAGCTCACAACTGTCTATGACTCCAGTTCCAAGGGATCTGAGACCCTTACACAGACATATATGTAGGCAGAACACATGAAATTAAATGCACATGAAATAAAAATAAATAAATAGTATAAATCTCTACCTCAGTGAGCGAGACTCTTTGTACCTCAGAGACTCTAGGAAGTCCAAAAACATTGCTGTGCTTGTCCCTAGGATGTGCCCAGTCTGGAAAATCCATCTCTGCTCATTGTTGATGGAGTCATCTGTCCAAGTAACGTTTTCAGAAATCACACAAAAATGCCTGATCCATTATCTTCTACTCATGACGTACCAATAATCTCCCAAAGCAGATAATTATGTCATTATTTGCAATGTGATCTCTGAATTGAACAGGTGCAGTTGGAAGGCGGGGGACAGACTTGTGTGACAGCCACAGATCTGCTTAGGGATCAGCATTATGGAGAAAAATGCCTAGTTCATTATAAACATCCCCACCTGTAGACAATCAGAAAGATGTACCTGATACCAGATAATACACAGTTTCTCTTCTGGTGCCTGAATTATTTCTTCCGAAATGAAAAAAAAAAAAAGAAAAGAAAAAAGAAAAACATTTTTCCAATATATGATTAATCTAAACACAATGTATCTTTTGTATTAGCATTAAGGGGGATTTCTATATACATTTGTTTTTATGATAGCCTGGATAAAAATATTTATAAAATAATTGTTGGGCTATATTCAGTAGAAATACTTAGAAGTTATATTATGAGATTAGTAATACAGTTGATTCTATACATGAGAAATGATGTAAACCTATGGCACTTGAAACATCAGGGTTATAATGGTGACTAGTATTTGCTATAACTCTCAAATATAGACTTTTTCTATGTCCTTTCTATGAAGGGAGCCACTGGCCCAAGACTCAAGAAAAAATTGTAAATGGTACTGATGACCTTAAAACGCAACTGAATAAAACCATTTAGGGTGCCAAGTTAGAAGAATCACTATGAATTCAACACTAACCTGGTCTACAGAGTGAGTTCCAGGAAAGCCTGGGCTACCCAGTCAAGCTTCATCTCAATTAAACTAAAATTTTCTCTCAATTTTCATGTTTGATTTAGTGGACTGAGGGAGAATTCTGAATGTGGATTTGAAAATTGATTTGTTTGCTGAACCTACTTTCAATTTTTAATATATATTTTAATTTATATATTCTTTTTAAACATATTTGTTATATTTTATTTTTATTTATAATATATACAATGTGATGATGGTGGTGGTGGTGGTGGTGGTGGTGTGTGTGTGTGTGTGTGTGTGTGTGTGTGTGTGTGTGTGTGTGTGTGTGTGTGTATGCTGGCTAGCCTTATGTCAACTTCATACACAAACTCGAATTTTCTGTAAAAAGGGAAACTCAATTGAGAAAATATCTCCATAGATGTGCCTATAACACATTTTCTTTCTTTCTTTCTTTCTTTCTTTCTTTCTTTCTTTCTTTCATTCTTTCTTTCTTTCTTTTTTTTTGGTTTTTTGAGAGAGGATTTCTCTGTGTTACCCTGGCTGTCCTGGACTGGCTTTGTACACCAGGGTGGCCTCGAACTCACAGAGATCCACCTACCTCTGCCTCCCAAGTGCTGGGATTAAAGGCGTGCACTGCCACCGCCGGGCAGGCATTTTCTTGAGTAGTGATGGATGGGAGAGCACCTGCTTCATTGTGGATAGAGCCATCCCTGGGCTGATGATCCTGGGTTCTATAAGAAAGCAGGCTGAGCAAGCTATGGACAGCAAGCCAGTAAGCAGCACCCTCCATGGCCTCTGCATCAGCTCCTGCCTCCAGGCTCCATCCCTGCTTGCATTGCTGTCCTGACTTCCTTCAATGATGAACAGAGATATGGAAGTGTACGCCAGGTAAACCCTTTCCTCAACAACTTGCCTTTTGGCCGTGGTGTTTCTTCACAGAAATAGAAGCCCTCATTAAGACAATGTGTACATTTTGTGTTCACAGAAAAACGGAGTGGAAACTATAGTGTCCATGCAACAGTTGCCCCTACATCCACCCAACTTGTCCTAATATTGAAATCCCGACCACAGAGATATCTGCTACCATCGATGAACCTATGCTGATGTGCATTATCATTCAAAGTCCACTGACTATAGTAGGAATCACTCTTGATGGTGTACACTGTATGCTTTTGGGCAAATGTAGTAATTATATTTACCCATCAATAGCCTACTGAAATGGATAGCTTTGCTACCTGATGCAGTATGGTTACAGTTTAAGTATTTTCCCCTAAATGTTCCTCAGTGGGAACGTTGGCCTCCAGGGTGGCAATATAGGAGGCAATGGAAGGCTTCTTTTTTGGAGGTAGTGCGGAGCTTTAGATGGTGGGGACAGTTGACCTTGGAAGGAATTGAGGTGGTTCTCATGGGTTAGTTTTTGCAGGAGGGTTTTTATGAAATAATAATGCTGGCTGTGCTACCGTATGATCGTTCTTACTACGATGGAATCTTCTTCTGTGTGCTGACTTGGCCAAGAGAGCCCTCACCAGAGGCTGAATCAAGTCTAGTTTCAACTTTCAACCTCCAAACATGTGGGCTAAATGAACCCTTCTCTTCATATCAGATCCAGAGTCAGGTACTTTGTAATGGCATCAGAAAAGAGTCAGAAAATTTTTAGATTAATTGAGATGAGGCTTGGAGCTTACTCTGTAGACCAGGTTTGACATGCTATCCAAAAAATCATCTGTGCTTTATTGTTCAACTCTCCCACCTGCCAATCAATCTATTGTAACACTGACCTCTGTCCACTCTGCTTTGCTTTTCCCACAATGCCCTGAAGTTTGAAGCGTGTGCTGGGTAGGCTTTTCAGGAGTAGCTGCTTTGACTCATTACTATGTATTTATGCTTCCTCCACGTCCTTCATTACTTCGTAGATATTCTTCTCCCTCTAGCATCCAGCAATAGCTCATAGTCTAGATGCATTACAGATTATCAATTAATCCACTAAAGAGCATTTTGGTTGTTTCCAGAATTGGGCAATTGTGAATAAGGCTGCTATAAACATTCATGTGCAGCTTTTTGTGTGGACATAAGTTTTCAATTAATTTGGGTAAACATTACGGAGCACAATTATTGAATCATAAGGGAGGATGGCTTTGATTTTTTTTTTTTTTTTTTAGAAATTGCCAAATGGTTAGCCAAAATAGCTCTTCTGTTTTACATTCCCACCAGCAGGAAATAATTCTCTCTCTCTCTCCCCTCCCTAAGAATTGTTTATTTTTATGTATATATGTGTGCATCTTAAAATGCATGCCAGTGATGATGGTAGAGACCAGAAGAAGGTGTTGGGCCCTGAAGCTGCAGCTATAGGTGTTTGCAAACCACTAATGTAATCACAGGGAATTGAACCTGGGTCCTCTGGAAGAACAGCAAGTGTTCTTAATGGTTGAGCTATCTATACAGCTTCCTGGATAAGGTTTTTTATTGCTGTATATCCTCACCAATATTTAATGTTGTCAAAGTTTTGAATTATGGCTATGGGTATACAGTGGTATCTCTTTGCTGTACTTCATAATCCCCTAGAAACATACAATGTTGAACGTTTTCATATGCTTGCTGGCCATCTCTAAGTCTGCTTTGGGGAATGTCCGTTCGGACCTTTTCCCTCTGAATAAAGGAGTCGTTCATTTTATGATTGTTAAGGTGTTCTATTGATTTCCTTTTTGAGATGCTGTGGATTGAGTCATGCATTCAAGGTCCCCCACAGCTAGACAAGTGCCACTCTTCTCCCACTAAGCTGTATCTCCAGTTCTTATTGCCAAGTTTGAGTCCTTTCTGTATTTTACACAACAGTCCTTTATCAAATGCATCATTTGCAAATATTTTCTCAGACTTGTCTTTTCATTATCTTGACATTCTCTTTCACAGAGTCTTTAATTTTAATGAAGCTCAGTTCATCAATTATTTATTTCAGGAATCACGCCATCAAAATGTCGTCTCCATCCCCAAGGTCATCTGGGTTTTCTCTTAGGCTACCTTCTAGGAGTATAACAGCTCTGCATTTTACCTTTGGGCCTGTGATCCATCTTGTTAACTGTGTGTGTGTGTGTGTGTGTGTGTGTGTGTGTGTGTGTGTGTGTAGTGTTAGGTTTGCGTCTATGTGATTTTATGTGTGGATTTCTAGCTGTTCTGGCTTCATCCGTTTAAAGACCATCTTTGTTATGTTATATTGCTTTTTGCTAATGATTAGTTGGCTATATTTATGGGGGTCTGCTTCTAGGTTTTGCATTTTGTTTTATTGGTCTAATTGTCTCCTCTCACTGGTTCCACACTGAGTTTATTGCTGTAGACTTACAATAAGGTCTTGAACTAGAATAAGGTCTGATTTCCTTCCAACTTTGTTCTTTTCTTTCAGTATTAAAAGTTGCTAATTCTGGATCAAATGCTTCTCCATATAAACTTTAGAATTGATTTACTGATCGATATAAAATAACTTGCTGGAGTTTGATTTGAAATACAATGAATGGGAATGAATTTATACATTAATTTATAGAAATTCACTGTCTTCTTGTATTGTCTTCCTATCCATGAACATAGATAATTCTAGTAATTATTTGGTTCTTCTTTGATGTATTTTATCAGGTTTGTATCTTTGTTCATATAGATCCTTTATATGTCTTTCTATATTTATACTTAAATATTTGATGTTGCAGGATGTTAGTGTAAGTGGTAATATATTTTAAAATTCAAATGCCACTTGATAATTACTGGTATAGAGAAAGGTGAGTAACTTTTGCATATGAACCTTACACAGACCTATAATTCTATAACTCTCATAGATTCAAAATATTTTTATGCTAATTCTTTTGGATTTTCAACAAACAAAGACAGTTTTAGTCCTTGCCTTCTGCATTTATCTGCCTATTGTCCCTTTTCTTGTCTTATTGGCTAGGGCTATTGCTTGCAGTATTTAAAAGGAGGGTCACAGGAAGTACATTTGCTTTGTCCCTAATTGTAGTTGGAAAACTCTTAGTTTTTCATTATTACTTATGATTTTAGCTGTGGGAGTTTTTATTTATAAATATATATTATTATTTCCCTTATTTTTAAGATTATAATATAATGAAATTATTTCCCATTTCTCTTTCCTCTCTCTAAACCTTCCTCTTGGCTCACTTTCATATTATGGCCTCTTTTTTCATTAATTGTTGTTACATACATATATGTATGTATATACATATATACTTGGACATATAAATATAATCATCTCAGTCTGTATGTTACTTGCATGTATGTTTTTAGGTCTAACCATTTTGTAGTTGCCTATAGTTCTTTGTGTAGGGCTGAGGCCACATACCTCCTAACAATATTCTAAACATTTGCCCTTATATCCACAGACAAGTGTGGTCCTCACTCCTCATCAAAGAAACTTCTCTTTGCAACAGAGATAGATCATTACAGAAAGCTATAACCAATCAAAATTCAGAGTTGCAGAGCCCAGTCCCAAAGGATGCATCTATAACACAACTCATGTGCCTAAGACCTAGGGAACATGAGAGAATAGGGGTGGGTAGAGCCAGAGGGTCAAGGAGCCAGTTTGCTGTGCAACTGTGTCCCCTAATAATGTTAGCAATTAAACCCATGAGGTGTCACCAACATGACTGCCTAAACATAAACAAGAACAGCAGTAGACCTTATAGGACCTTAGATATTTTTGTTAGATGGTCTTAAGGCAGTTGAGGATGTGGCCCTTAGTTCCTATTTGGCTGAGAATTTTAAATTTTGGATGAACTCAGGTGTGTGCCAACTGCTTTCCTGTGTGATCATAGAATTTTTCCTTTTTGCTCGCTTATATGGTAGATGACTGTAGTTGATTTTTGAAGACTATTGAATTTTACATACCAGGTGTAAATGCCACTTAACCTTGTGTATAATTTTTTAATTTATTGTTGGGATTTAAAATGCTAATATTTTGTTAAGGATTTCTGCATGAGTCACCATGAAATATTGTTCTGTGACTTTCTGTTCATTCGGTCTTATGTGCTTTGGGTAGTAAGGTGAGGCTGGGTGGGTTGGCACAGGCTAGCAAGTATCCCTTCTGTTTCCACCCTCCAGATGAGATTTTGGAGACTTAATGTATTTTATCCCTTAAATCTTTTGGCGAAACTCACCAGTGAACTTTGTTAGTCTTACTTCTGACTGGGACGGTTATTAATTACTCATACGTCTTTCAGAGATATAAGCCTCCCTAGCCCATGCCTTCTTGTGTGGGGTTTGAAAGGGTGCTTCAAGGCAATGACGTCTGTCTTCTAGGATTGTTAAGTATGTGAACAGAGGCTTTTTCATGGTGGTTTTGGCTATTCATTAAGGACTTATGAAAATTATAATTATAACCTTTGGTTTCTGATAGTTGTACCTTTTCTTTTCTTAGCCTTTGTAGACTGTCTTAAAGACCTATGTTACCATGGAAATGAGCCAACCCCTGACAATATTTACAATACTCTGCTATGCTTGCAAACAGAAGCCCATCAGAGTTGTCCTCTGAGAGGCTCCACCCAGCAGTAGCCTGAAACAGATGCTGAAACTCATAGCCAAACATTGGGTGAAGCCTAAGGAGTCTAGTAGAAAAGTTGGGGGGAAGGATAGAAGGACCTGGTGGTGACAAGAGCTCCACAAGAAGACCAACTGAGCCAACTAGCCAGTGGGGCTTGTGGAGTCTGAAGCGTCAATCAGGGCCCATACATGGATGGGACCTAGGTTCTCTACATAGATGTAGCTGATGGGCAGCTCTGGCTTCATGTGGGTCCTCTAGTAAGGGAAGTAGGCATTGTCTATGACATGGGCTCTGTTGCTTGCTTTTCAATCACTTCCCCCTGATGAGACTGCCTTGCCAGGTCACAGGGGAAGAGGCTGAACTCGGTCCTGATGTGACTTAATAAGCTGGGGTGGGTGAGTAGGGGTCTCCCCTTTTCTGAGGCATAGGGAAGGCAAGATGGGGGAAGGAGGGTGGGACTGGAAGGAGACGAGGGAGGGAGCTTTGACAGAATATAGAGTGAACAAATAGATAGATAGATGAATTTTCTTATATAATTAAAACGAGCAAAAGAGCTATGGTACTCTCACAGATTTAATGGGAAAACATAACTTGCAAGAAGAAATGGATAATGTCAGCAGAGATAATGAAAGAGTAAAAAAGAAATGCCAGCAATAAAAATGTTACAGTAAGAAAATAAATCTCTGGCCTTGGTGGAGACCTAAAGCTCTGGTTGGACATATCAACCACCTGGTAAAGGGACTAACTAACCCTCCGGACGTTAGGTCCACCTGAATGAGACAGTGTGCTTGACCTCCCCAGAATTCTAACTCCCTACTGCTGTCACTCAAATGCTGACCAGGGGTATTCTGTGCCTTTTCTCCCCCTTTTTTCCTTACCATGTGGCTGTTTATCCTCCATGTGTCTGACCTCCACACCAGCTTGACTCGAGTGCCACACCCGTGTTCTCTGTCTATTCTCCTCTTCCTCCTCCAAGCAGATCCAAGAGTTCCTGCCCTGGGTTTATCTTCTACACTCACATAAAATTCTCCTGAGCTTCCTTCTGAGTCTATTCTTAGATTCTTTTATTGACAATACTTGAGAACTCTGTATTGTTACAGAACTCTGATTTCCATGTTACAAAAACTTGCAAAACAAGTTAAAGATGGGCTTATCGGGAGACTTGGCATAACTGTGGACAAACTCTGAGTGAGGGAGGATTCAACAACACAAAGTTCTAAAACTAAAGAGAAGGGAGAATAACAACACTGGAAAGGAGAGACCAATTCAACATGTAGCTATGGGCAATAGGAACATCAGAAGGAAAACAAAACAGAAGCAATAGTGACTATGAATTTCACCAGGTTAATGTGAGACACCAGCTCTCAGGCCAGGAAGTTCAGCACAGGCTAGTGTACTGAGCAGGAGCAATGTGCAAAGAACCTATCTGTAGTAAAATCGTATCTACCAACCATAAAATCAAATATAATGAAAAGCCGAGAAAAAAAAGGCAGACGAGGTGGAAATCATTTGACCTAAGAGAGTGGGGAGTATAATTCAGGGGTAGACCATTTGTATGAGGCCCTGACTTTAACTCCAAATTCTGAGGACAAAGAGAGGGAGAGAGAAAGAGAGAGAGAAACTTACCCCATAGAAGGACAAAAGATAAGAATCATGTCATAAATCTCCTTGGAAATAATGCAACCCCGAAGAGAGTAGAATGAAATATTGGTTAAAAAAAAAACTAGAAAACTAGAAATTTGTATTCTATGAACTTACTCTTCCCTGAGGAAGGAAAAATACATTCTCAGACAAATATCACAAGATTTGTTTCCAACAGACCTTCCTTGTAAAAAAAATGTTAAGAGGAGTTCCTTGGGAAAAAAAGAATGATCTAGCTAAAAAACTTGGATCTAGAGAGAGAAAGAAAGAGTTTCTGAGAGAGCACATGGTATATACCTTGTAAGTCAAGATAATAATAGTAATGATATGTTTGATCATATATATGCATATATATATATGCTTATCTATAGGTCAGATGAATGACAACAACGATATAAACCCTCAGGAAAAAATTAGGGCTATTTTGTCAATATAAGGTCTGCTTGGGAAATAGTATAATATCTTTTGTCAGTGGATACAGGTTAGCTGTAAACAGAGGGTTTGAATGCTTTGGCAAACCAAACAAGAAATATGATGATAGTTAGGAAAAGAGAGAAAATTTTAAAATGTGTGATTGAAACCACAAAAAAATGAAGCAAGATGCATCTTGCTAACATCAGTCTTCAAAAAAAAAGAAAAAAAAAAGAAAAAAAATTAATTATCTTAAGTTCAGAAGTAAGAGCAAGGGATGTCACTGATTGTCAACAGTGCATTACACTGTGATAGAAGGTCCCATACTTCAAGGAGACAGCGATCCTGAACACATATGACCCTAACACTCAAGCAAAAAGTGTGAAACAAAAGTTAAGCTGAAAAGAGAAAGTATCACAGAGAAGTGTTTCAGCACCTTCTCAGAACTGGACAGATCCTGCAGGTGAGCATCGGGAGGCGCACATGACCTCACGCTGCTATCAGAGAACTAGGTGTAACTGAAGTCCACCTTAGTGACAGACAATGGCATTTCTTCCTAACAGAGGCAGGAGGATCTCTATGAATTTAATGTCAGCCTAGTCTACAAAGCAAATCCAGGACAGTCAGGGCCAAACAAAGAAAGCCTGTCTCATGAAGCAAGAAAGAAACAAACTAAACCCAAACAACAAAACAAAAACAAAAGCAAAAAAAAAGAGACACTCGTTTCTTAATTCTTAAGTCTAATGCCTTTGTCATATCTGAATCTGGTTCTGATGTCTTTTGTTTTTAGTCTTATGCCTTTTGATGTGCTTTATAATTTGTTGTAGTTAGTATGTGGCCCCAACACATAGCATAAGAAGAACTATAGTTGACTATAGTTAAAGGCAAGAGTAGGAGAAGAGTAAGCATTCTATAGTCCTAATGCAAGGTTTTAAACCTTCTGTAGTGCTGTTGCCTGGGCTGTAAGCACCCCAAGTGCTTCTCAGGGTTCTTCCTCCTTACATGGCACATGGACCACAAAATGCGGTAGAGCTCGGTATTTCTCCTTCCTAGAGATGAGTGAGGATCTCAACACTACAGGATGTTTTTCTGATGAAAGGCTTTTTCCTGAATGGGGTTTTGTTAAGAATGAAATCCTTTAAGATTTCCTTTTCTATCTTAAAAAAAAAAAAAAGAAGGGGAATATAGAAATATAAAGGGATGATAGGACAAAAAGTAGATTAGTGAATCTACTCCTCAACTTAATGCTTTAATTGTCACTCACAAGCTTATTTTTAATTCACTGGTATAGAATTTTGTATATAGGTACAAAACAAGTTTACATTTTGATACATTGGTATAGAATTCAAATTTAAGCCTATTCTTCACACACACATTATATATATATATATATTTCTACTCTAATATGCAGTACTATACCCATACAACTCAATTATAATGCAAGGTTTACTTCCAATACTTTGAAAATGCTATTGCTTAATTTGCTTCATTAGCAGATAAATTGGTATTTCAGTATATTTGTGCTACTATGTGAATATTTTGTGTGAAATTTTAATCAAACTTTGAGGCACATAGAAAAAATTAAATGTACAGCTGAATAAATTTCACAGAGTATGTGGTTAGCTTTTTGTCAGCTTGACACAAGCTAGAAAGAGTCATCTGGAAAGGACAAACTTTCATTGAGAAAATGCCTCCATCAGATTGGCCTATAGGCAAATCTTTAGGGTGTTTTCTTGATCAGTGATGGATATGGGTGGTGCCACCCTTTGGTCAGCGGTTCTAGGCTAAATAGGAAAGCAAACTTAACAAGCTTTGGGGAACAAGCCAACAAGCAATGTCACTTCACAGTCTCTGATTCAATTCCTATCTCCAGGTTTTTGGCCTGTTTGAATTCCCACCTTGGCTTCCATTCATGACTATGATTATAATGTGTAAAACAAATAAACCTTTCTTTCCCAAGTTGCTTTTGGTGGTGGCATTTTATCACAGCAGTAGAGAACAAACCGGAACACAAGGCCAGCATAGGAATGTCAACAGATTTCTGAATCCATCTCTGCCTCTTTCCTCTTCTCATGCTACTCCATAGTGTCCTCCATAAAAGTAACTTCAAGTTTTTCTCCTCGTAATTGGACTTGCTATAATAGACCTCTGTGTTTACCCTCTAGCTTCTTTTTTTGCAGCATTTAATTTATGAGACTCAACTCTGCCATCATGTGCAGTTGTAGTTGGTTCATTTTCAGCGCCTCATAGAATCCATCAAGGTCTATTTAACCATTAACCAAATGACACTTGGGTGGTCTCAAGTTTGGAGCTATTAAAGTGATGTGAACATTCCATTAGTTCAGTGGATCATCCCCGTTCCAAGCTTCCCTGAAGCTAAGCATCTTTAAGTCATCTTTGGATACCTCCATTTCTAAAATGATGAGGAAGAATTGGAACCAAGTTCTGTCAGTCTTTCCTTTTAAGTAAGTCTTTCTGCTTCTACCCATCATCATAGATCTCAGGTCATCTCAGAGTTGTTACAACACAGTCTCAATTCTTCTTTTTCCTCAAGTCGCACACACTGAAAACTGTGAAGTCCTTCAAAATAGAAACCCACCATTTATCCCACACCCTGACTTAACCACTCTTTGGTAGCATTCCATTGTCTTCAGGACAATTCCATCTTCCCCCCATCCTCACAGCCCATTTATCATCTCTCCATTTGGAAAAGTGGAAGGATGTCTTCCCAAGGGATATATAAGATTCCCACAGTGATAAATCTTTTGTCTGAATCTTTTTCTCCTGAATTTCAGCCCATGTATCTTCATCTTGCGAAAGGGATGAATAAATACCTCGTTGATTGAGTGAACATATCTGCTGTAACTGTGAAAACTAGGCAACCAAGCATATCAGAACTGCACTCGAAGAACAAGTAGCCACTGAATAGAAGTTTGAGAAATTCTCCATCAAGTAAAACACATTTTCTGGTACATAAATTGTGTGATGGGCAATTTGGTTGCCAAGAATTATAATTTGCTTCCTTTCTGTTAATTGTCTATATAGGATAAAATGTGAATAAGTAGACATTACAGTTTCAAAAACCATTTAAACATTTTTAAAAACTAATTAGATACAACGTTCCAAAATTAATGCACTGGATTTCTGGGATTTTCCGTTAATTTTTTCCAGTAGTGACATGTCATCATTTGCTCTGCAGCTTAAGATCAAAACCAGGAAACATCCGTTGATGCAGAACTGCTCCAAAGACTGCAAACTTTGGTCAAATTTTAGTCCATTTTGACATGCAGTCATGAGTGTGTGCCCATTATTCCACGCAATTTTATCCTGTGGGTAGATTTCTGTAGCTATGACCATAACTAAGATACAAACCCAACAGCTCAGACAAACCCAAACTTTCCTCAGGCTGCTGACTTGTTGGTGACAGCCACTTCCACCTCCATACCTTGACAACAGAGACTCTCCTCTCCATTTCCACAGCCTGTCATCTCAAGGGCTGTATGTAAATACAACTGGAACTGCAAAGTATATGACCTCTTGAGGTCAGCCTTTTCCACTCAGCATAACGCCCTTGAGATCTGTGCAAGTTGTTGGGTGTAACACTAACGTGGAAGGAACTTTATTCATTTAAAATATATTGAGCTGGGTCTTTTAAAAGGCATTTGTATTATTCACTCTAGTAAGTGATTAAAAGCGTGTTTTAAGGCTCAGAAGAGATTCATTTTATATTGTTGGAGAAATATCAATGAAGGTTCAGGATCATTTGCAAAGATGTAAACTCAGATAGTACAGTTTGGAAGTCATGCCCTGCAATTCAACACACACTTCTGATATAAAAATTCAAAAAGTAAACACAATTTGCCACTGCTACACATTACCAAGGGCCAATAGCTCTTTTACTGACTGTTAGTTTTGTGGAAATAAAACTCTGTTGAAGCTGATCTTGTCTTTCATTTAAAGAAAGTTTTCTTGATTTCAACTGTCTGAGATTCTTTCTCTTGTCTGTCATAACCTTTTATTATCATTACCTACCCAGAAAAAAAAAATGCTGTGATGGTTCTTTTATTCAAATGCACTTTCAATTGTGTTCATAGTTTTTAGCTACTGACAGCTGTCAGTCTTGTGACAGGTAGTATTTATGGTAATATACTCACAAATTGTTTGAAAGAGAAATGAGTGATTTATGCCTTGAGTTTAAGAGGTTAAATTTGATTTTATTGTAATAGGGTACTTTAAGGCTGCCTTAGTTTTACTGTTGTGAGCCTGCAGGAGTTATTATGCCATATTGAGGAAAAGCTCTCATCCATGTTTAGCCAAAAGACATACCCATTCTTAAAAAGAAAAATTTTCACTGTCATTCCTGGAATTAACTCCTACATTTTTAGGTGAGCCTGTATTCTGTTAGTGCCCTCCCTTTGTAATGCAAATTTATACATAGACGCCATTCTCATATAATCTTGTCCAGGGAAACAATCTTCGTCTTGATTTAAAAGTGTCATCTTTAACTAGAGTTGTCAGACATGGCCACACTTAGGGCAGTACAAGCTTTCTCTCCCAGAGTTGTCAGACATGGCCACATTTAAGGCAGTGCAGACTTTCTCACAAGCCTTTGTTCTCTCACTTGTCTATATTTTCACAAACATTTCTTTATATAGACAAACATAATTGGCTACAAAAACAAGAGAGAAAGGAGCCAATAGTAACATCTTTGTATATTGATTAAGAAAAAGAAGAGCACCTCAGTGAAAGCTGGACAAATATTAATATGCTTTCATGGATGGAAGAAATAAAAAAATGATTGTAAGCCATTATTTTCTTTGTAATAAAACATCTGAAAAAAATAACCAACTTAAGGTAAGAAGTATAAAATTTGGCTCATGGGTTCAAATGCTTCAAGTCTGTGGTTGGCTGGATCCATTGCTGTGAGGCCAGGCAGGACAATGGTGGATGGGACCTTGTCCATCAGAGCACCTCACTTATTGGCAACCAGGAAGCAGAAAGAGACAAGAGGCTAGGGATAAATTGTAGCCTTCAAAGCCATGCCCCCAGTTACCTACTTCTCCAATCAGATCCCACCTTCTAATAGCCCACTCAGTATGAACTCATCAATGAGTTAGCACACTGATAAAATTAGGGCCTCATGATCCAGTCACCTATCAGTAGCAACATCAGCTGGGAATCAAAGCCTTTAACACAAGAGTGCTGGTGGACATTTTTAAGCCATAGAATAGGCCAATAAAAGTATGAGGAAAGGAGGGAAAGATGGCCAAATTGGTAAAGTGAGTGGTGCACAAACATGAAAATCTGAACTTGAGTCTAAGAATGCTTAAAACAGGATGTAGTGGCTCTTGCTCACTCACCTAGGGTAGTGGTAGTGGTGTGGCTTGCTGGCCAGCTAGCCATGCCTACCTGGGTGAGCTCCAGGTCAATGAGAGCCCCTGTCTCAAAAAACAAGGTAGATGACAACCAGAGAATGACATCTGAAGTTTACCTCTTGCCTCCACAAACATATATGTCCACCTATACATACATACATACACCCCCCCAGAAATATACACATACATATGTACACATTCTGCATGCACACACACACATATGGAAAAATTCAAATTTAAATTAATGAATTGCAATTTTTTTCTTTTATTGTTGAGGATTTTATAAAAATGATAATTCCCAGGTTTCTAGAGATCAGTTAAAAAGGTATTTCACATATCTCCTGTCATGAAGGTAAACTCTAAAAACATTTCTAAAGCCAATTTTGCAGAGAGAATCAATTAATTTATATATTTCAGATTATAATCATACTTTTTATACCTTATAACCACTCTAAATTGAAAGAAATATGATGTCTAAAAAACATAACTGTCTATATAAATCATAGACCATCGGTATGGTCAAATGTTATGCAGTACTGTTTACCATACTGTACCCACCAGGAAGCAGAGAGGAAGAGGCGAAGGAAAAGACGGAAAAGATAAGCCCTTCAAGGGCATACTTCTGTGACCCACTTCCTCTGGCTCCCAAAAGTCCAGTCATCCATGATCAGTTCACCGGTCAAGTCCAAGCCATCGTTGTTCAGTTCCTTTGAACACCACTGTAGTATCAAGCCAACACCTGAGCCATTGGAGGCATATTCTATATCGTAGCCATAACATTTATTAAGTGAAAAAAAAAGGGCTCATTTAACATGTAGAGCTGATACAATTGTTATCTTCCTGTTCTGTGCACACAGTGGTGGGAGAAGATAGGCAACCACAGAACTTTATTCTATACTACTCAGCTATGAAAAACAAGGAAATCCTGAAATTTGCAGGCAAATGGATGGAACTAGAAATGATCATCCTGAGTGAGTTAACCCAGACCCAGAAAGATACACATGGTATATACTTACTTATAACTGGACAGAGATGTCCTCAGCAGAGATGTCACCTGAAAGTCTTCACTTAGCAGGAGATTGGCATAGATGCTGGGACTTCCTATTGGGACTCCAGGTGAGACAGATAAGGGAGACTGGGGAGCTAGAAGGATCCAGAGGGTCCTAGAAACCTACAAGAAGACCATTAAGGCTGGCCGATCTGGACCCAGGAGGGTCTGCTTAAACTACTTTACAAACCAAGGACAATGCAGCAGCAGATCTAGCCAATGGACAGCACACTCTCCACAGTTGTGCGGAGAGCAGGGACTGACTGACTCTGACATGAACTCTGGTGTCCCCTATTTGACCACTTCCCCTTGGTGGGGAAGTGTGGTGATGCTCAGAGGAAGAGTAAGCAGGCTACCAGGAAGAGACCTGATAGGCTGTGACCACCTGGTGGAGGAGGAGGTCCCCTTCTGTCACAGACCTAGGGGAGGGGAATAGGATGAAAGAGGGTGGGAGGAGGGAACAGGAAGATACAAGGGAGGTGATAACAATTGAGATGTAATCTGAATAAATTACTTAAATAAAAAAAGAACTTTATTCTAAGTACCAATGCTGGTCATTTTGCTGAATATTGTGGCTGTTTTGCCTATTTTTCTCTTACTTCGTTATCCACATTTTCTATAACAGTCATGATTTATGTAAGGTGATAGAAAAACAGATGTGATTTTGAAGTGATAAAAATATGCAATGTTTAGAAATAGATCCATACAGAGTGTTCAAGGATGAAAAAAATACTATGATACATTATTACCCCTGGCTGATCCATTTTTAATTTTGTATATGATTTGAGATAGGATACAAGTTTTATTTTTTTCACCTGGATATGCAAATAATATTTTTCTCAGTATCCATTATTTCTTGCACATACTGTACAATAAATCAGCAAAATAAATCACACATACACACATACACACACACACACGCACACACACACACCACACATGCACACACTCAAAACCACAAGGGGAAACGAAGAACCAGCATATTATCAAGAGCTGATGTAATCAACAAAACAGTTATTGAGACTATTGCAAAAAGGCCTGATAGCAAGTCTTCCATGTACAGAAGACCCTTGTAGACAGGCACTACTGTATGTGTGAAAAAAGAAAAGTGTCAGTTTTTTAAGTACCCTCCAAGAAGATTTAGGTATTTTTTTCTAATTCCCTGACTCACATAGCATAGTAAAATAGGTCTCAAATGTTTTCCCTAGAGTCTCCAAAACAAGCCCTCCTCCCTTCACTCCTCCCACCATGAAGGTCCTCCAACTACGGGTCCTTCCATAGGGTTAGAGGGCAACGGATCGCATGTCATTAGTGCTCATCTGCATAGGTGTGAGTGTGAGTTTCTGGGCTTATGGACCAGTCTCACTGTAAAACAACTTTCATGCTAATACATTGTGACTCAGATTCATCATCTGATAAATGTGGGTAATGCATAGCGAAGGAAGAGATTACTAAATTAAATTACGTCAAGCTCGTATACTAATGCTGAGCATTCAAAACTTGTTAGCCTTTTCTTTCTTTTTTTTTTTTTTAATTAATTTACTTACTTATTCACTGTACATCCAGGTTGTAGGCCCTCCCTCCTCTCTTGCCAGTCCCACCCTCCCTTCCTCTTTCCCTATGCCCCTTACTCCATTCCTTAGGAAAGGGGAGCCACCCACCCCCACCCCCACCTCATCAAGTCACATCAGGACCAAGTGTGTCCTTTTCCCCTGTGGCTTGGCAAGGTGGTCCCTCCAGAGGGGATTAAAAAAAAAAAAAAAAAAAAGCAGGCACCTGTTGGCCTTTTCTATTTAGCTCTTCATCTTATTTGCCTTCATCTTCCACTTCTCACCAAAGTGTATAGTTATACCTTTAACTGTTATCTCTTTTCACACTCTGTGTTTTAAACATTTCTTTGTTGGCATGTTTTGTAAGATTTAGGAAGGCTGGTTTGCGCTTACCTCAGTGACAAAGCACTTGTTCCACCACACACAAGACTCTGAGTTCAATCCCCAAAACCAAACGAGAAAGAGAAAAAAGGAAAAAAGAAAATGAAAAATATTTATAAAGGAATTTGACACAGAAACATGTTCAACACATACATACATACACACACACACACAGTAAAATAAAGTTTATTGAAAATATTTAAAAGTTTAAAGTTTTACACAAAGCTCTTTCTCTATTTTTTCACACTATAAACATAATCACTGATTATGATTATATGATTTCTAAGATACATTCCAGCTTGAAGATTTTATAAATCAGTAACATATAAAAGTCTCATAGAACTGGTGAATTCTATCTTTAAAAAACAATTTCCTTCATTTATATTTCTTTTTTTTTTCTAGTGCACTTGTTTTCCTCCCTGATTGGACACATGTTCCTTGATTGACACATGTGAAAAATACACTGGGGCAGTAGTATTGAAGGAAGCAGAAAGCTGCAACAGCTCTTTGCTCACCTTCATATACCTTTAAGCAGCTCCCATTAACCTTGAGCACTCCACGAACACCCAGCTGTTCTCCCAGCATCCATTACTTACTCAACCCTTAAACCATATTTATTGTAAGAATAAGTCCATTCATAAAGAAAATATATTAGTGTATTTCGATGGATGTCAAAAAGCTTTGAATAATATTCTCTAGATACATGTATATAATTTATTATTATCTACATTATTTATACCAAATAAATTATTGTGAACACTGTAGAAAAAGAACATTTTATTTGTGTGAAAGAAATATGCTCACAAAGCAAAATGTTTAACTTTATGTTTGCTGCCTTTGTCAGCTTTAAAGGAGTAGATTGCTTATCTTTGTAATTGTTTAATCAGTGAATTATCTAAAAGTCATGGACCTTTATTTCTCACAAGAAAATGAAACAGTATGCAATAATTTCATGTTGTGTATATTATATGTGGGTGTATGCTATGTGCTTATTGGGTTCACGTGCATGTGTCTGAGTCTGTATGGGAAGATTACATGAAAGAATGAGAGGGCAAGAGGCAAGTGAACCTAGCTATAAAGACTCAGACGCAGCTGGATTTAATCATTTAAATGTAGACTATAATCACTTAAAATTAAATTCAAATAATTTTAAGATGGATTGGGGAAATAGGAAACATAATAATGGAAATAAGGCAAAGAAAAAACTATGCGGGGATGCCCTAGCAGTTAGCTATTTTTGACTGTTAAGTGATATCCCAAGAGAAGAGAGGACGCTCCATCACTTGAATCATTTGAAATTGGACTGGACTGGGCTCGGAAGAATATACCACTGGGAATGATCATGCTTTGACAGAGAAAGACTGAAAGATCTTTTCCAATTCTAATTGCCATGATCCTGTGTAATTCAATTTGAAATGCCCTCGCTATTCTAATTCACAATGATCCTATTTTTACTAACTCTTTTTCATAATCCTGCTTCTGATATCACTTCTCCCTTAAAAAGAAAGAGAAAGCCTCGAGCTTGTTTCCCAAGGATTCATTGAATTACACTCCTTATTCTCTCCCCCTCCGCGTACCCGCCCCCCCCCCCACGGGCTGTTGTGGAAACCCAGGCAGCACACCCAGAGCCTGGTAGACAGACAATGATCATCAGCACCCCTGCTTTCATCTGTTAGCGCTGGGTGTGAGCAGGTAAGGGCGAGCGCTGACAAAGACGTTTGCAAAGCTGGTCAGTGCTTCCAGGTGCTTCCAGGAGACCCATTCAGGATAATCTATTGAAATATGCATCAGAAATATTGCCAGCCAGGGCCAAATACCTCTATCTATTGCATTTAAGCCAAAGCAATAGAATGATTTCACGGGAGGGGAGAAAAAGACATAATGACAAGTGAGAGACTGTCTGTTCGGGTCGTTTGGGGATGGATTTTGTGAAAGAGTTGCCATTCTGTCTGGGCCTAGCGTCTGTGTCAGCTACTTTATTTGTTTTGAGATGCTGCAGGGGTAAGGTCCCTGGAGACCCGAGTGCTGGAGAGCTGGCTTCCAGGAGCCAATTTGTGACAAGATCAAAGGTGTGTGCAGTCCCAGGAGCCTAAGCTTTACTTTGGAATTTATGGGTATATCTCATTTTACACAGCACTTGCAGGTTTGAAAAGCATTGGAAGATAAATTTCAGCAAATTAAATTTTATAATGCCATAAACATATTATGCCTTCTGTTGGTAGTGGCTCCTGGAATCCAACTTTAATTTTTCCATGTCTATCTAGTAATTAATCATTGAAACGGGAATGGGGCCAAGCAATGGGACCTCCCATAGCAGAAAATGCACTTGCTATATCAGTGTTTGCTAGCAAGTTTTCTTTCTTGTGGAATTTGTATTAAATAATGTGAGAAATAGAAAATAGAACCCAAACACAAATTCACACACACACACACACACACACACACACACACACACACACACACACACAAAACTTGAAATAAAACTTCTCAACATTTCCCCAAACAATACACACAGATATTTAAAGCAACCAAAATGTATCCATTCTGCTTCCACGTGATTCACTTATTCTTAAAAATATTGCCCATGTGCAGAAATACAACCACTAATGTAAGACGCCGTCTTTACACACCACCCACAGTGTAACACAGACTGTTTCCTGTCAGGAGTGTAAATAAACGCTTGCACATAGCACAGAAGAAGCCTGAGCTTCTTTCTGCTGCTTTGCGCCTTTTTCACATCTCTAAAAATAGCTTCTAGTCTTACTTCAAAATATCACTTATTTCTTCTTAGTGCTTTGGAAATGCAAATTTTGACCTCAAAAATCTAGCTCCCTTACTTTCCACTGAGCTTCTTAGAACGAGGAAACCTTTTGGAATGGTGAAAGTGCACTGCGCGGAACACCAGCAAGAAAAAGCCCACGTACTCTCTCTGCCGTGAAACTGAAGAGACGAGTCTTTGCCTCTCTCCACAAAGGTCAGAAGAGTGACCTGCCCAGTGTGCCACAGCCTCAGTGGACCCTGAATTCCTTCAGATCCAAGAGACCTGAGTTTGCCAACTCCTGTGCCTCCTTACTGGGTATTGAACATTCGGTTACTCCAGGTGTGCTTTTTCACTTGGCGGATTTTCTCTGAGTTGCTTTAGGTACACCCTGGACATCTGTCTAGACCAGTGGTTCTTAGCCTGTGGGTGGTGACCCTTTTATAGCATGGTCAAACAATTCTTTCGCAGGGGTCTCCTAAGACCACCAGAAAACAGATACTTACATTATGATTCATTACAGTAGCAAAATTACAGTTATGAAATAGCAATGGAATAATTTTATGGTTGGGGGGTCACCACACCCTGAGCCACTGTACTAAAGTGTCACAGCATTAGGAAGGATGACAACCACTTGCTCTAGACTGTGTATCCTCTGAGTGCATAATCATCGACCAGTTTCCTTTTAGACCACAAGACTCTCCTCAGAGCATCTAGTATGAAGTAAGCCTTCCTCCCCTGACTGATGAGGGTCTTAATGAGCCTGAAGATTCCCCTCTGATAACCAGCCAAGAAACTTCTGCATTGAGAAAGCATCCATTGTGGCGGAGATTAAAACTGGGACCTATAGTTATTATGAAAGGGTGAGCAGAGTGTGACAGAGAAAGCAAATTTATTATATGTCAGCCTCACAACTTGTTTGCTATTGCATAAAGACCAAGAAAAGGCTGTCCGATTCGTGTTTCTCTCTCTCTCTCTCTCTCTCTCTCTCTCTCTCTCTCTCTCTCTCTCACATACACACACACGTGATGCATTGGAAACAATTATGAGTGAACTTTTCTTCACAAGTTATTCTATATGGAAAAAAATACAAGTGCTTGAGAAGTTGCTGGAATGAAGAGAATGACAAATAAATGCATGTCGAGGTCCACTGTTCACAAGGTTTGAATCTCCTTTTACAGGAGTTTAGGTACGAAAGCCCCAGGCTCTTGTGAAGAAATCTTATCTCTTATCTCATCTCTTTTTCTTCTTCAGTCTTGGGTGAGAACAACCAGTGATCTGATCAATCTTCCAGGACCTTCAAAAAAAAAAAAACTAGAGAGTAGAAGCACTGGAAATTTTTAGTATAAAATTTAGAAAACATATTTTGATGAATAGGATTGTTTTATTTTCATTTTTTATTTTAATTATTTTACATTATTTATTTCAGTCTATATAAAGGATGAGTGGAAAGTATAGAGAACTCCACTCTCGAGCCCTCACCGGAACCCACAGCATCCCTGTTTTTACTGTCTTCTGTCAGTTTGGTGCAGTTGCTGTAGCTGATAAAACAACATTGAAACAACTGCTAATGGAAGCCCCTAATGAACCTTTGAGCTGACTCTTGTTGGGGATTCTAAGTGTTCAACAGGAGTCTAATGACGTGCATCCACCATTATGATGCCATCAAAACAGATTTTCAGTTTGTAAAACTCCATGTAAAGAAGCCTGGAAGAGGCTATTATGAAACACTTAACTGTTCCGAAACAAGTTAAATAACCCAAAACTGAACCAAAATCTTAGTGATTGTGTTCCTCATAGCTCCTTCCAGAAAGCAACACAAGAAACATTAAGCAGTCTTGCCTTTGAAAACTGGAGTTGTTTTGATAAAGAGTGCTGTCAAAACCGCAAATGTCCGCAACACGTCCTCTGATTCATTTGCTTTTGTGCATTTGCTCTCATGACTTGCGGTGAAGACTTCATAGTCCAAGTTCCCTTGAGGACCACACAGCCATTTAATTTCTGTTCTGGCATGGAGACGGCTTGTGTTTATGAGGTCTATTGAGAAGTAGAATTGATGATTTCTTCCATAACCAAAAGGAAAACTTTGAGGGTTACTGATTTCAAATCGCTATTATGATCTTTCAAATTTTGCAAGAAAAAATGTTTTGATTTGAAAGTGGTGGTGAAAGAGGCTCCCTATATAATGTCTAAATTTCTGAATCATCCCATCTCCATGGATGTGGAAATTTACCTTTAATTTGGCACATGATGGAAGTTTGGATCCTGGACCTGGAATTTGGAATCTACCAGGTTGTCTCCTGGCTTAGTCTCTGTAAGTTTCAACTTGGTGTGGTATTACCTACAGTTGGACGTGTAGCCTGCCCATGTTGGGCCTTTCCTAACTTTGTCACCCACAGCAGCATTCACACCAGTGCTCTTGGCTCTTGGCTCCTTTCTTCTCATCTCCACAGCGTGACTTGGAGGAAAGCCATGGTGACGCTTCATTTCCTAGCTCTCTCCTGGTGTGAACTGCTCTGAATCCAAGTAGCCATGTACAATCCTCCTGGAGCAAAGTTTTTTTTTTCAAAGCTGAGGGCAAAATTACATTGCAAAAAACATTTGGCAGTATCTTGAGATGCTGTTTGGGTGTTTCCAATGGTCTGGGTAGGGTACCACTGATATCTACTAAGCAGAGGCCAGGATTGCTGCTAAATAGCCTATAGCACACTGGGCACACCTGTATCCTCAAACATTACCTGACTCATGTGTCAATAGTACTGAGGATGGAAAACTGTGTCTTAGAATTTTAGTCAGTTGGCCATTTTTGCCAATCTATGTTGAAATATTTTTTTTTATTTTAAGCATTACATTTTTTGGTTTTTTTTTTTTCAAGATAATGTCCAGCAATAGTGGAAATAATGTATTTTCCTATCACCTTGTTCATGCATAAAACTATAAGATCTGTAAATAGATAACCTTAGTTGTCATTCAAAATGTAAACTGTCATAAGGGATATGAAAACTGATTTTGCCGCCAACTTTTACAGCCTTCTCAATATCCTTGCTGACAAAGATATTTTAAAATAGAAGACAATTAGAGGCTTTTTGTCTATGAAAAATGAGGTGTTCAGACATAAAAGAATGCACAGTGGACCTCTTACAGGATGTTTAAAATATCCTTTCATTAAAAGATTTTCTTAAGTGGCCATTTGCCACCTAATAGGCATTCTTGTTGTTGTGCTGTTGTTTCCCCACACAAATACTGTAGGTTTCCAGGCTATTCAGTGGGATTTTGCAGTACCTGACTTCATGTTGACTTGCTTCAGATCATTTCTCAGTCTGCAAATCACACTGCACAGCATAAAGGCTTGTCTGCAAATCCTCCTCTAAGAGCGGCCGCAAATGGCAAACCAGAGGAAAACAATCCTGCTCATGGGCACGTTACATCTAGCCAGAATGGAACCCTTAAAAGTCAGCCAACATTTCTTTAAAAATACTAATTGGTTAAAAACACTAGCAGGAACCTCACCTTCTTTCTTTTGGAGAAAACAGAAAGCTCTAGTGTTCGACGCTAGCATTCCTCTAAGGCTGCAGTCTACGGCTGCATGCCTGAAGTGCAGCAGGTGCATGCCAGTTTGCCTCACTTCCCATCCAGACTATCAAACACCTGTCAGTTTGCCTCTCTGGCCACCTGTATTTGCAACCTTTGCTTTGTTGAACTCAGTTCTGCAAACCCTGAAGCTAAGTATTTAATAGTATACACTCTTTGGCTCAGGAACAAATTTAACAAATTTCTTAAGACTATCTTGTGTATAGTACAAATGAAACACCTGTCGTTAAGAAATCTGGTGGCCTCTAGCTTAAGCACAAAGTCAGAGGCAGGACATTCTGGAGGCAGAAATGACTCTGGGATAGAGCCAGACATGGGAGATTCAGCTAGGGAGACATGGAGGAAGACAGACACATGGTACCTGATCACAGGTAGCCAGCCACATGGCAGAATGTAGGTTAGAATACATGAGTTATTTTAAATTATGAGCTATCCAGAGAATGAGCCTAGCTATATGGCCTAAGTGTTTGAAAATATATTTTGAGTCTCATGAGTCTTTATTTTGGGAGCTTGGGGCTGAGAGAAAAAAACCTCTCCAACAGCAATTCATATGAGAAGGAGCTGAGGCTGTACATAAAGACTGTAGAAATCGTGTAGAAGTCCGATGAAAGGGAAGGGAAGGGAAGGGAAGGGAAGGGGTTGAGGAAGAAGCTTCACCATTGAGAGAAAGCCAATAAAGCAATACAAGTTGTTTCCTATCATCACTCTCTCAGAGAAATCAAGACTTTGACGAGACTAGGGCAGATTAGGCAGTAAAGAAGAAGCAAGCTATGTTTATGGCCATGCCCAATGGCTCTGGCACCGAATTGTACCAAGAGTCGTCTCTACCTGGAGGTGGTCTCCTAAGTGCTACTTGTGTGTTTTTGGAGAATCACCACCATAACAAATGGAAGCTAGGAAGAGCTCCACAAGGTGGAGTCAGTGCAAGGTGAGAGGGATCATCAGACCCGAGAGTTAGGATGCAAGGCAAAGGCAGGGGAAAGCAAGCCTAGACCCCCAAAGCATCGTACATCAGACACAGGCATTGGGATAAAAGGTCAATGCCTGGCCAGGAAGACGTGGCACAGGGGAAAAGGGCAATGGCAGTTTCTGGCTGCTGCATTTCTCTGTGTGAAGCCTGAATTTGGGCTTGATATCTGGAAGATGTGATGGCCAACGTGCCCCTCTGTAGTGATCTGAGGTTTATCACTGATCAGTACGTGTGGGTCCATCTGAAGATGCCTGTCTGCCGTTCGCGATAGCTTACATCCTATAGACGTTCTCCTTCATAGACCATTTTGCTAGTCATCCAAGGCTGGAGAAAGCCCAAGATGGACCACTCCCAAAGAGCTTCAGGACATGCTCCCCACTTTCCCACCTGCAAAGCCGGACAAATAAAAAAAAAAACTTCTTCAGGTTGCAGCCTCTAGAGTTTGGAGGAGGGTCTGTGTGTCAGAGTGGACTGCCTAGAAGGTATTTAAAATCCCATCAGATACATAGAAAAGGACATTTCAGAAAGAGAATATTTAAATTATTACTGAAAGATATTCCAGGAAAATACCTAGACTTGGCCTTTTCAGTTTCTATGCACAAAGGAACCATTTAATGTACTGTGTATTCTTTAAAGAGTAAAAGTAAGTGCTGTCAATAATTTTCTACTGAACAAATGAACTTCTCTGATGAGGGAGCAATGAGCAAAGCCTGCTTTTAGGTGTTCAACAGCCGTTTACATCACAGTCTTGAAGATTTGGGAATGCCTGGGCTTCCCTACCACCTGGTACCACAAGGTCACTTTGGTTACATCTCTTCCCATACCTGTTTAGCGTTCAAAGATATCAAGTGTAGGGATTTTAATTCAGCCAGCACTTATGGATTGCTAGGGCCAAGGTGCAAGGGTTTATCTACTACAGACCCTTGGACAGTCTTCAGGCGAGACTGCCTGGAGCCAAGAAGTAGCCCAGAATTGGTGACCGCTAAGCTCCTCGGAGCTGCTCTCTCACCAGTGTCAAATAACTATACTGCCAGCAGATAGCACATGTTAAGGAAAAAGCATTTTAGGTCCCCGTAGAAGCCTCTCAGGAAGTCACCACAAGATCATCTAACCCTCAGCAAGCCTTCTGAGGATCTTATCATTCTGCCTTCCCACTCCTCAGAGTCTTGGTATGTCTCAACTCTTATCAGTATCAATATAACCTCAAATCGCAATGACTCCACAGCTCGCCGTGACTCCTGGTGGCTGCTAGTATCCCCACCTCTCCGTACTGACACCTAACTCTACTTCCCACAAGACTTTCCTTCTCTTTCCTCCTGGGACAGGATCGGATTTCCTCTAAAATGTAAATCTGCAATGCCTCATATTCTGCTAGCTCATATTCCTATCAAAAGACGAGTCCTGTGCGCCCAAGCAGGGAGCTGACTTTTCAGAAGCTTAAAGATGGAAGAGGAGGGAGGGATGGTAAAACTCAACCATAAACATACTTGCTGCCTCACCCACCCATGCGTGTATACATATGTAAATGTATGTTTGCATGTGTAGAGGGCCATATAGTGGGCTTCATAAAAGATTCAGGATTCAGCAGTGCTTCTTCATAAAAGTAATGCATACAGTTCAGAAATAGATGCTGGGTGAATGCTTTTTCCAAGTTAATCTTTATTATTGAACACCTTTGTAGTATATTAGTGAGTGGATGTGTTTTCCTTTTTACTAAAGAAAGTATAATTACCCTTCATTATGTGGCTTCTCTTAATTTTTTCCTGTTACAAAACAGAAACTCATTTTTTTTTTTTTAACTCTTTTAATCAGAGCCAGATAGGAAACTATGTTCAAGGTCTTAGAAAAGCAAAGGTTAACATAGTTTGGGTCCACAAAAGCAATATAACATAGGCAAGATGAAAGTTTGGGAAATTTTGTCTCACTTGTATTACTTTTTAGATTGAGCACTTGGACAGACCGGACTGTTTGTTTGTTTGTTTATTCACTTTATACCCTGGTCATAGCCCCCTCCCTCCTCTCCTCCCAGTTCTGTCCTCCCTTCCCCCAGCCCCCCGCCCCCCTGCAGCTTATCAAGTCACATGTGGACTAAGTTCCCCCTCTTTCCTGTGGCCTGGCAAGGCAGCCCCGTCAGGGGAAGTGATCAAAAAGCAGGCAGCAGAGTCCATGTCAGAGACAGCCCCCGCTCCTAGGACATCCTATCGTGAGTTTGAGAAAACATCATTGAGCAGATACACAACAAAACTGGGATGAACTGAGCATGTGCCAAGTCCCCAGCACTGTGTTCTGTCGGTCCCAGACTTTTGGGTTCTCTGCTCTTGGCTGTGTCTGCAGACAGTGAGATCCCTCAAGCTGAGTCTTTTGCTTCTTGAAGACTCTTCTTTTGCTCCTTTATTCTCCTCTCTCCTTCCCTTCCTTTCTTCTTCCCTTTCTTTTTTCTTGCCTTTCTTGTTGTAGTTAAATGTTTAGAGCACCGCTGCCCAACAGAAGCACAATGCTAGCCATATATGTGAGCCACAGAACTGTAATTTCCCTAATAGCCATATTTAATTAGGCATAAATAAACAGATTCATTAAAAATATTGTATTAGTAGGGTATATAAAACAATGCCTGGTATACACATCACGTTACCATCTCAACTTGTAGTCAATATGAAACAAAAAGTCTCTTTGAGAGATTTTGTAGGTTTTTTTTCTTCTGAGATTTAAAAGAAATTGATATGTGGTTTTACACTTTTCAGGACATCTCAACTTAAAGTCTCCATGTTTTAGGTGTCCAGTAATTGTAAAAGTCTGCCGTTATAGGTTAAATGTGATATATTCTGCACTGGTTGGATATTTGAATACCTGAGCTCCAGTAGCTGGTATTGTTTTGTAACGTTTAAGACCGGCCTAGGCCAGCAGATGCAGGCCTCCTAATACTTCGTAATCTACCAAGATGAATAAAGTGTCGCAAGCTTCCTCTGCCACAGGCAGAGCTTCCGCAGCTGCCATGCCTCCCCTTACCACAATGAACAATGTGCGTATATGTGAGATTAGTGGGACGTGAATGTGGGTCATACCAAATGATGGACCGGAATGGAAATGTCATTGTGAAACCTGCCACTTTAAACTATGAATATGCTAACAAAATGTTTTTTAAAGTATAGGAATCTGAATGAAGTGAAACGAAATGTTCATATATATTGATATCTTATACACATGCATAACGTTCAGTATATTGGCAGGAATGAATGACAGAATGACATGATTAATTTAAAAGGATGAGACATAAAAGAGCTTCGGATAAGGGGGAGTTAGGACTTAACATTAATAATAAACTAAAACAGGAGTTGGCATGTCATATAGCTGACGTTAGGCCAGGTATGATATTGATAGAAATAATTTTATGTTAAGCTTCATGCACACAAAGAAATTAACAACTTGTAACTGTTGGTTACCATCGATTAAAGTGCAGAGCCACCTGTAAAACTGCCTCTGTCTGATTCGGATGGAAATCATCATGACACGCAGCCATTCTAAGATACGACCACAAAGCCAAGAACCAGACAAATTTATCCTTCCAAGAAAGAGAAAAGACTGTTGCTTTACGTAGCTGATAAATTTTTCTCTCACTTTAATCTTACTCTCCGGGGCGCACACGTATTCTTCCATTGTTCCCACACATTTTTCAGGGTTGGTTTTTTCTCCCCAGAACATTAATGGAAAAGGTATTTAGAAAATTATTTTATATTCTCTTGAAGAAAAGTGGGAAGGGAGGGCATACAATCTGTGCTAATATTCAAAATGGGAACCAAAAGCGGTGAGACGACTTCCCGATGACAACAGCAACACAACTAAGAGTCAGCCATTCTTATCCTCATCTTCCAAATTTCTAGCCACAAAAAAAAAAAAAAAAAAAAAAAAAAAAAAAAAGCCCTTGGCAGAGCAAGGTCACAGATGATGAGGAGGCTAAATAATTAGGTGGCTCTCATCTTTTCTGTGAAGTAGGCTGACTGCCGACAGCCAGAAAATAGTGCATTCCTGTGCACGGGTAATTGTACAGATAGTTGCCTCTATCATTTAAAATATCATTTGCCAAAGTGGTGCCTATGATTAATTATGTACACTTATCATTGAGTTGACTCGGATACATTATAAAAATCCTTCTCTGAGGCTCACTTGTATTTCCTCCCCCTTGTTTCATTCAATGTGGGTCATTCATTCATTCAAATTTTTTGTTGTTCTTGGAGCCACACCCCACCTGCATAGGCACCAAGCTTCTCTTTGGTTGGTTATAACACTGAGAACCAGGCTCCTGTTTCAAAGTTCCCTTCTTGTTTCATGGCCAGTTCTAGGGGAAAGGTAATTTGTTGATGTCCAAGTGTCTCTAGTATCATTTCATCATCTCCAAACTACACGCTGCGGCAGCAACAGGTGACAATGAAAGAATGAGTTGAACATATGAAAGCAGAATCTTCACATGTGGGTGTTCCCTAGTGTGATTGCAATATGGTACGGAGCAGCAGCAGGCCCTGGAGAGCAGCTTGCCTTTAACACGGGGTGGTCTGCATCTCTGCTGCCCCAGCATCTCAGAAGACCTGCCCATGGTGATGTAGCTAAGCCCAAGCCCTAGTTCCACCTCTGAGAATTCTACCCATTTTCCTTTCTTTCTGTACCTAAAATCTCCAGCTCTGCAAAGGTTTCTGATACCCGAAAGATCTGCTGACTGCCACCCTGAGGTTTTTATTTCCTATTGCAGATTGCTTCACTGTCTTTCTATTGTTATGTAAGACAAATTTCCCATGTCCAGACCCCGGGGATGAGTTTACTGGGTGAGGTTAGAACAGAAGGCAGAGAGCAAAGTAGGCAGGTGCTGGTAGCCATACTGCTCTAAGTTTATTTTGAGTGGTAAGCAGACATTAGTTAAGTGGTGGAAAGTAACACCAGGCATTCCCTTTGGAATGCGTTATCCCAGTCACAAATTGGAATAGATGTCAGACAGGGGCTAGAAAGAACAAGAATGGCAATCTAGCATAGATGTGAGAATGTTGGAAATCACCTTCCTTAACAGAGTCCTCTGCTATGTTGAGTCTGACAGCTATGAATTCTTGTTGGAGAACTACGGGAGACTTCTGGACCTTGGCGTTCCAGAGAGAAGCAGCGGCAGAGAGGGTGGCTAGGTCTTGCTTGAGTAAACACACTTTTTGAACTTGCTAATTCTGAAGTGTCAGAGTGTAGTGACGTGGAAAAGCCAGTGAGGAGGGTGGGGAGGGAGTTTGACAGTGGATAGATGCTCATCTTGTCACAAAGGAACTAGAGTGGGAGCTGAGCACAAATACAACCTGTAAAGAGTACCAGGCCTGTAGGAGAGGAGAGGCCTAAAGCAACTTGCGTTGTTGGGGTTGGGTGTTATAAATGTATCTGTTTCACAAGTATTTATTTGGTATGGAGGTTGCAGAAGAAACTAGCCAAAGACACAAGAGAATCTTAAAGTGTGAAATAATACATGTTAGAAGAAGAAGAAGAAAAAGAAGAAGAAGAAGAAGAAGAAGAAGAAGAAGAAGAAGAAGAAGAAGAAGAAGAAGAGTCAAGAAGAAATGTTGAGCCGTGATGGCTCTGCTGCCACAGAAGACTCAAGAGGAAGGAATGCTGTGAGGACCATTTTGATTGTAGGTGGGGCTAGATGCTGGGCTATAGACACTGGGAGCAGGTTAGTAAGCAGGCTAGCAAACAAACACATGGGTTTAAGCCCTCTTCATACCTTAAAACTTGAAATTATAGGGAGATGGGACTTGCTATAGAGCTCACCTGAGCTTACTTCCTCAAAACACACCTATGCCATCCCCCCCCCCCCCCCCCCCCCCCAAAGAGACCTGTGCTACCCAGGAACTGCTGCGGCTGTCAGTCGGGAGTAGAGATGTTGTAATTTGAAGTTGACAGCAGGATGACCCTTGCAGGGCCACCACAGTTTCCTTCCTGTGGCAGATCTTCCTGTTGAAATATGGGGGTGCCATGATGTTAAATCAATAGCAGTGAGCCAAGTGGAGATGGGAGATGGAGCTAAACACAGCTTCCTTTGACTTCACGACTTCATTTTTCATGCAGGGCGTTGCTTTGGATGAAGAATCTTCTCTGGATAAATCAACTGCCCAGGTTTGTTATTCTAACGAAACGGCACGGTCCAAAGACCAGCAAGGCCCGCATATCCATTATAGCCATCTTGTTGAAGCTTTTGTTGAAGACAAAGGCTCCCTATGAAATTTATGTTACAAATATTCAGAAAGTTGTGATGGCCAGCTGTGGATTTAACACTACTAACTCAGGGGTATGAAAGAATAACATTTGAATGGAGTAATATTCAAATTTTCATTCTCAACCATTTGAGAAGCCATTTCTGACACTTTTGGTGAATAACACAGCACCCCCAAAATGGACTATCTTGAAAAAAGAAGCATCTATTCATCCCATATGCTTTGGATTCTCAGCTCGGCTGAGCTCAGTCACACAGTTCAATTCTCAGTTGGCATCTTTATCCTCTTCCAGGCATCTGGCAGTAGCTGCCATCAGCTAGGTAGCTCGGTATCTGGGACTTAGGTGGGAAAATGCAGGGTCACTGAGTTGCTTGTCTGTAACCAACCAGACAGCTAACCTGGCTGGTGCTGTCTCCTTAGCAATTGGGCTAAGAGCGTTGGAACCTGAATATATAAAGGCATGGCTCAGAATTGGTACATTTCTTTCTCACACTTTTTAGTTTAAAAAAAAAAGGGGGGTGGTGGCGGAATAAGACCAGCTCAAATTCAATATGTAGAAACATAATTTGCATCTGTTAATGAGAGAGGTTGATTATAGCAGTGCAATGACTGAGGACCATTTTGTAAGTTTGCTATTGACTTTAGATGATCCCTCATTTGACTCACATGTGAGTAAAGGGTCCCTTCCCTTCCCTCTCTTCCTGTCTCCTCCATTCTCCTATCCTCCCCTCCCTGCAGAAGACAGAACCCAGGATCCTGTTCTTGTTAGGAAAGTGTTCTACCACCATACACTCCAAATGTATGAAAGTGGAATGTTTACACACTAGTTTCTTCTCCCTCCCTCCCTCCTTCCCTCCCTCCCTCCTTCCCTCCCTTCCTCCCTCCTTCCCTCCTTCCCTCCCTCCCTCCCTTCCATGGTATCAGGGATAAACTCTGAGTCTTCTACAGCTCACATTCTACCACTGAGCTACCTACCCAGCTATAAGACACAGGAAGAGGGAAACATGTTTATTCCCCACCCCCCCATAATAGCTTAAAAGCAGGCTCATGCTTAAAGTAACCAAGATGAGGTTGTATTAACGGAATTGGTTTTTGCCACCTGCCCCCTGGCCCGCCCCCCCAAAAGAAATTCCTCAAGTTTCCAGTCGCTGTCAGCTGAGGCCTGTGTGACATCACTCATCTCAGACAACAGAATTTCTCAATAACGAGAAACGATATCTAGTTGCTGCTCTGGTCATCTTGTAAAAATAGAACCTAGAATTTGACAACGGGAAGAAGATAATCACTTGATATATGGTGTTATTGTCATTTTTGTCCATTTAAAACCACTTACTAAAATGGAACATTCAGGATGTACTAAGCAGATGAGTACCTGGGTACCTGGAAGCTAGGGCTTCACTCCACTTTGTAGGAAGTAGGCTGTCTGGACGCAAGGACATTTCATAGAAAAGGAGTTGTTCTTTTTTTTTTTTTTTTTTTTTAATATTTTTGTTTGTGTATGTAGAAAATAAAACTTTTTGATGTCTTGGCTCAAAATTGAGGAGGATCTCACTTAGCAGCCCATGTAGTAGTTTAAGATGGTTTATTATTATGCTAATACTGTAGTGTAAATGTACACTAAGCATTGGAAGTGTGCAGAATACTAGATAGTCCACATAAAAGATCTTCATGGATTTGAAGGGAAGGGCTAAGAAAAGCACTCTCCTAATCCACAGGAAAATGGGGTAATTCAGAGTCCAGCTGAACCAATAAATCCTATTTCGTTTAGCGCACATCACATGTGGAAACAGGGAGAGCCGTGGAATGGAGAGTGATAAGCTCCGAGTAGAGGGCAGTCATCCTGAGAGCATGCTTACCTTCACAGGCCAGAGCTTAAAAGGGCTCAGTCTAGCAGAATAGTGCTCATTTAAGCAAAGTTGTGGTCTATGATCCTGTGTGTTACTATCTGCTATTCGGAGATCATAGTGGCTTCTAGACCACTGTAACTGTTTTCCCACACAGCAAGTGGAATGATTGAAACAAATTATACCCTCACTATAGCTTTAATTTATCATCATTAAACTTACACAGTTGATAAAGATATTTGAAAGGCTGGGGCTAAAGTTATGACTCTACTTTAAGGACAACTTTTAAAACCTTAATACTTTATTTATAGTGTGACCAGGTGAAATGAATTTATATATGGTATATATCATATAAAATAAATATATATGAAAGATATTATTTAGATAAGTAAAATAATAATAGTCAAGAATTGAAAAATGCCAAGATCCAGCTCTGCTACCCCACCAAAGAAGCCTTTCATCTGAAAAAAAAATGCACATAATTTAAGGAAGGAATATCTTAGTTTGCCATAATTCTACATTTTCCTTTGCTTTGCCAGTTTTGAACCGAGGGGGAAAAGTAAAGCCAAAGCTAAAAAGGGCTTGGAAACAGCCTTTCCCATTTTGTATGATCACGCTCATTGATGAGAGGTTATATCCTATGCTCCTCTTTAAATAGAATTCTTGCAGAAGTTGATGGAAATCTTAGAGAGCAAGTTCTCTCTCCCTCTGTGCTTGTGCTTCTGTATATTTCCACAGAAGAGTCACATGTCTGTATGTGTGCACATATAAGATGGTAGCACAGGCAGTTTTTACAGAAATGTATTGGCTTTTGTGGAGTTATCATAGCAAGTAAAAGACTAAAAAAAAAAAAGAAAGAAAGAAAGAAAAGAAAAAAGCACATTTGTGTGCCCTCTGGGTGATGACAGATGGAACTGGCAGGAGAAACATATCCTGATCACCAGTTTGAATGTGGAAAAATGTGTAAATTAAATTTATTTCTGTAATAACTACATGTATTGCTTTTATTTTAAAAAGGTAAAATATAGATGTCTCTGATTATAAAATACAGATACAGAGTTTCATATTATTGATATATATTTGTGGTAATATATTGTTTTAAGCAAGGATTCTAGTGTATTATTTAATAATTCACAGAAGATAGGATTGGATATTTTATTTATACTAATTGATTAGAGTTGTAAAACGGAGACAATTTTCATTCATAGAATTTTATTTAAAACATTGAAGAGGGAAACACAGAATGAAACAATCTATATACATGCTAATGCAGGAAGAATAGAAAAGTTGGTTATGGGAATAAATCCAGTTATGTGTTTAGTGGCTGATGACAGGACCCTGTGGTATATATTCTGAAATATGCATAATAAAATGCAGCTTGGAGATTGGCTGAGGCAATGCTGATTTGTCGTCAGGATTACAGATGGACATACATTTTAATAGAAGAAACATACACATGTGTACCTTATTATGAGATTTAGGTGTTTCTCAAAATGACTGCTAACACGTCTGTATGTTGGAGAATTTGCCACAGTGGCATTATGTCAAACATGTTTTAAAATGGGAAAAATGACGCATAGACTGATAGTTCAGAAATGGATTATTTTTAAATCCATCTTTCAGAATATTGCAGCAACTTGCCAAACTGTTTCTGGTTTTTGTTGTTGTTGTTGTTGTTTTTGTTTTTTTGTTTTTTGTTTTTGTTTTTGGTTGTTGTTTTTGTTTCCCCCGGATTGTAAAAGGAAGGGTGCTGAAAGAAACTACAGGAGTCCCAGGACTGAAGAGGAGCCATGGAAGAAGAGATGGGGGCCTAAGGTGATGGGATTACAGGTAGAGAGATGTGATACTCTCCAAATAATCAGAAATTGAAAACAAATGTTTTCTCTCTCCTTAGGATGTCTGAGGAGAGGAAAGGCAGCAAAGTTATTATTTCTAAATGTTCTGAAAAAACTTTTTATGGAAGGGGGTAAACAGTGGGGCAGAAGTTCAGCAGTAACTTCAGTCTGACTCAGGGCTGATTGACAGCTTTGTGGTTGGGGCTGGCTTGCTGGGGCTTTAGCACAAACACCAAAAATGCTACAGAAACAGTGGGATTGGCTTAACTACTGTTAGTCATCTGTTAGAGTTTTTTCCTTAATTATAATTTACTTAATTTTTGCTCTAGCACTTATCTCCTTTGTTATTTCTGTTGGTCACAAGTTCCAATTTAAAATCTTAATATCTAGTTAAATTTAGTTTCCTAAATTAAGAATTGCTTAGTCTACAAACTGTGGGGGCGTGATTCACCTTATTTGTTTAATTTATTTTACTCACTTGTTTGGGCACTTGACGTAACAGAACTCTCTGAAGCTAATTCCAATAAGCCAAAAAGAAAGATTCATCCATATTTAAAAGTAATATTTCCCCTGTGGCCACATCTTGGAGATGGCACTTGTGAATAATTGTGTGGCATGGAAATTATTTGAAAGCATCTTTCAGCTTAGTCAATAAGAACAAGAAACTCTGGCCCAATGGTGAGCTGGGGTACTTCTCCTGATAAATAAGAACGGGACCTATTTTTTCTGAAAGATTGAAGTAATTAGGGCAAAAATAAATTACCTGGATCAGTGGTTCTCAATCTTCTATGTTCATTAGAATTCTCCAGAGAGATTTTAAAAATTACAGATCCAGGTCTGTCCCTAAACAACATGGGCTCAGGCACTGTCCTCCTACAGATTGCTCCCGTAGGTGATTCTAATTCACAGCTAAGATTGAAACACAGATTTGGGCAGTTAAAAGGAAAAAAAAAAACCCACAAAAAAACAAAAAATTAAATCAATAAATTAGAACCACGTTTTAATTTGAGGCCAATATGGTATTGGCTCAGTGTCACCTGTTTTAAAATTACTTGGCTGTTGATAAAATGCAACCTGTCTTCATCTTGAGGGAGGCCTTCAATAACTCCCTGCATCTTATTCCTTCACTTCTGATGGTTCTTGGTGTTTTTGTGGTTTTGTTGTTGTTGTGGCTGTTCAGACAAGAGCCTGCTGCATTAGCTGAAGAAAAGCTACTTACTGTGTAAAAGCCAGATCGGCAACATGGGGTTAAACATATTACTTTATAACAAACTATTTTCTATAGATTTAAACTGTATGTTTTCCAGCAGAGCTCGTTACATTATTTAATATGTATGTAGTTAATATATACTTTTCTTCAAATTGTATCTACTCAAGTATTAAAGGGTCATATTGCTTAGTAAGTCCAATGTCAACACTTGGCTGTGGAGGGGACATTTAATTTAGAATTATTTCGCATAGACATCTGAGTTTTGTTTTGAACCATTTCAAATTCCAGTATCTTATTCCAACCACACGGATCATTTTAAGGAAGACCACAGCATAGTATCTTTTTTTTTTCTTACCAAAATAGGGCCATTCCTATTTTAAATAAACTAGAGACGTTTAAGATACTAAAATAAGCTTGTTTTTCTGATCTGCTGACTTTTTACATGTGTGTGCATTTCCAAGGGGGAAATTGGTGAATGTCATTTTTTCTTTTCTTTTCTTTCTTTCTTTCTTTCTTTTCCCCATCCCCTTCCCACTGTGAAGGCCCAGGAAGCCAGCTGGCTAGCTCCCTGATACCTGATCTCGCTCTAAGAAGAGTCTTCCTGAGGCTCAGCATTTTCCTCACAACAGGAATGTGGATTCTTTTCTTCCTAAAGATACACATATCCTTTAAAAGGGTCCAGAATATTTCCTGCAAAACTGCCTTTGTCATATGAGTGCCATTAGAGTTATTACCAAAAAGGCCAAGGGAAGAAATCTATCCTTCCAGGAGAGAGAGAGAGACAGAGAGAGAGAGAGAGAGAGAGAGAGAGAGAGAGAGAGAGAGAGAGAGAGAGAGAGACAGAGACAGACAGAGACAGAGAGAGAGAGAGAGAGAGAGAGAGAGAGAGAGAGAGAGAGAGAGAGAGAGAGACAGAGAGAGACAGAGAGAGAGAGAAAGTAGACCCTGAACTTGATCACCAACAAGATTATATACAGGCCAGAGGGACTGTCACATTTTAAATGAAAATACAAAATTGATTTTTAAAAATAAAATCTTATCCCATGGTCTCTTTAAGTCGTCTTCCTTCTTGGTGCTAGAACTTGGTAAAATAAGCAGACAGAGGAGAGCTTAAGAGGACGTTCTGAATTTAAACTCCTTTATAAATCAAGGCAGGAAGTCTCTCAGCTAGTTGGCCATGCAGGTAAATGATACGGTTGTAATTTACGTCTGGTCACTCAACACGATCCTCGATCAGAATAACTAGGGACAGTCTCCATCCTGTCCAGTAACGCCCAGCCTGTGGGAACTACTTGTCTCCTCTGAAATCTTCACTCATCCTGACCTTAGATTTTCCATCCAGCTTACTCTAGGCAAAGGCTGCTGGCAATGCCCCTGCTGGGTGCGGACTGCAGGCCCACCACTGGAGGGCGTCTGGACGCTTCCAAATTTCTCCGAAGCGCCTGGAAACCCGGGGCCGAGCTTTGGAAAGCGCAGGATGGAAATATGATATTTGATTTTATTTATCTAATATGTAAAAGAGAAAAGGCGCAGTGTTGAGTGAGAGAGAGGGGGGGGGAGAGGGAAAAAAGTAAATTGCTTTCTTTCTTGGGTTTGGCTTTCTTACCAGGCCGTACACACTGGAGAATAGAAAACGCCTGGCTGCAGGTCCCGCAGCGCCTGGTGTGGGGCTTGCTGCCAGGGCGCAGGACCACAGGGGACCTGTCCCGAGGCGCCTCGGGCGCCTCGCTTCCAGGAGGTCCAGATCGACTGGCCTCAAAAGGCCGGGGCCCTGCAACCTCCTGACCAAATCGAGGAATGCATGGCCTTTTTCAGTAATAAAGGCGTTTCCTTCCCTCTCCACTATTTCCCTCCCTTTTCTTCTCCTACAGAGTTTATGTTATTTATGTGTGATGTGCCAGTGCAAAGGGAACCAGCCCCAGGATCCGTATAGAAAAGGTGTAAAGTACTGATGGGCTCGCGCGCTACGTTTATCTCCTTCCAGCTGAAGGTTCACCCTGAATTGTAATCACTTTAAACTGAGATTTTTCCCGACTTTTGAAAACGTGATTTCAGAGCATCACTTTAAAGAAGAGTGATGCCTGTAAATCTCGGATAGGAAGAGAGAACTGAAAGGCACAAGGGAGATGCTCAGATTTCCAGATGACCCAGCGCCTGGCAATGTGCGACACGAACAACCGAGCTAGGGTGGCCCGATTCGCTTATGGCTGCACCAGCATGTCCGCGCAGACTTCAAGTCACCTGAGCGGTCCCAGAGGCAGTTTTCGGCTCTCCTTTTGGAGTGGGAGCCCGTTTCTTTCCAGTCGAAAGACCCCACTCGCGAGTAAAAAAGATGCCCAATCACTCTGAGACCAGACGCACTTCAGCAACCAAAGGGTTACACGTGCTGCCGGGCTGGGCCGTGGAGAGGGTGCCTCGGCACTCTCAGTAATTCAATTAGTCAGGTTTCAGGAAGGTGGGGCGGGGGTGGGGGTGGAGGCGTGGGGAGGGAAGAGATTAGGAAAACGCCTCTTTCTCGTGGAGCAAACCAATCCCGGTAAAGAAAAGAGAGAGGAAAAAACCCGATCTGTAAGCAAACAGCAGGCTTCTCCCTGACTGGTTACTCCAATCACCACCTCCCCCTCTTCACAAGTAAACTGCTTGGAGGAGGGAGGGCGGGTAGGGAGGAGGGAAAAAAAAAGCAGCCCACATGACCTGGGCCGCGGAGGCAGCAGCGCCGGCGGCGCCTCCCCCCTGCTTGGTCCGGAGCTCACACCCGCGCCCGCGCCGCCTGCCAACCCTGCGCCCCGCGCAACACGCCCGGGCGGAGCCCCCCCACCCACGTCCACGTTCACGCGCGCGGCCTCGCGTTGTGCTAAGGCTGCTGCCGCTTGGGCAGCCGCGGCAGTCGGCTTTACACGCAGGTCATTAACGAGGGGGCGTGCCCGTGGAGATTTTTTTCCCCCATAAAGCATTTTTTCTCTCCTCCTCCCCCCCTCTTTTGCAAAACTGACTTTTACCCCTTTCTACTTCTCGCCAGTCTTCCAACCTCTCCAGGCTGCTCGCGCTGCTGCACTCAAGTTTATTTTCCCGCCTGGGCAGAGGTTTTAGGATTCGGTTGGTGGCTTTCACCTCTTGTTATTGCTGTGCCTAAGGAGGGAAAGAGGAGGCTGCTTCGGATCGAGGTTTTCTGATGTAGTCATCGGGGGAGGTGCCACCAGCTCATGCGTGCTCTCTCTCTCTTCCCCTGGTTTCAAACTGATTGATGAATCTCTACAAGTTGCTGGGTTTGGGGCCGGACCGGTCGGAGTCATAGGGACACTTCTGAGCGCTCACCCGGAGCTCTTGGCACGAGGTGTGGGGGTTCAGCCTCGCTCCCGGAAGGCGAACGGAGACTGACATCAGCCCATCCCGGACTTGGAGGGCTCCATTTGAAAGTGATTGTTTCCCCTCCCGCTTTCCAGCATAGCTGTTGGGTTGGCGTCGTTCTGCAGGTTTGGGCATCCCAGCCCCGCCTGGCTGGCTGGTTCACAACCTCTGCTCTTCATTCACTCTGCTGCACCCACACCCGGCCAAGAAAAGCAAGCGGGAGAAATCCCCTACTCAGCCAGCGCCCGGGGGTGCCATCTCTCTTTGCCTCTGCGGTCGGACTCCTCTGGGGACCTGCTGGAAGACGAGAAGAGCCAAACTTTTCTTTGAGATTTTTCGAAGCAAGACCGCTCCTCCTTTCCTCGCCCCAACAGCTGCGGCTTTAGGCAGTTCCAGGACGCCGACAGAGCTGGGCTTGCGGATCCGGATCCCCACCCTTCTCTGCGCACCTCCGGGTACCGCAGTACCTAGGGCTCCAGCGAGGCTTGCAAGGGTCGCCGGGCCAAGGTAGAGAGGGAGGCGCCGGACAGCTTTCAGCCTCCTGGGGCCACAAGCGTTGAAGACCACCCCCCCTTCCCGCCCCGTCCACAGAGCGCCCTCCCCCCGCAGTTTCTCTCCGGCCGCCAAAGTAACTTGGAGCAAAGCGGGGCGCATAGCCAGGGCCCAGCGCAGCGAAGGAACCCTGTGCAGACCGCGGCACCGACGCTGAGCCGGGCCCAGCGGGCCGGTGTATGTCTCCCCGCGGCCGCGGCGCTCAACTCCCGGTGACTGTGCAGCGTGCGCCGCCGCCTGCCCCGACCCGCGCTGCCGCCGCCCGGCCCCGCACGCACCTCCCTCTCCCGGGTTGACCGGCCTGCAGCCTCCGCCCGAGACACAGCTCTGCACCCCTTCCCCCGCCCTCGCCGCCGCCACCACCGCACACACGCACGCGTCTCTCCGTCTTGTGATTCTTCTCCCCTCCCGAGCCCTTCAGTGGGGGTGCGAGTTTGTCCCCCCCCCTCCTCAACCCACTGCCTTCTTTTCTTTCTCTCTCCTCCTCCCGCGCTCGCCGCGCTCCTCTCGTCTCTTCATTTTATTTATTCATATTTATTTGGCGTCCGGTCTCTTTCTGCCCCGCTCCCTCCCTCCCTCTGGATCCCCGCTCTCTCCCCGGAGTGGCGCGTCGGGGGCTCCGCCGCTGGCCAGGCGTGATGTTGCACGTGGAGATGTTGACGCTGCTGTTTCTGGTGCTCTGGATGTGTGTCTTCAGCCAGGACCCGGGCTCCAAAGTCGTCGCCGACCGCTACGCCGTCTACTGGAACAGCAGCAACCCCAGGTAAGGTGGCCAGGGTGGGGGCGCCGAGAGCTCGGGCTTCGCGGGCCTGGGCCGGGAGCAGGGAGCAGCGGCGGCCGGGAGCGGCGCGCACCAGCCGCAGGCAGCGCGCGCCCTCGGTGCCTGCGTCGCCAGACGCTGCTGGCTGCCGGGCGCCGGCGGGAAGCAGCCGCTCGCTCCGCGCCGCTCTTTGTTAAGCTACGGCGGCAGGGCCGGCTGCTGCTCGGAATCCCCAGGGCTACGTGGAGCCGCTGCCTCCGAGGGGCTGCGGGGAAGCCACGGAAATGGGCGGGAGTCAGGGACTAGGGACTTCGCTTCCCAGCCGGGGAGATTGGCCCGCGCCTCCCAATCCCGCTCAGGGCTTGGGTGCTGGTAGCCCCGGGTACGTACCGCCGAAAGGTCCTTCCTGGAACCTCGGGGCGCAAGACTGGGGCCGGGAACCTGCTAAACAACATCGAAGTTGTTTATTTTTATTTGTATTTTTTAATAAACATAATTCCTTCCTTTCCCCCTGTGCGCGCAGAGAGCGCACGGGTTAGGGGAAGCGAAGGGGTTGGGTGGGTGGGGAGCGGAAGCTTTACGTTTTAGTGTTCTTTTTAACTACGAGAAAACTGTTCGGTGACACCCCCCTCCGACCCCCAGCCTCCAAGTCGGTCTAGGCCCAGCGCGCTTGGCCATGGAAAGGATTCTCCTAGCTCGGGCACCCTCCTTTTTCCCAGTGAGCTTATGGTGCCAGAAAGTTTGATCGAATGCCGGGTTACGTCACGAGAGCACAGCGAGCAGCAGGAGTTGGCGAGCCGGAAGGTGGGAGCCTTGGCCCTAGGGCCTGGCCTTGGCAGCTGGAGGGAAGCGCGGGGTTACCTGGAACTGTGTGCCGGAGACCCCGGGGGCCCGTGGGCTCCGTAGGAGGCTGGGGGCAGGCACCGGGGACTGCCTTAGCGCACGTGCTGGGCCCCAGCCAGCCGCTGCCATCCTGCTTTCCTAGACCTTGGAGAGGGGAGGTGGGTCGTCCCCAGCGCCAAGCAGACCCTTTCTGGTCCGGAGCATTCCCAACCCTTATTTTCTCCTTGATTTGGACCCAGCAGTTGGGCCCGCTGGGCCCACATCAGTCTGCATCCAGCTGTGGGCTGCTACTGGTGTGTTGTTCTGGGAGGGAAGCAGTGTCGCTTGTACCTTAGGGTCACAAGCTTTTCCCTGGGCTGAAGTGGAAGTTGTGAGGAAGGAGGCGGGAGGCCGAGAACTGAGCCTGTGGTTGTGGCGCATCTAATGTTCTGGGCGAGGGGGCCTCCAATCCAGTTTCCCACCAGCCCTTTCTAAGCGACTCCAGCTTTTTCTCCGTCTGGATTAGGAGCTTTCCTGGCTTGACTACGGTCGGCTGGGATGAAGAGCAAATTTCTCCAGCGCTCAGGGCTGCCCATCCTAGGGAGAATTCGCCCCGCCCTGTTACTCCGGCCCAGTCACACCCAGGTAGCCTAAAGTCCTAACTAACTGCCTGCCTAGCACAAGTGTAGACAGACATCCCTGGAAGTTTGCGTTTTTAATAAAAAGGGTACCATGGGAGTGGGAATTACAATGGGAAACTATTTCCTCTTTGACATGCCACTAACCACTATTAGGAAAAGAGAAAGCGACGACACTCTGCCAGAGAATATGCCTTTTATTAAAGCTGACAAGACAAATAGAGCAAGCTTTCCAGTTCCAGTGGTATTAAAAGCAAGTCTAATTATGTTGCTTGGCATAGTCACCTTTGGACTTTATTGGGCAGCACGTATGAAATACGAGTTTATATTTTTAAACTTAAGTGATTTATCCAATAAAGTAGAGTCGGTTATTTGAATTTGGGACGGTTTACTCTTATTTGACATTCAGAAAAATTCAGTGGGATTTTTTTTTTTTTTTGATCCCAGTGTTCATTCACTGGAAAGGTGAGTGTTGCAGCTTGCCCTGGGTTATAGCAGAGGGAACATCAGCTAGCCTTCTTCACCTGTCACGCTAGGCTCAGTAAGTTGTCTGACATTTTATCTCGGTTCTATGTTTTTGATACCATTGCTTGGTTTGAGATTAGCACATTGATTTTTTTTTTTTTTTTTTTTTTGTCGTAGGTCATGTTTTTTAATAGATCTGCCCTTCCTAAAGAAAACTCTTTCTCTCAGGATGCCAAGTTAGCTTTGAGCCTACTCAAAGTTAGAATCTGTAGACTTTTAAAATACCAAGAGTATTAAACCAGTATGCTAACTTTAAGGCTGGGGAAATAAATATCTCACTCACTGCTTGATCATTAGCAGTTTGATGATGTCCCAAAGAAAGAACCAAGGACCCTTTTCAGATCCAACATTTAATATTCTTAGGGACTTACGGAGGCGTTTATCATGGTATGTTGTTACATTAAAACTTACTTTAAAAAGTAGGCAGTGGTAGGCAGTTTTATTTCAGATTTATTGATTGAAACATATTTTTTATGCATCAGAAAAAGACAGTTTGTAACCCAAAGGAGTAAATGCAAAATAAGTATTTCAAAGTAAAACCCAACACTTTGTTACAGAGATAGAAAACATTTCATAGAATTGCATGGGTTTATTCAGTATTACAAATTAAATGTACATTTCCTTTTCATATACATTATGGTTTTGTAAAGTAAGTTAGCCCTGATTTGGTCTTCTTTAGATGTGTCAAGATTAATTGATTAATAAAGTCAAGATTAATAAAGGAATAAACAGACTTCAGCCTTTGGAAAATAAATAGACAATATTACTTGTAACTATTTTTTTTAACTTAGAAGTTTAGTGAACATATTAAACTGATAAGAATGGATAATTTCTGTACACAAAGTACATGGAATAGATTCTGCTTCAAACGGTGTTTATTTAGGATGAAATAAAATCAATTATGTCTTGGTCATCTGCATTAGGTAGCTCACTGTAACATGTACTTGAAGTAACGTCTGTGGCAGATAGAATTTTTGGCTACTATATGGACTATCTTTAAAGCCTTTGTGTTGATGCCCTAAGTATTTGTAAGTTTATTATTTCAGGAAAATATAAACTCTATCCTGTCAGCATAGGGTTACAGCTAGAGCTTGTCTCTTTGCTGGCCACTTCTGGGAAATGGATAGTTAGCTTTTAAATGTTGGTGACTTTTTAGTTGCCTGTATTTATTAGACATAGTTTTTATGTATCGAATTGTCACAAGTCTGTGAAAGAGTAACTGAGGAGTACCAGCCTGAATAGATACACTGCATCACAGTTGCCCAGAGACCTCTTTCACATCTCTCAGGTTTGGAGGCTTGCTGGAGTTTTGTCTGAAAATGTGGACAAATCTCTTACCTGTTAGGCCGAATTCTGAGCTAGACTGTCAGGGAGTTATTTTCACAAGGACTCAATCTAACTCAAAGAGTTTTAACTGTTTTCCTTCACTTAAAACCATAGAAAGCTTTTAAAGACACTTTTAAAGGTAGCCTACAATAATAGAACTTTATTTGCATTCCCCCTTGGTAGCTATGCCTACACAAACAGACACGACTTAATATAAAGAGCACATCCATTAACCTGAAGATTGCTGTAAACAGTCCGATGCTTCCAACAAATATTCTCTTAAACACTGTCTGTATACTGAAAAGTTGCTCTTCAGTTTCCCCTATTTGCCAAAATGACTCCTGAGTCATCATATATACCTTTTGGTTTGTATTGTAGATAAAGGAGAGAGAGAGAGAAAAGATGATGGTTGCAAATATAACTCATACTAGCTCTCCTCAACCTGTGTTTTGTTTCTGCTAAAGGTTTGAAGATGATCAGTTTAAGAGTTCATTTATTTTCTTAATATGTGATAGCATGAAGATTACACTGAACACAGTCAGGTTGTTTTTGGTTGTTGCTTTCTTTCTTTTTTGAGGGCCTATGGGAAGCATCTCACATAAAAGCAGCAGCTCACTGGCTTCGCTTAGTTGTGTTCACATGGAGAGTTCTAAAGTCATTAGAATTGTGGGTTGCCAGTCCTGAGTGTTTCTGAATGTGAGGGACCTGTGTACATGGCTAAGTGGAGAGAAGAGCTAATGTTTATCTAAGAATATTCCCTTGTTTTTTTTCAAAATTCAGTGGTTGATTTTAAAGACGTCTGAACCATCGTCAGTTTGATTGTGTGTGCCGGGACACGGGCTCTGCACCTTTCTCATCGACAAATAAATGACACTATCAAGGCTTAAATCTAGGAGATAGTTGTGAGGCGGGAAGAGCACAGGTGTTTTTTTGATTTCCTGCGGGTTCTATGACTGAATTTTTAGAGGATTCCATGACTTTTGAAGTTTAAAAAAATTTTTTAAAGTAATGTCTTTGTATGTTTAAAAACAAATCTTTCTTTCTTTTTTAAAGCAGCGTCATGTGAAATCTAACTCTGAGTTTCAGTGCCATGTAATGTACTATTTTATTAGCTATATTGGGAGAATTTTATCATCTTGATATTTACATATGTAAGCACATATTTATATATGTAAGCACTCTCTGTTAAACTGATATCCTACAGTCCACCCTCCCCCTTCTCCTTCCTCTCTCCTTTACATATAGACAGTTGTAGAAGAAGTCTGATTCTTAGTTTTTTTGTCCTGTCCAATGAGTTTATTACTTCCCAGTCATTATGTGTGTTCTTCTACATAGCTATATCAAACTGTCAGAAAGCACATACTGTCTGCTGTTAAGGTGACTGGCTCATCAGTGCTGTGTGAGGCCACGCCACAGACTCACTCAGCATTTCCAATACGAAACTAATATCAATAAGCTGTGAGTGAGCAAAGATATCAGAGACAGTATTTAGTAATTTACTCCTTCAGCTGTGTGACTTGAGTGGTATTAACCAGGTATTTTTGTGGCTGATACACAACAGCTTTAGAGCTTTCTGTGGAAAGAGTTTAGATGGACCCCTTAGTTATTTGGGGGCAAATTAACCTTCCTGAATTTTCTGCTGTTTAGTCTCGCGAAATACCTTCTGAACAGGCATTTCACTGCAGTCTCCCCACTGGCCTGGTTTCCTGTTGGACAGGGACAGATAAAGATGGCACCTCCCTTCTCTCCTGTTGCTATGAACTGGAGCAAGCTACCAGCTTCATGCTGGGCCAAGAAAGTGAATGGATACAATTAGTCCTTCAGGAGTCCTAGGCTTTGCTAGCTTGGGAAAAGAAGATGCCAAAATAATTTACCAGAGAGTGGAGGAAGCTAGGATGGAGAGAGGGGAATGAAACATAAGACTACTTAACAAAACAAAACAACAGTTTTATGTATATAGTAGTATTTGGTATTTTGCTTATTTTTTTTTCAGTATAAATCATTTGCTTAATTTTTGAAAAAGACTCCATTCTAGGTCTTTTTCCAATTGTTGTGAATAACCTCTATAGCTAGGAGGGTTCTAAAAAGTAAGATCTTTTCAGTAATGAACCACTGTGTGGTAATTCAGTCTCTATTATTGATTTTCTCTTCAGAAGTAGTATATAAACTATTAAAATAACAGTGTAACTTCTATATCTATGCAGAAAAGGAAGCCTGTCTTCCCCTAAGCACAGTGGGGAAGGCAGTCCTTGCCCCTTGCCCAGGACAACTCACTCAGATCAGTCTTCTGAACAGAGGGAAAAATTGTCTTTTGATCGGTTCTGACAAATAAAACCTTCATATCCAGGCATAAAAACTTCAAAGATGAACATGAGGAATGAGATATTAATACTCAACTTTTAATAATTTGTCTTCCCATAGTGGTCTTAGCCAAGCATCAATAAATTACTGTCTCTTTGAAGGGCCTGATTTATATTTTTCCATTTATATGTTAGTCTGCTTCTCAACCCGTGTCCCAAGATGTTTTGTAGAAAAGTTGCTGGTGATTAATGTGGACCTCCAGTGTTTCTGAATAGGAAATTACTCAGTGCTAGGGTCTCTACTTTTTCCCTTGTAAATTAGTTTGCATTTTATGTTTTTAAAATGTAGTCAGTCATGAACAAGTTAGCACAGTGACACAGACCACTTGCTTTAAAACTAAACACTGACAATGCAAACATTATTAAGCTTACTAAGAATATTATGCATACTTCTTGGCGAAGAGAAATGCATGCCCTTTGGTCTTCTTGACGGCCTGTCGCTCTAACTGCACTCTCTGAAGGTTGTCTGTGGAGCTTCCAAAATCTGTGCACTGACAACTTGCTCGTTAAACAACAGCAACAACAACAACAACAACGTACATGGGTACAAACATTTGTATTTTGAGCCTTCTGGTTCTAGTTTTCAAACAGTGAGCCTTATGTTTGAGCAAAACATTACTTTAAAATATCGGAAACTCCTACTGAGGTTACCTGACTTGCTGAGAGACTGTGGCACACTGTAGCAAAGGCTCACTCAGTGTGCATTCAGGTGGATTCTATCATTTTCAATAAGGAAAAATAAACCTTTGTCATCTTTAGAAACATCCTTCATATGGCTGACAGTTGACAGGTTGAAGAAAATGTTACTGTCAGGTCTTATTTCCACTCAAGTGAGGAATAAAGATAAGTTTAGATGATTATAAAAAACTATTTTAAAAGTTATTTCAAAATGCAGAAATATTTTTAATTTTTATATGGAACTCATAAAATTAATCTGCACTTAGTTCAGTGGTCAGTGAAGTGCGTTTCAAGGTAAGCTTTTACTCGGAGAAGTCAAAAGCAGTTGAATTGATTGTGTATTCTGTGGTGTTTTTTATATCTTATTCTTAAGAGATATAAGTTGGTATTATCCTTATTTGACTTAGCCAGTGACCTGATTTTCATGACTGATGATCGTAATTTGGTGTGGAACAGAAGTGAGAACTTAACCCCCCTTTTTTTATATATACTTGTGCCATCACACACATGTGTGTAGGCATTGGACAGTCGTGCTGTTTGCACACAGAGATTGGACTCTTTTTGAGAAATGGCTTTGTTATTAATGCTTTTAAATATCTGTACAGTGTAATCTATGAATTCTCAGGTAGAAGCCTACGAACACACAGAAATTAGAATAAGACGAATCATATTTCTGCACTTAGAAAAACTGGGTTTTGGCTTCCAGCACCCCCCCCGCCCCCCATGCCTGTCTCAAAGCAGCCATCTTGCTTTAGGACTGATTTTATTTCTCTTGAGAAAATTGTCTGAAGTAAGCATTTTGGTGGGATTCTACCTTAAAGCACTGTCTTATTTGCAAAGTCACAAAAGTGCGTTCTCTCCCCCCTCCCCCCGTGTTTTTAGTTGACGAAAAGGATGTTTTAAATAGTGTTAACCTACTAAGCTGAGATGTATTTTATTTTAATGATTAAATGCTAGGCTGTATCATGTTTCAATATGTATTATTCTCTTTAAGTTTACAATTCGTTGCTAATTTCAAAGTAATTTATCAACGGTCCCCACTGTCACCCCCACCCTCTATCCTGATTTTCTTTTGTTGACCCAGCTAAGGAGTTCTTCCTATTGTTTCCTATCAGCCCCCTTCTCCCCCCCCCACCCGCGTGCACGCACACACACACACACACACACACACACACACACACACACACACACACACACTCACACACAGTATTACCAGGTATCTTTATGCAGTAAGAGATGGGTAAATATGTAGCAGCCTCCCAGATAAAGCATTTATTTCCTTGGAGAAGCAATACGTGAAGTCAGAGCTCAGGTGCCCCTTAAATACATCTTCTCGCCTTTTTTTTTTTTAATAAGCAGTTTTTTGAGGGCGCTAAAGGAGAATTATTTGAGAGGCAAGACACATTTGTTGCCAAGACTTGTGAGCTCATAGCAGCTGAGTCGGCCGTGGTTTGCACCATATTCTGTATGTCTGGCTACATTTGGAAGAACATGTGGCCCAGTAGACTTTACCAAAAGTTTACACTACACTTCTTGCTGCTGCATCTGTTTAATGATGTCTGAGAACATCACTATTATGCATTTCAGTAAAAGCAAAGCTTCCCTAAGATTAATTCCTAAAGTCACCTGGCTCTGTCTAATTCAAACTGGGCACTGAGTTGTCAGTCTGCTTCAGGTTTGCTTACTCAGTAGCAGAGGGGTTTGCGTGGTCATGGACCCAGGGTAAAGCTGGTAAATAAAATACATGTTTAAAGAACAGATAGACATCTTATGCTTAAAGTCTGGGTCTGAGTTGGCAGAGGATTTTGCACCAAAAAGCTTCTCTCTGAGGACTGTTGTCGTCTGCCTGCCCCTGACTGTTGGAGAAGATTAAAACCACTGAGTGTTCAAAGTGACCTTTTAGTTTTACATGAACTAGCAAATACCTTTTTTGTTTGTTTGTTTGTTTGTTTTTTGTTTTTAATGTTTTTTCCAAGCTGTCAGAGTTTCCATTTTAAGTTTTATTAGTGACTTATTTATGTAGGTAAAAACTATAATTAACAATTAGCTCTTGCCTCTTGCTATGAAAACACGTATGATGAAAGCGTTTCCCTATAGAAAATGTGGTCTTGTGGTTTGAGTAAAATTAAGTTATGGTTTAGTGAAGTCATTAATTGTAGTACAAATTGTTACCCAGGTTTTGATGATGGGGAAGACATGATACTTGGTGTTTCTGAGATGTCTAGGGATTCCCATTTTGTTGCATTTCCTGAGCTTAGTATATAGGAGACTTAACCTTCTGAATAAGGTTTTTTTTTTATAGTGTTTAATGGAGACCAGGGAGGATGGGAAGAAAGGCCAAAGTAACTCTAAATATGGGGAAATGTCTTTTGTATTTAACAGGCAGGTTAAACAAAGTGGGAGCAAATGAGCCCAGGCCCCTTTCTATTGTTTCAGAGCAAGAAAATTCAGACAGATGTCGGAATGTGGAAGCAGTGACCTCTGACTCGCACAGCATGGCCACTGCCCTGCCACATAAGTGTCCTGAGCCACCATCGTAGCGGGGTACTGTTTTGAAGTGACTGACACTTTGGGATGGAGACCCCGAGGCTGATTCTGTGCCTGAGTGGGGCTTTCCAAAGCACCAGCCTCAGTTTAAGTGCCTCTCCCTCATTGCCCCCCCCCCCCAACCCTTGATAAAAAATGTTGCTCTGGCTCAGAGTTCTGGTGACTTCCGGGTGTGTTCTCTGTAAGTGCAGTTGCTGTAAATCTTTGCTTCCAGATAACCCTGCTCATCCACTGAGATAATGCAGAAGGATAATGGAGGCTCAGATGTACCTTTCTGCTGTGGCAGAACGCTTGCTTGCTTTATTTAGCTAATACTTTTTCTTAAAGATGGATGAAAGGCGTGGCTTTGTTACAGGCCTTTTCTTTTAGTTCCAGGTCTGCAATCTTCGCCAGGACCCTCCGGGTTCAGACAGACCATTAATGCTTTCAGATACTGTGGCATTCAGTGTTTTCTTTATAAATTTGTTTACTCTTACTGTTTCAATAAACGTTTATGCCTATTTCTGTAGTTTTCTGGCAGGGGCTGCATTTATTAGCATTTAGTGACCCAGCACTAAAGATGGGCGCAGTTCAAATAGTGGTGCTTCTGACAGGGTTTTGTGTCAAACGAGAGAAAATAATAGGGAAATGGAAGCTGCCAAAACGTGTCTCCCAATTACTAATTAATCAGATGAGAAAGGACCTCAGTGGCGGATCTTGTGTCCACCATGGCAGCAACTTGGGGATGCTTCATCTTAAATACCGTATGAAAGAAATTAAAGTAAGCCCCAGGAAACATAGCACCCAGATAGAAGATACAAATGTTAATTCTTTTTTCTTAAGTCTGTGCAAAGGGGGACAAAAAGCATAATTTAAAATGGAATCTTTGTACTTTTCACTGCTGTTATCAAAACATAAAGCTATTCTAAAGAGTATTTCCCTTATTAATAAGCAATGCCTTTATTCTTATTAATATTTTAGTGCAAGCGTAGCATAATGCTATTCTTGGTTTTAGTTTTGGTGTAGCACTGTACACATACTTTACTGTTGAGAGACAGATACATTTTTAAACTTTCCCCTCACTTGATGCCAGTTGTCTATATTTTGGAGATTACTGTAGCTGGGAAAGGAAAGGTCCCCTTCCCCACAAATTAAAACGTGTAGGTAGACATACTCTACTTCTTTTCTGGTCATGTTTGCTCTATGGTTGCTGGGCCCATAATTAAATGCCTGTTGTTAATGTAATGTTTTTTTCCATAGCATTTACAGCATAAAAAGGGAAAGGTCCTGTGTACCACTATAGCTGTCAGGGGAACAATGAAAACTAATTACACACTCAGCTATCACCATTGTCAACTATCCTCTTGGGAAGGTAACAATATGATTGTGTATGTGTGTGTGTTTGTGTGTGTATGTTTGTGTTTGTGTGTTTATTTGTGTGTTTGTGTGTGTGTGTATTTGTGTGCTTGTCTGTATGTTTATTTGTATGTGTGTGTGTGTGTGAATGTTTGTGTGTGTGTGTGTGGGGCTATATGTACACACATAGGGTCAGACATACCTTTTGCTTCAGTTTTGAGCTATACATTTTATGAACCTAAATAAACCACTGGTAAGAAAATGTACAGACGCTGTCTAATTCAGATAATTAGGTTCAAGAACAATAGTTCTTTGGTGGGACACCCCCCACCCCCCGGTTTAGTGCCCTTTCCTCATAATACAGATGGGACCAGTCGATTCATGCCTCTGACTATCTCATTAATGTAAATATTATTTGGGCATGGTCTTGTAATCAATGCACACATGTTGTCAATTATCTAATTATTTCTTGAAAATTCTTATTTCCTTTGGATGTTTCTGTTGATACCTGGATCATCAAGAACTAATCAGTTTATTCCATATAGCTCATTGGAGTGTCCTGGCCACTATCTAGATGTATATAAGAAAGAAAATAAATGATAATATTTTTTTCTTGAAATTTTGACAGCTTCAGTGTATTTGGTAACAAGCCTTTGAAGCAGTTAAGTGACAGGGTTTGCAGAGCCAGTTCTGAGCTATGTCGCCGCACTGTCCGCTGGTCCTTAGGTTCTGCATAGAAGCAGGCAGCATCCTGGATAAATGCTCTGCACTAACAGTTTTCATTCTTTGGGTGAGTTCTCTCCAATTGAAGAGAATATATTTCTTGTGTCTTGTACTAGAGCCAAATGGGGGAACTCGGGCAGCAACAACAACAACAACAAAATTTCACATTCAAGAAATGATATAGGTATTAGTAATGATACGTTCTATTAGTAATGATATATTCATGTGTTGGAAACTTAGAAGTTATGATTGATAAAATATTTATTGAGGAGTAGCATGTATAAAACACAGGCATAAGGAGAAGAGGCAGGCAGAGTCTGCTCATAAGGAATTCAATGGTTTGCTTCAGAGTAAAGAGTTTTGTGGCTCTAATGACAGTACAGAGCAGAAAGTGCTAGAAGAAGTCTTTACATCATTTCACCTGACAGGTGCCTGCTAAGTATCTACTGTGGGCCACGTAGTGTTCTTGGAGCTGAAGGTGGAGTATTATGGATGGCATGCGCCTTTAGTGCTTTCTGGGTCCCTTTGTCTCAGAGCTCTTGAGGAATCTTGTTGAAATGCAGATTTTTTGGTTCTTTATTTTATTTTATTTTATTTTTTCAAGACAGAGTTTTTTGGTGTGGCCTTGGCTGTCCTGGATTCACTTTGTAGACCAGGCTGGCCTCAAACTCAAAGAGATCTGCCTGCTTCTGCCTCCCAGAGTACTGGGATTACAGGTATGTGCCACCACGCCCGGCTTGAAATGCAGATTTTAATTCAGTAGACCTGAGTAGGGTCCCAGTGCCTCTCATTTCTAGTAAGTTCCCTGGGGAGACTGCCACATACAGAGACATGAGTACGCTGCTTGTGAACTAGTTTGGACATGGATGCTCCGTGTACATTTAGTGGGAGAGGTTCAGTCTCTGGCTTCTTAGTAAAGCCTTGGGGGCAGTGTCTGCTCTGAACTTCCTGTCTATCTAGTCATCTCTATGACTTCTAAAATGGCTCCATATTTGCATGAGTGAAAGTTATTTGCCACTTTAAAGGCCCCAAAAAGGCCCAACAGTCTTCATTTCTAGCCCTTTCCACGGAATTCCAAGCATATAAAATAAAACTGTACATTGAGGTTTATGCTTCATTAAAAAAATATACCACTAAGAAGGCCAAGACTGGGGGTTTGCTTGTAAGCCCTCTCTGAAGGAAAACCCTACTGCGGCAAAAATGTTGTCTTGGTCCAAGAAGTCTGAAGAGAATTCTGCTATAAATTTTAAGAATATTTACATGCTAAACCTTCCCCAAAGGTATCGTAAGTGGCGGCTCTAGAATGACACCTCAAAAAAACAAAAAACAAAAAACAGATTTTAACACTTTCTCATTTAACTGCATGTGGTCAAATGAGCCTAAAATGATGATTTTTATATTCAGCATGGAAGACGGCTCCTCACAGTTCTTCTGTTTCCGCTGGCTGAGTTTCCTGAGGGTGGCTTTCAGGAGCCTATATTTCCAGCAGAGGTTGAAAGTCTTGCAGGGGGGAATGTCTCCATGCTCTGAATTTCTGTGATTCCAGTGTCCTTGGTGAGGGAGCTGCTCCGGCAGAGTCTGTGGGTCTGTCTCTATCCTGTGCTCCAGAGTGGACACCTCATTTTTTTCTATGTCACAAATAGTGTGTCATGCTTTTATTAGCAAGGGAGTAATGGGGCTGGCTAGATTTTGGTTATTTTTCCTTTTCCTTATTTCTTTGTCCTCTTTCTCTTGCCTTGAATACACCATTACCAACCTAAGTGAATCGCAAGTCTCTGAAAGCATCAACCAGGAGGCTTGATGTTGTGATGGGGGAAAAAAAAAGATAAAACCTATGAATCAGGCACTTATTAAAAAAAAAGAACTTTTATTTTTTTCAATTATTTGTAACTATTGATATCATTATTATTGTGACATAGTCTTACTTTGTCACTCTAGCTGGCCTAGAACTCACTATGTAGATCACCCTGGCCTTGAGCTTGCAGAGATCTGCCTGCATCTGCCTCCCAAGAGCTGGGTTTAAATGCATACACTGCCACACCTGCCTTGTTCTTACTTAATAAAAGTGTTTGCTAACACATTTTTATAGTTAATTATAAAGTAGAATCAAATATCCTCCTTGTTAAATTCTTGATATAATGAATTTAATTAAAATTCTGGGCAGCAGTTTGTAAGAACAGTGCACATTATTAAGAATAGTAATTCAGCGTAGAGCTATTTGTTCATTTGTAAGCGTATGTTTGTGCTTCCTGTGGCATGAACCGGGAAGGGCCTCAGTAGGAACCTTGAGGGAACTCTCCCTGTTCCCAGGGTTTATAATTCTCCTGGATTAAGGATTTTTGAGAGGCTTCTGTGACTACGTGCGAGCTGAAGTGGCTCTTATTAGGGAATTATGCTGTGTAGCTAGGAGGCCTGCGTTTAAGAAGAGACTGTTTCCTGACTAACGTGAAGTCATTTGCATATCTCAAAGGAATGGCTTCATTCAAATTAGGTCCGTGTACCTAGGTCCTATGGCCGTCGAAAGTTTTGGTGTAAAGCAGGAGACGCCCCATTGCTCTAACTTGTGTTCTGGTCCCACATTTTTCAAAAACAGAAAATAAATATATTGAATGTTTAAAAATCTCTCTCAAAGTTATTAAGTGACTTTTTTTGTCATCGGATTAATAGATTGCAACTGAATTTTTAGGCATACCCGTGTGTGTGTGTTTTTATGTTTGTGTGTGTGTGTTTTTTTATGTTTGTGTGTGTGTGTGTGTGTGTGTAATTTGAGTTTCATAATCACAGGTGTGTAGGATAAAACCTTCTTTTTCTCAGCATTACAGAGGCAAAGCCTTAGGGAACAAGATATTAAAAAACCCATCAAGGGGCTGGTATGATGGCTCAGTGGTTAAGAACACTTGCCGCTCTTATGGAGGACCACGTTTGGTTCCCAGCACCCACACGGCAGTCTAGTTCCAGGGATGTGATGCTGTCTTTTGACCTCAGTGTATACCAACCATTCACACTGTTCACATGCACACATGCAGGGAAAAAACAGAAAAGCAAAACTCTTACATATGACTTAAAAATTAGAACTAAAATCGGATTAAGTTGAATATGCCAATCACCCTTTATCATTTTTTGTTAAATTTTAGATCTAGTTACATTTTACTGCTGGTTGAGTTATAAGTTCTGCTCATAGCGAGTGGCACATATGAACCTCAATTTATTTTCACCATAATAAGTAAATAAGTAAGTGCAAAAAGAATAATGTCTTACTCCTGTGAAAATGTAAAGGGAAGTGTATATAGGAGACCTTGGAATTGCTGTAACACTGTCACAGGAAATGGATAGAGCACATCGTATCTCAGGAAGGCTGGGCAACAGAAGGGTGAAGAATTTAAGGGGACATTTTACTTCATGCAAGTGACTCATTTTATAAAGAGCAACATACCCTTATAACTTGCAGATAAAAAATGTTCTTAAAGTGGGCTTGGTGGCACATGTCTGCAGATTCAGTACTTGGGAGGCCGAGGCAGAAGTTGTGAGTTCAAAGCCAGCTTGTGCTCTATAGTGACACTCTGTCTCAAAACAAGAAACATCTTAAAAGAAAAACAACAAATGAAAACCCCTGTTCTCAGAAATAAAAACTACTTCTTAATGCATTGGGTGTTTTTTTTTTTTTCCTTTTTTTTTAAAAGAGAAATTCTCATTACAGTTTAGCCTTTGATTTCTACTAAAGCAGAAACATGTGAAAAGTGGTACTTACGACATGTCTGCAAGACCTTCCTCACAGAAATGAGTTGTGGATCTCCTTTTTAAAATTGGTCATTTATTTTTAATGTCCTCTCTTCTTCTCTCGGTTTGTTATCTGTATTGTTTTCTCTACTTTGGGCATCATAGGTGTAATGAGATATCTCTATCTCAAAGGAGAAATTAATGAATGCTGACACCCTCCTGGAGGATGCTTGTATTTCCAATGAGGAGCTTGTTGAAACAAATCAATTCCTGTCTAGGGCTGTTCTTGCAGGCAGCCAGGCTGGCTCTGAAGTCCTGGAGTTTTCTGAGTCTAAACCCCACCATTCTGGCTGTAAGTCTGTCTGCTCAACAACACTTGACTCTCGATGGCCTTAAAACTCACACCGTAGTGCAGATAGGGCATAGCATCCAGCTGTCAAGGGACACAGATTTAATCTGGCGAAACCCAAGTGACATCACCGCTAAAGGAGAGCTTTCTCGGAGAGCTGTCTGGTAGTTATTCAAAGCAGGTTTTAGTTCGGATGTTTATAGTTAGGTGAATGGCAGATGTGCTCATTTGTCCTAAAACAGCATTCGTGTCCTTACGTGATTACTTTACAGCGTCTTTTTACTCCTCAAAGGAAGAAATGTATGTTAGAAGGAAAATTATCAGTGGTCCATATGTGTGACACTGTAAAACTGGCTACTTGGCCAGTGGTAATATTCCTACTAAATTTGTCATTAGGAGCATGGAAATTGAATGAGCAACCACTAAGTTGGCAGAACAGATTTCTCTTAAAAGTACAGTGCTTTACCATTTAAAATTGTATGCTAAAGTTTGTCAGGAAAACCAGCTTGCTATGAGTTTCAGTTTTTTGTGTTTTTTGTTTTTCTTATAGTTTTGATGAGTAGTTACAGTTGCTTCCACTCTAAACTTCTTTTCTCTGTCTTTTTAAAAATAAATAAGATTTATTCATTTATTTTTATTTATGTATATATACATGTCAGTGTGCTTTTGTATGCATACATATGTGTGAGTCCCTGCAGAGGCCGGAAGAGGGTGTTGGCTCTCCTGGAGCTGCAGGGACAGGTGGTTCCACATCCCCCCAAGCTTATTTTCCTTGAGAAAAAAAAAAAAGTTCGACTTACTAGAAGGCCAAAAATAAAATTCTTAAATTCCTGTGTGTCAGTTTAGAAGTATCAGGCAGAAGATTTACCTCAGCCAGGCTTGTGCTGTAGTCTCTTTCCATGATAGTATATTGTCAATCAAATTGAATGTACAACAATCCAGTCATTGCTTAAGATGTTGAGATGATTGGGTTGAATTACACTTTAATTGTTTGCTTTTTAGTAATAACAGTGAACAGTGTTGCAAAGACTCTAGCTAGTACTGTTCATGACTATAGAGAATTGTAACAGAACAGGTGAGTCTGCTGTGTTCTCTGTTCATGTATTTTGGAGGGAAGGATGGTTTGGATTCTTTTGTTCTTTGCAAAGGCTAAATTGTGTCACCACGTTGTGCATGTTTAGGATTTGGGAGACAGTGACTTGCCTCTTGATACGTAACTGTCCTAAGTGATAACTCTGGCCAGGTGCCCATTCTTTTATGTCAGTCATTGAACCCTTTGGATTCTTCTTTCTCTGTCTCTATAGACGTTTTATGAAATGAGGTTAGGATATGTGATTTGGTTATAAAAATAGCACAGCTCACTTACTGATTGGGGAGAATAGTAGGCATTGCAATTGGCCATAGCAGACAACTCTGGATTTTTTTTTTTTTTTAAGGTATGTAATGGAGATCTGTTATAATCTCATAATCTTAAGTAAGATTTCTCAACATTATAGTTTAATGCTGTGAGAACTGGTGCTGCTTTAAAATTTAAAAAGCATTAATTCGGCCAAGTAATTGAACATTTATGTTGAAATAGTTTTGCTTTTAATAAGTAGAGTCTCTTCACATTATCTGAACAACACTGACCTCTCTGTAGTGGGGGGGGGGGCAACCATTTTCTTCCATCTGCTGTCCCATAGTAAGGCACCACTAGACGGTGGGAAAGGAGTGTATGTGGCTTTCCAGCAAGTCACTTTAGCATCTGATCAGTCTTCTCTATCTATTACCATGACAGACATAGTCAGGAACATTTGCCATGGCTCTTTGGTCATGAGTCTGGCAATTGCGACTTCACTTTAAGACACACTTGACAGTAGATAGAAGATCTGGGTAGAAAAATGAGTTATGGAGGGTTGGTTAAGTGTGCCCAGGGTTCTGCAGTGCCCTTCTGGGCAGAGCAGGCAACCGCTGCACCAGGTGGCTGATAGGATCAGAGCTCTGCTCACAGATATACAGGGCTCACATTAAGTGAATTTGCAGTGCAGCCTGATTTGGAGGGTTAACACTGCAGTAATCAGTGTTGGAAGACGATTGGTTTTTTCTTGTTGTAAATTGCTAATCAGTATTGAAAACCTAACCTGTTTTGTAGAAGATTCTCCCTTATTTTCTCTGAGAAAGTGGCTTGGACAGTAATCTATTTACTCATCTGTACACCTCTCTTCCTTCTTGTTAAACTAAAATTTCAAAACCTCTGGGGGCTCCCCTCTGCTGAGTTCTGCTTGGGAGGAGCTTTAAAACAGTGGCATCACACTGAAGTAAATATTGACTGGGGCTGCGGCTGAGCCTTGTTCAAAGGCTCTTGTTGTTCCTCCTTAGTCAGCACTCCAGCCCTGCCTGGGGTATGCATGTGTTAGGCAGAGAAGAAAGGCCGTGGAGGGAAATGAACAGACCCACAGCTGAACTCGTAAATGCACCACAGAGCGGAAAGAGAAGCTGGCTACAAAGCCATCAGGGGCTTATGCTGGGTTGCGGAGAATTTAAGAGCCTGAAGTGCAGAAACACTGGCTGTCTTGTCTGTCGCAGAGAAGCTCAGCAGACACGAAGCTGCTTGTTTGGGTTGGTCCAGCTGGTCTCTGAGTACAGCCTTCTTGGCGGTGATGCTGCCTTTTCAGGACAACATTAAATGTAGCTTTTGGGTGAACTCGAATGAGAGCTTGAGAAGTCTGAACTGTGAAATAACAGTTCTCCCTTCCTGGTACCTGTGCTGAGGCTCTTGTCAGCCATCCCGCCTTCCCGCCTTCAGCTGTCATGTTGGATTACACACCCTCCTGGGTCTCCTAAGTGCCATAGCATCCCTAAGGTATCAGGTGGGTGAGGAAGAGCCATATGCCATTCGAAGTGAAAATTCTGGAGTTGAGTTGTTCTTAGCATATGAAAAATTTGAACTTTTTCTTGAGACATAATTTACATAGAGTACAAGTTATCTTGTTTAAAGTGATGTATCCTGAGTAAAAGCCGACTTAGTAATTTTTTTTTAATCTTTTAATTCAAGAGCCTAAACAAACAGCTGGCTGACATGCATTTTAGTGAAAACTGTCCCGATACACTTCCTAGCTGGAAAACTAAGCAGGAATCTTACAAAGGAAACCTCATGTGTCTTGACTGTAAAGTAATTTTTAATAAATACACAATGAAAACTAATGACAGGATTTGGAGGTCTCATCTCCACTGATACTTAAGGATCACTGGAAATGCATCATCTTCCGTGATGTTTTGGTGGGAACACATCAGTGCTGAAGGCCACATGCAGGCAAATACCAGGGCGATTAGAATATTCATTAATTGCCAAGACAATCACCAAACTGTTCTGCTCCACTGGCATGTTAGGACAGATAATGTCACAGCAAAGCAGGCAATGCTGTGCACGCTAGGAGACAGCACATCTGCCCAGGGGCGCTGGGAGTACTTCCTGGAAGGGAAATCATTTAGTCTATAGGCTCTGAGTAAAGAGGCATGGTTTTAATAGTCAAGATGAAAATAGTGGAAGAATATTCCAGGGGCCTTTAGCAACAGGAGCAAAGGCCTCTTGGGCTGCGGCCTTGTAGATGGAGTTGGATGGGAAAAAAAAAAAGCCTTTTATTCTGGAAAACTGTTGGAGGCATGTGGGGGAGAGGTGGGTTGGCCATGGTGTCTGGTATTAATGTAAGGCTGTGGTTTTGATTTGGGAAAAAAAAAAAAAAAAAAAAGAGGTGTTTGGTGTTGTTTGTTTGTTTGTTTGTTTAGAGTGGTTTTATGTTTACAATTGAAGATGCACCTGTATACTCCACCCCTGCAGAGCCAGCATTTGTAGTCTGAAGGGGGCAGGCAACTACAGTTTGTTTTCAAGTGTAAGCAGGTGCTGGGGAATGTTGAAGATCTTCCAACTGAACTTGGTGTACGAGTGGCTAGTTGGGGCATGATAAAACCCAGCATTTTCAGTATTTCCACGCGACACCTGGGATGGCTTAGTCTATTGGAATACTTTTTTTTATTTGTGACACGGATCGAGCTGCTGTTTTCACACTAGTTTTGTTTGTTTGTTTGTTTTAAACAAAACAACAACAGCACAACAAAACAAAATCAAAGGGCTCATTGTTGTCCAAAGTCATCAGTGGAAGTTAGGTATAGAACAGGTCAAATCCCAGGCTGTATTTCAAAGTTTGCGGGGGCAGGGTCTGTGATCTGCACACCTCCATTTCCAGGCTTCCGAGATGTGAGGACGAACCCTTAGGTCTTCAGATTCCATCGTTGGATCATCTAAGGTACAGGGCAGGCTTGCCATTCCCTGTGGGCAATGAGGAGTTATGGTATAGAAGGGATGGATGCCTTCTGCTCATATGGCCACAGGAGTGCTTGGCTCCCCTCTCCTATGGTAATAGAAACAAATAGCGTCCATCTATTGATGCTTACTGTATACCATGCTCAGTGCCTCGGGACCTCACACTTGTTATCATTTATTTAGTCCTGACAAGAGCTCTTATGAGAGTGGCGTCATAATGATTTTTGCTTTCCAGATGAGCAAACTGGGTTTTGCATATTGCAAACTAGCCCAAGGCCTCTTAGCTGTAAGTGGCCCCTTTAACCACTCAGCTGGGCCGTGTAGAGTGACACACTTAGTTTAATAGAACTTAGTGAAATGTTGAAGCGTGACCTTGGGGCAAAATTTCTGAGGACCTACAGTGTCAAATGATAGGAAATCTATGCTAATATGAAAGGAGTATTAAAAACCGCACACTTTTAGTCCTGGTTATTGAGTGTTTAATGGACTGAAGCAGCAAGCCAAAACTGGTGCTCCGGTAGGCACATAATTAGTTCAGAGCGCCACTGTTTCCTGGGCGCCATCTCAGGAGCAGTAAGGCTGTTTCATGTATGTAGAGAGAAGACAACCCTGTGTATATTCTGGAAAGAAATCAGCCGATCTCTGGTTCTTGAATAAAAATTTTAGAAGTTAAGACTCAGTGCAGTCAGGAAGCTTTCTCAGACATTTAATTTTAATTTAAGTCCTGCATTTAGGGCTAGTCTTAGTTAACATGTTCATTTAGACTGCCTCTGCTTGTACTTTGCTTATTCTACAGTAAACACGTGTCAAACATGAACTATTAGTTTAGGGGTGGGGTTGGAGGGAGAAAAAAGGAAGAAGGAAATGACATAATTATAAATTCAAAAATATATATATATATATTTTAAAATTAAAGAAAACGAATAGGGAATAGCCTATATCTGCTTGAGTTGACAATTTATCCCTGTGGCCCGGGTTCTTCCTCCAATGACATCTTTTTTTTAACCCATCTCATCACTTCTTTGCTTCAGTGTTTCTACCCTGTAGCCTTGAGGCCAGAACATTATTCCCTATTACTCAGAAAGACAAGTCTCTCAGTATGCTACGAGGGGACCAGCCCCCTTCAAGCCTGTAGAAGTACATGGCAGCGGAGACAAGGGCTCGGTATTTCCTTTGTACACCCGCTCTGCCAGACAGACAGACCTGTTAGCCGATTTGAGTATGTGGAAACACTGGACTTGATTCCTCCTGTCCCCGAGTTGTGGTTGTCCCACCTTCTCCTACCTTAGTTGCTCATATGACTACTTTAAAGATACTTAGAATACAATAGTCAGTGTGTATATTTTGGTGCTTTTGTGTGTTTCTTTCTAGGATATATGATCCAGAGATTGTGATTTGCGTGTAAAAGTACCATATAAGGCCTAGCTTGTTAGGAGTTTATCCTGGGTTCTTCACTGGATATTTGATGAGGTCCAGGAAAAATTAACCTGTCCATGTTTTTGTTTGCTGTCAACAAAAATAAACACTAATATTTTCATCCAGGGGAATTATTTTCACAATTAAATGATGTGTTTTTAACGTGTAAAGCCTGTAATAGTTCTTTTATATACTGTGTAGGCAATCAATATTAGCTAGTGATCAGACAGATTTAAATGAGTTTCTATGTTTTCATCGCTGCCTTTTCTGGACAGGATATCTAGCAGCCGTAGAAACGTGTCAGTAGAGCCTCATCTAACTTTGCCACTAGCTTTAGTCAACCCTCAGTTTTCACTTTTGTGCACAGGGGAGGAGGGTGTGCTGTTTGAAAAATCAGTGTGACTCAGTGAGAAAGCGAATGTGTGTAAGTGTTTCTTGAGTGAAATCCCGGGATCATTATGCTGGAGATTGAGTCACCTGGAGCATTCGTCACCGGGATAGTACCATGCAGGGTCCATTGCCTGCACGCTGCTTTTATCTTCCTGGCTGCAAATACAGCCACATGTGCTGAGAACCTAACTGAAGGCAAGTGCTGATAACAAGCAAATTCTGATTTGGACCCTCTGAAAGATGACGTGGTAGTCTTTAACAAAACTACCAAAGCTTGGGTGCTAATATTTTTCTTTCCATCTTAGTTTTTTTTTTTTTTTTTTTTAAACCAACTAGATGTTTTAACCTTAAGCAGATCACCAAATCCCCTGGACTCTCCTTTTCATTTTTGCAAGATGATTGAATTGCTTGGGGTTTCAGGGGACAACGACAGATTCAGAAGTTCTGGAGTGTGTCAGGGCTCTGACACTGTTAATAGCTTGACTTGGGGTAAGTCATTTGACCCAGGTCAAGTTGAGATTCCTCATCTGTGAAGAGAGGAGAATTTTTTTTGTCCTCTGCCAGGTCACATTTGACATGCTGAGCCTATCAGCCTTTTAAATGGACTTGGTTGAAACATACAATTTACAAACACACCCCGTTCGGCCGGTACAAGTTTATATGAATTCATTCATATAATATATATATATATATATATATATATACATATATATATACCTATAAATGTAAGCCTTTGAAGTGAACACACATATTTTTTTTTAAATTTCAGATATGACACTGAATACATTATCAAATGTGTTTTTCCCTCTTTTCTTCCCAGACATAGCTCTTTAAGGATTTGCAAATGGAAAACTAAAGTAAGATTATAGTCAGTGAATAATGACAAAAATGTATCACATGCATTCAACTACAAAAGGCTCAAGCTGCCCTCTCCAGTGTTGATGAGTCAGATCTGGAAATTCTCCCACATGGGGAGATCTCAACTGAGCTGAGTCTGATTAAACTCCAAATTTAGATTCTAAAAATTAAGGATAGTTTTTTTTTTTTAACCGTATGTGCTTCAAGGGAACAAAATAAAAACCTAGAAAAAAACATGTTCACTTGCAGCTTTATACAGCATAAACTGGTTTCTTGCACTGTTTTCATCCTTGCTTTTAGGAGGTGGGAAGTGGTAGAACTGGAAAGGCCTCTACCCAGTTGCCTTAAGCTGTAAAACACTGGATTTCAGCAGCCGAGTGCTCCGTGGCAGCCCCTCTCAGAGCTGTAGAAACAGGATTCCACAGACACAGTCCTGATCAGGTTCCTACAGCACCTCTCCTGATATGTCCTTTTTTTTTTCCAAACAGAATCAATTGAAATATAAATAGCATTATAGTAAACAACACGAAGTGGACTGATTTTAAAGTTTGTTTTAATAACCTATGGATAACTAAGCAGGCAAGACATGGTGAACCTCTGAGTTCCAAGATGCCAGTTCTCCATGCAAGAGAGAATGGCTTCAGCTATGAAATCAGTTACATTTTAAAGGAAACTAATAAGTGCATTTACGTCAACGTGCCGAGAAGTGTGGAGGTGAATATATAAATAGCAACGACTAATTACTACCTATTTCACCTGTTCTGTGCTCTTTCTTGCATTAGATTGTCCTGTTTACCAAGCCATTTTCTTGGAGATTCCTGGCCCACTTTAGGGTCTATTTTCTTTGCAATTGCTAGTCAAATTACTCCTAATCCCTTTCACGGGTAGACTGAACTGGATTTACACCATTTCCTGTGTCGGTGCAGTTTTGGTCACAGGAAGGTATGTCGTCTTAGAGGTTAGGTGTTGTTCTCATGCACGTAGATTGATTTGTGAAGAGCAGCCATTACCGACAGTAAAACGCGTGCTTGCCAGTGTTTCTACAATTTGTATTCTGTGAGTTTAATGATTCTTGCTTCCTGGATATTCAAGTAAAAAGAATGAACGATATTGGATTTAAGAATCTAAGCTTAGCTTATATAGAATTGTTTTCCCCATAAGCCTATAATTCTGTAATGTTGATTGTTTTGGTTATCAGAATGGGTATTAATATGGATTTTCACTAATATTTATTCTTAGTTACCTGATAATTATTTTCACTAAAGACATTTAAAAAAATAAGAGCTTTTAAATACAGTGCTAATTATAGGAATATGATTTTAAGATGTTTCTTTCATAAATATTGAGTTGCTCTTGATCTGTTATAGACCTCTGTACCCATGGTATGTTTAGGAAGATGCTGATGAAAGTGTATCTAATACACTCTTCCCACCCTATTAAAAACAAACAAACAAACAAAATCGGTGTGTCTGGTTTCTATGTTTTCAGAATTGTATAAGAGAAATGTGTTGATATCAGGCAAGATGTAAAGGAAATTATTTTAAGATATGAAAGACACTTTGTTTCACATTGCCTTACTCACTGTAGGTATCAGCAAAAATACCATAAAGATGCCTATTTGAAAAAAAAAATACCAGGCAAATAATTTGTATTATAGGAGTCTTGTGGACATCACAACTCTCTTTCGTGTTTTACTTAAGTAAGATTATTAGTTGCTTAAAGTGTTCTTATCATTCAAAAGCCCAGATCACAGTGGAGTTTCTATAATACGGTACTATTCCTCTAGGACATGGAGAACAGACCCTGAATTTATACACCACAAAGAAACCTACCTAACGATTGAGGGGTTCTCGATAATTCTTTTATTTTTCTCATTTCTTTGGAATCAAAGGAACACCATTTTAAGAATCACTATCTCTGACAGCCGATACCCAGGTGGCAGTGCCTCTCCATAAGTTCCAGTTTTGGAAGCATTTTAACATCCTTTCATTAACCAACTCTTTTAATACATGTACAGTATGACTGAACGCGCGTGCTGCTTCCTGTCTCTGTCGTACAAGGAGAGCTGTGAACTCAAGCAGATTAGTACAGTGAAGAGCTGGTAATGAGTTACAGAGTCAGTGTCCTCCCTACTCCCCATCCTTATCTCCTCTTCAAGGAAGTTGTCACCTAAGGATGTGTCTATTTCCCTCAGGCTCAAGGTCAAGACTCTGTGTTTATGATCGCTAGGTAGTGGGCACCTTGAAGAATTTTCAAATTATAAGAATGAGTATACTTTTGTACATACAGTGTGCTTTAGAATTCATTTCACATTTGTTTATATTATATATTCAAGATAGATTTCACAGGCTTTGATCTGTGCACATGGTGAAGTGATTGTTGCAGTCCAGCAAATTAACATGTCCAATCTCTTCTTCAGTACACAGTAAAATCTCTCTCCCTCCCTCCCTCCCTCCCTCGGTCCCTCCTTTCTTTTTTTTTTTTTTTTTCCCTTCAAAGACAGGATTGTTTGTGTGTGTGTGTGTGTGTGTGTGTGTGTGTGTGTGTGTGTGTGTGTGTGTGTGTGTAAAACAGTCCTGGCTGTCCTGGAACTCACTCTGTAGACCATGCTGGCCTCGATCTCAGAGATCCACCTGTCCCTGCTTCCTGATCACTGGGATTAAAGGCGTGCATTTCCATGCCCAGCAGTAAAATATTCTTCTCATGACGTTCTTTAGATCTTCAGATTTATTTTATATGTCACTGCATCATGTATCCTGTGACCCAGTTATCAATATTGGATACTATATTGGATACTAAGTCCCAGGATTTATTTAGATTCTGTTGACTGCTCTCCTAGAAAAGGAGCTAGTCTTTAGTGACCCCAGTTTTATAATTTGCTAATTAAGAAGACAGAGCCAACTAGGATTAGTTCTCTCAGGATTGTAAAAAGACCCTTTTCCTTTGTTTTCCTCAGCTTCATTGTCTGGTCTCAGGTCCTCGATATTTGAAAAGATAGATTGATAATGGCGAAGTGACCACACAGAGAAGGTGTGGTCAGATAGATTGATAATGGCGAAGTGACCACACAGAGAAGGTGTGGTCAAGGCACTGGCTTTATGATACTACAGAATCTTCCATATTTATCCGGAGCAAACTAATAGCTAAATATATCAGTCAGGGTTTAGAATGTGCTTTTGTGATGGTAGATGTCAAGTTAAGATGCCTCTTTAGAATGCCAAATATCAATGATATGTAAATTTTACCTCCAAAATTCTTTGAAGTTTGGTCAGACAAAGATAATCATTTGGTCTGGTATCTTGGGGGTAAATCCGGCGGTGGAATTGGATTCCCTATAAAACCTGAATCCATATGGTGCAGACAGATTGGTTAGAGTGGCATGAAAACCACTGCTGTATACAAATAAAGATTTGATAGATGTATATTCGGAAGGGTCATTAACATATCCACAGTGAATGCCACTTAGGGGACTTTTTAGCACAGCATCATGAAGTACAAATTTAATTCAGTCATCTGGAGAACGCATTGCATAAGATTCAGTTAGAAGGTCTAGTGTTATGCAGGTTTACCAGTGGCTGGGAGAATACTCCACACCCATAACAGATATGTCCATTTTCAGCTCCATGTACAAAGTTTTTCACATAATACATATTGTCTGTATATTTTTCCTAAAGGAATTCAGCTTATACCTGAACACCTGGAAACACTTGCTCATCACAGCATTATGTAATTTGCTCCTTTTTTTTTCCCCAATCTTCAGAAGGAAAAAAATCACAATCATTTAAAGTTCATGGAGGAAATTATTAACTCTTGCTTGGACATCTGCTGTGTGCCAGGTACTTACTGGACAGTGTTTCCGGATGGCAAAAAATAAAGTTATTCATGAAAGGAGGAAATATAAGATTTGTTTGTGTGGAGACTTCATTGAATAAGATTGCCTGTTCTCTAAGGAATCTTCCATCCTCGCACTCTGTTACTAACTGGAGCAATTTGAGCAAACAATTCTGGAGATGGAGTAAAATGTTCTCACTATGTGTTGTCTCTAAATGCTTTTCTTTCTCTCCTTTTAATAAATGAGCCATGCCTTGCGCCCCCCCCCCCCCCCTTGAAGGTTACTAGGGAGAGAGCAAGCTCAGAGCAGTGTTTGGGGCATCTGGGCAAGGTGACTGTCCATAATGGAGGATGACAACGATGGGCCTAAGAAGTGACCCCCCTTTTGTCTCCAGGACAAAACCCTTCCGCTTGCATCTTTCAGCCTGTATCACCACTTCTAAAGGACCCATGAGCAAACGGCTGCGTTTTTATTAATCAGCTTAACTTAATGGGATGAAAAGACCTTTGAAAAGAATGTGCAAGGGGAGCACAGAGACCAAGAGTCGCGCTAATTCTTTTCCACAGCAAAACACAGTTTTTCTTCCCTGAATTTCTGGGGAAGATATTTGGTTATTTCCAGGTAATTCATCTGGGTAGTCTTTTCTATTTTTTACACACTTAGAGACTCCCTCTAGCCTTGTGCTGCCTTCAGCTATAAAGAAGAATTAGTAGGAGTCGAAGGGAGGAATACTTTTTGAAAGGAGGCGGGAAAGTTTAAGCTGATGAAGCACAACTCTGTCTGTCTTGATGGGGGCTCTGTTTGGATAACTTGCCCTTGTCCAAATTCTTCCCTTCTCCTGCCCTTCCTGCCCCAGTGACTCCCTCCCCCCCTCACATCCAGCCTTCTTCATAAATGGCAGCAGCTGGAGATGTTTTAGTAGCATTCAAAGCTTTACTTCCCTTTGGGGTTTTAATAAGCCCTGATGCCTGCAACACTGCAAAGGCACTTCTGGAGACAATGGCATTGGTGGGGAGTCATGGGCCTTTTGAGGGCCCAGATGGGTGGATGAGCTGAGGCAGCACCTCAGGATACAGGCTGGAAGGCAGAACACTGAAGCAGGAGTCCACAAGCTCCAGAGATAAACCAGAAAGATGTCAGCTTAGGGGTGAATTTCTGTGCAGCGCATTGAGAATGCTTCCTGCTACTTTTTGACATACGTGGTTCGTCCCCTTTAAGTGGCTGGGATGACTAGTCAGAACAGCCACCACTAAGGTCACAGGAACCCACGCCTACCTGTGGAGGCCTGTGGAGAGGGCCCTTCCACAGAGGTTCCCCTATGTTGCGAGGTATTGGTTGGTCTCTTTTGTCGGAGCTAGGGAGTATTATATCAGATACGAATTCTATTGGCTGCTGCTATGTGCTGTGGCTTTGTTTCCTCACTTTTATTTATTTCAGTTGAAAATTTATTTAAAATGACAAAAATGCAATTAGAAAAATTAGAGCCATGAGAGATAACATATAAAATGATTATCTTACATTAAAAAAAGAAAAATAGGAAATGGGAACAGACATTTAAACTCTATTAAATTGAAACGTTTCATTAATTCACCTGGATCAGTGTCGTGCCAATGTAAAGTGTGCAGGGTGACATTTCCATTTTTCCCAAACAGAACTAATCATTTTTGTTGCTGTTTCATAATTGCTTAAAGATAGCTTTTATTTTTGAAATCATTAAATATGTAAATACTTAAAATTTCTTTAATGCACACAGATGTTCTAAAGGATGGTAATTATGTATGTATATTTCACAAAATAAATTTCACAATGAACTTATAAAAAGAATCTCTGAGGGGTAGTTTCATGTTACATAGTAGTTTACCCCAGTGTATAACTTTGAAAGCAATATGAAAACATCACATTTTGTGTGTGTGTGTGTGTGTGTGTGTGTGTGTGTGTGTGTGCTTTAGATAAGATTTTTGTTTCTTTCTCTGCTTTTCTTCAGATGAACATATGCAAGATGGTGTTTTAGCACCACAGAGCGCACGTGTGTCTCCCTTATGACATTCTTGGTTTTAAATGTTCTTGAAAGAATTCCTGGGAAAACCCAGTGTGTGTAGTAGATTCTGTGAACTACATGGCCACTGCACAATGCTTTTGTTGCTTTTCATTTTGTAAATGTGTTTTTTTTTTCCCTTCTCTTTCCGTAAGATCTGCTTTGTGTCCTTAAGGAAAGCCAAAACGCACATATTTCAGAGATTCTTTTAGCTGTCCCGTTAGGTAGCATTTCTCCTGTCTGTATTGTCCCACAGATACCACGTGGACTTCATAGAGGGATTCCTTGAGTTCAGGGTTCACAGAATGTTCTTCCTCTTTGGTCAAGTAAAAAAAAAAAAAGCACATTCTGATGTGTAACATGATGGTTTCATACAGGTATTAAATATGAAGGCGTTAAAGATCAAACTAAAGCAAATACTACATACTCCTCATGTGTTGGGAAAATGCAGTTAGAACCTTAAAATCCGTACTCCGCAATCTCAATCGCAAGTTTATAAGTGTAGGCCCAATGTTGTCTGGGACACCCCTGTTTAGTTGAAGTTTTATGTTCTTAACACAAACGGGTATATTATCTCATTAGTAGATTTCCGGACGCATGGCTTAAAGTTGGTTATGATTTTCTTAATTGTTGAGTGACAGTGGTTGAAGGTGCTTTCCGCGATACCATCTGCCTTGTCTCTGATACAGCCCGTGGTTTCTAGACAGCCTCCTTCTCTGACAGTGTTTTGGTAGGAGACAATAGTGAAGGCCTTGCTAGGCTCCTCATCGGATGGGACACGGAGTCAATGTGGGGCTGGGGTATCAGGAAACAGCTGTTCTTTGTCTGGGTGGACAGTCATTGATTGTTAAATACTTGGGCCTCCTGATGGCATAAAAACCCATTTGTGCCTCTTTAGATTAAGGTTAATTTTCGTGGTGGTGAGTGCAGATGCAGGAACAGATGCTGTGCACTTACTTTGGCTTTTGTACCCTTTATACTTAAAAATGAAATTTAGTTAAAAAATCAAATGCATCATTGGGTCATAAAAAGACAAGGGGGATCTTTAAGCAGGATACATTGCCTGAAGTAAAACCTAGTCCTGGTAAACCTGTCAAGTTGCTGCTTTACAAGTGGCCTGTCACTTACTGGCCGTGCTCCTACTCTACCATGCAGTTAACCCCAAAACAATGATGTTTATTCATTTTCTTAACGCAGTGAGAATGTGTTTTTAAAGCATATTTAAAACATATATTCATGAATACACACACATACGTAATATCACACAAACGTATATATACATACACACACATATATAAACACACACACACACACACACACACACACACACACATTTATTCCAAGTTGCTGATTTCAAACTTGCAAGAGAAGTGAGCAGTGCGGCCTGCTCACATATGCCATCCAGTCCCCAAACCGTCTCTAGGGAGGAGGCACCCAGAGCCCAGAGTGTGAGAAGGCTGTCATGGACCCAGCACATCACAGCATTCTCTCTGTCTTTCTGAGTATCCATGTAGTGGTTTCCTCTGTGGTAGGAAATCATTTGTAGTTTAAGAGTTGTAATGTTGGAAGACAGTCTGCACACCTACAGATAATGTTTCATTAGCCTTTTCCAAATTGACAGGGCTGGCTGCTCCCGTGTGTTCCTCTGGCGAAGCTGAAGGATCGCTCTGTTTGCTTTGCACTTTCTCGTTACAGGTCACCTTCAGTAAGGATTCTCCCCTCAGGCCTTATTAAAGTAACCCCCAGATAAACAAACTATACTTCCAAATCAGGAGGACTGAAGACGGAACTTGATGTCACTAAGCCACGTTGCTTCTGTTATTTCTGTGAACTTGTTTTTACCGTAGCGGTACTGTCGTCACACTATTTGCACACATGTGCAAATAATCCCACAACGCAATTTAGGACAGTCCATTTCTGCTTCTCTCATATACTTGCCTATTAAGTAGTTCGTTGGATCTAGCATTCCCCCCAACCTTAATTATTTTTTTTTTTTATACTGTTGGAAGCAGACTGCAATACTGAAGATTCCTCGTCGATGACAGTATACATTTGCATCAAGAGGATAAGCCGTTGCCTGCTTAACTAACCCACGTTTCCCCATCCAGTTGTGTGGCACTGAACTTGAGTGGGATTACGCCTGGGAAGTGTCTATTGGCAGCTGCATTTGGGAAGTGGGGAATTAAGAGATGACGTCTCTGAACCTCTCAATATCTTCCTTCTAGGTAATGACTGACAAGCCCAGGTGAAGAAATCTAGTTGTGTGTGGGGCATACCCTGACCTTTTATTTTAAGACACTAGCCTGCTTTTCCTCATTGTTAAGGCACCTATTTAGTTTTTGATAACGTCAGTGACATTTGACAACTTCAGTATTGTGTTAGAACCCTCCTCATAGTTCGGTTCTTACTCAATAAAGCGCCCCAGTGCTGTGGTGTCAAAGGGTTTACTCTCAAACAGTTCTAGGCAGTGTTGCCGGAATGCTTTCCAGTTTCACTGTAGTCTGTTGGCTGTGGACATTCTTTTTAAGATCTCACATAGAAGGTATTTTAGTATACGTTTAATATGCAGTATCATAAGTGCGATGAGATGCTTGCTGTTTGCTCACTGGATATGAAGGTGCTAACTAATCATTGGCAGAACTGACTCTTCTTACTGACCTCTGCCATCGGAGCGAAGCTATTCCTGCCTCTCAGGCTGCTGGCCACACCGTTAGCTGTGTCACTGCCTGTGAGTGCCATGTAAGCTGTAGGTACGCGAAGTCGTTATTTGGTGGGTCTGTGGTTTTACACCCTGTGCCTAGGTGAGATCATGAGACACAGCAATGCGTTTGACAAAACCTCTTGTGTGAATTGAAAAGCAGGACCCATTAAAGGTGGCTTTATGTTTAAAGGTGTGGAAGGCAAACCTAAAAATATTAGTTTAGGTTTGAAAAGCCAAGGTTCCACCCCCCCCCCACTTAAACTGATTTCATATATGCATACAATAATATCTGAACAATATAACTATATGTATAGGTACATAAGTAATTACAATTATTTTTGATGTATTTTTAATGAAAAAGAGAACATCTATATAATTTTGATTCAGTGGCTTACGTTTTGACCACACAAAGTAAGAGCCTACCTTGCAAGCCTCCTGTATTTGGTCTTGTGCCTTAGTGGTAATTTGCCCTTGCCTTCTGAAGTCTTGTTCATTTCTTGTTAGCATTCTCCCACAAGTTAAGAGTGAGGATTGTGGTTTTTTTTGACAGATGCTGGAGTCATAAGACTTCTTGTCATACTGAATTTTTATATATGGGAAGGTCTTATTTTAGCCAAAGCCTCTTTGATGGTAGATTAAAGATTGGAGAGCATATGGCCATAATCTTATTTTGTTCCTCAGACTTTTGATTCTCCTTGAAATTCTATAATGATTGTAGTTTTTAGTTACAGTTTATCGAAAAGAAAGTGACCAGTAACGAAGCATTTGCTGCCATTGGCTTCGCAGGAGAAATTTAAGCTCCTCGCGCACAATCTAGGAGAAGAGTCTTTGCTTAGTTCAGCATTTAGACATTTGTCCTGGTCATTATTGGCCCGAGTAAAATAAAATAAACGAAAAGCAGGCAAATTTTAGAAAGATTTATAGCAGGATGTTCCTATAAAACCAGAAAGTTTAAAATCTGGTTGATTTAAACCAGATATGCTTGCTTTGCTCTCAAATATTTATAAAGCGCTAAATCGCTTTTGTTGCCCTTTCCCGATGGCTCACAGATTATTGCACTGCGTCATCCCTGCCACTCCCCTGTCACAGCACCCCTCCATCTTCCACAGCGGCTTCCCGTGGGGCTAAGATGCTACTTTTCTTACACTAGACGGGCTTCTTGAGCTTGAACTCCATGGAGGAAGTGCTGTTGTCTAACAGAGGAGGCTGCTGCCATCCGTGTTCACCAGCACGACTTGCTCTCTTTGAGAGAAGTTTTAAGTTCCTTTGTAATAACTAATGTGTCTGTATATGTCGACCCTCCTGGAAACAAATATTTTAAAGTAAGGAGGTTAATCAAACCAACCTTTAAATACAATTCTCCATTTTGGTTGGAGCTTGAGGGTGCCTTGAAGGGACTTTGCCCGCCATTTGGTTAAAGCTTGGTGTGGCTTTCTGAAGTTTTTCGCTGCTTTGGGTTACTAACCTTAAGCAAGGAAAGAAAGCATTTTCTTGTATCAAATTTGAACATACTTTGTGCTTTTGGATTCTATAAAATATTAAGCTCTATTTGCCATCTTTGCAGGCAAGCAAGGCAAGAAAACTTTTGCGTGCATCTGCTTGGACAGGGAGGAGATTGAGGTCATGTCATCCTGGTGCAAGTAATTTCTTATTTTCTTTGGTTTAACAGTAGTGCAGAGCCGTGATGTCTTGAGGATGTCTTAGGAGTCATGGATGTGCACGCATAGTCACACACACAGACACATGCATGCCTTCGTACCCATGCATACATAAAATATGTTTTTATGGTAGTTTTACTGCTAGCACTAGGGAGGAATTGTAGATTGCTTTTGTTAAACTATGATGCAGCTTCAGTTATAGCATGAAGAATATCTTATGTGATAGATTAGGTGACTCGTGGAAACAAAAAAAAAAAAATCATAAAAGGGGTTAGAAAGAAAAGAACAGTATTTTTTTTTGTTTTTTGTTTTGTTTTTCGAGACAGGGTCTCTCTGTGTAGCCTTGGCCATCCTGGACTCACTTTGTAGACCAGGCTGGCCTCGAACTCACAGCGATCCGCCTGCCTCTGCCTCCCGAGTGCTGGGATTAAAGGCGTGCGCCACTACGCCCGGCAAAGAACAGTATTTTAAATACTGATCTTTCAATATTTCCGACCAGCGTCCCTTAGGTTTAATTGTCCCTTAGAAATTTCATTTGCTCAAATCAGGATGCACTATCATGACCTTGCTGCAAGTGGGCTCGCTCCTGAGAGCATCCATCGTGAGGACGGATGATTTTACTAAACTGGACTTTGCTGTCGTCTGTGTCTGTACAAGGCTCAATTGATACATCTCCATTTCTTAATGAGGAGTTTGGTCTTAAATGCAGTGAACCTTCTTACTGTGAGGTTGTTACCTAAGGCTCAAAATCTATCATAATTACCATTTCTCTTAAACACCCGTCATTAAGTAGTGCACAAAACGCTTGCCTTAAAAGGATAGTTTCGTAGAGATTGCTTCTTGGGTGTGTGTCAGCACAAAATGAAATCCCCGGGGTTAAGCAAAAGGAACACTTACACACTGATGAGAGGTAAAAACCCTCCACATGCAGATACAGCCAGCTGAAAGGCAGTTAGTGGGTTCCATGTTGGTACAACCACAGAGGCAGCAGGCTCCGCGCCCTGCTGACCTTTGTGGGTGATTTCTTCCTGTGGTGGTGTGATGCCACTGAGAACCAGAAACCCATTATGAGAAAAGTAGCTCATTTTGCCCAGACTTGGGTACACATCTAACTCTGGGCTAACAATTTTAAGGAGTTGGCTCCAAGCAAAAGAAAAAAAGCAGTCATACGTTAAAATAAAAACCCTACATCATGATTTATTGACTTTGGCTGTGTCAATTTGCTAAATCGCATGGATATGATTTAGGAAGAATGTTGTTTTAAGAAGCTTTACTCCCCTTTAATTTGACATGACTAAACCTGAAGCCTTCTGGAAACCACAGTTCAAAAATGGTTTTTTTCCCCCTAGAGTTCTCCTCCATTTGCATTTAGAAATGGAATATTATCTCTCGTGGAGACTAAGGATTAATTCTGGGGTAATTCTAGATAATGAAGGCTTCTCTCCAGAAGCGAAGTGAGTATCATTTGTTCGACCCAGATCAAATGTGGCTCTTCTGGGTGGCACGGTTGGGGGTCCATGATGATGTACCTACATCTTTCTGTTGGGTGTAGTCCTATTCCTCCACTGTTCAGTCTTCTGTAGACTGTTGGGGCTTTGTACTTTTAAGTTTAGTGATGTTGCCTTACACCTTTGCAGTTCTTTCATTATTGATAAATAGACTTGAGGACATTTTCTGGATATTTTTTTTTCAATCTGTAATGCCATTTGTTTCTAGCTTGGGTGTATGCTTCTAGCGACCCAATTTAACGTTTGTTTCCCTAGAGTAGATGATAGCATCCTTCTGCGTTCTAAGACATCCGTGTTCCTCTTGGATGGATATACTTGTGGAAGGTCCTCATTGTCTTTGTAGTTGTTGCAGGACCATTTCCTCTCCACTGTAAAGATTCAAACCATGATTTTAAAAATTAGGACACCAGAAAGACCCAAAGAGTTTCCAGATTACAGTTGTTGGAGAGTGGGTGCATCACTATTTAGGGGGGGCTCATCCTGTGCCTTCTGTCTGCAATCCTTTACCAGTTTCCATTTATATGTTATTCTTAAAGGAGTGTGTATACTGTGTGGTGAAGGGCTCTTGTACTTGGCATCTCTTAAAGCTTTACTAGTCTCACATGGAAACAGTTTTCCGGTATCAGTTTTTACTTGAAGCTCTAAAGTGGTACCCAGTACTACAGTTCTTGGAGTGAATTAAGAAAGGAACAAATGGATGCTGTTTGGATGTTAGGCCTTTGTGATGTTACCGATTTGGGAACAACCAAGTTCATGTGTTTTGTGCCTTTTCACATGGGGAAACGAGTGGGAAGTTCCAGGGTGGATGTGCCGTCTACCCTCGCTGAGCTCGGCATTCTGGGACATTTGGGCTTCCCATCCACATCACGTTCCCTTGGCCTCCTATCACTGGTTAAAGGAACATGGCACGCAGGTGTTTCAATTATTCATCGTCATAATCGGCCTTTATGTTCCAGTGCCTGGCCAGACCTCTGTTATTCTAGTGCATAATTGATGGTGCTCAGAAGTGGAAAAGTTAGAAAAGCAGAAGTAATGTGACGCAGCAGTGCAGTGAGGTGGAGGGGCTGTTTCAGCGGAGCTGTGGGGACCAGACCACCACGGCTCTACAGAGGAAGCCTTCTCCAGGACTGCTGTTGACTTGTCTACCGCCAGGGAGCCTTTCCCCCTGCTTACTTTGTCTATACAAAAAGGGAACAGGAAAGGACACAGAGCCAGTACATAAGACCTTCTGCTTTGAGGTTCATGTCTGCTCCTGGCTCCCAGTAGAACTGGTTTCGTGCAGTTTGTGGTTTCTGGAGAAGCTGTTTATTCCAGAAAAGGACCCTGATGAAAGTCCGGAGAAAAATTTAAAAAGCCTGCATGCACTTCACAAAATAAACTTAGTGTAAACCACGGAGGGACTTTGTTTTATGCCTCTGTATGCTGTTTCTTGGAGAGCAAGAAATGAAAAATATTCAACTATGTACATAAAAGTACACTTATATTGAGAATGAGTTTAGAGAAGATTAAAGGCATAGAAAGAAGAATTGCTGAATTATGGAGTGATTTCAAAAAATGTAATGCTGGCCAAGATATTTTGAAAGAATAATTTTAAGCTGATTTAAATAAAATATTCTGGGCATATGAGTAGATTAGGAAAATATTTTCAAAGAACAACTTCCACAACCGTAAGAGACATCTGCGGTGGTTAAAAGTTATTATTGCCATCCTAGGAGGGTGTTTATTTAGAAAACTCTCTCGTAGGTTTCTGTTACAGGATTGTTAAGGAAAGGGGGAAGGATGTAAAAGAAAGAAGCCATCCTCTGGGTAGAATTAGTGAAGTCTCCTCCTTCTCCTCCTTCTCCTCCTCCTTCTCCTCCTCCTCCTCCTCTTCTTCTTCTTCTTCTTCTTCTTAAGTTTAAGGAAAAGTTTGTGGAATACTTAGTTGAAGCATCTTCTTGAACTTGAATAATAAAAATGATAGGAACATAAAAAAGAGGGAGAAAGGACTCTGTAGAGGAAAATAAACAAGAAAAAAAATGCAGAGAGTATGTTAGAGGAGAAAAGTAGAGTTGGCTGTCAGGGTTGCAGGGCTAGTGTTGAGAACACTGAAGCCTACCTACTCTGCTAGAGTTTTGCCCAAGTTCTATAGTTCTTTGTGCATTTTTTTTTTTTTTTGGTCTTTTCTTATACATAAGGATATAATATACAAAGAAGTAAAGTTTGTTAGAAAGGGGGAAAATAGAGACTGGAGATGGGAGTGGTGGAGAGCAAACGAGAAAAAGAAGAGACAGGAAGGAAGAGAAACGGGGGGGGGGGAGGGGTTGAAGTAAAGATGGAGAAAATAAGGCTGTTGAGAGAAAGAAGTGGGAAGATGGGAAAGGAAGGGGGGTGTGAGTGGCAGACGAGTGGTCGTTCCTCACACTGCTCTCCTCTGTGTGAGCATGGGTCTGTTCCTGCTGGCTGGAAGGCTGTGCAGTGTTGCTGACTTCACATTTGTTTCCAAGGAGTTCATAGAGAGTTAGATGTATTGGGGTTTCCCTTCAAGAGATTGGACTGTCTGCTCCCTGAAGAGCCCGTGGTCCTCCCGGTAAGCACCAGGGAACAGAAGCAGATGGATTCTAAAAAGATCTCAAGCTAATCTCAACTATTTTATTATTATTATTATTATTGTTATTTACTAATTATTATTATTATATTTATTTTTAAATATACATTTATATTATTGTATATATACATACAATAAACTATCTGCAGCCAGGAGAACCACAATCAGGAATTATATAAATGTTACATACATAATGTTTTGCCTATTTGTATTTAGCAGCCTTGAAGAAAACATCTTTCTTATCTTGGTGACTCTAAAATTCTGAGCGAAAATCAACATCTATCATATTTCACTTCTGTCAACTTAAAGCATCTATCTAGACCTAAAAACCTCTTAACCCCTAAACAACTAAGCTTAATTGTAAGACTAAACTATCTGGTCTTCAGCCCCATCAGAGACTTGAGAAGGAATAAAACTTATTACCTGAGTAAACCAGAAGTGCAGGCTAACAGCTTCCAAAATGGGGAAAAAAAAAAAAAAAAAAAAAAAAAAAAAAGACAGAGATAGTTTGCTGCCTGAACAGTCACCCAAAACTGTCTGTAATGTTGGAGCATCAGCTTCAGCCTTCTGGCCCAATATATCTGACACACATATTTGCAAGGCAGGAACTATTGAGTACTTGCCTACTTTGTCTTGGCAGAGTTTGGCTGTCAACTCTGCCTGCATCCAAGCTTGCCCTTTTTTAGGCAGAATTCTGTCTGTGGTAGAAAGGAGGCCATTTTTTCCCAGTGACTTATTTGACACATTTGAAGCCATCACCATAAGGAGGTTCTTTGATGCTTATCATCCTCTTTGAGGTAGGCTAGGTGTTGCCAGGAGTTAACCTGTCTTGTTATAAAAAAAAAAATCTTTAAAATAATCACTATTAAAATATGCATTATTGTTCTATAAAAAAACAGATAACAGCTGAAACCTTGATAAACTTTTGGTAACTTTGCTCACCTCTAATTTCTTGCTATAAGAAAATTAATACTCTGTATCAATTATAATGTTTTTTTAAGAAGCGGTCAAGTGTTTTGGCTGTAGAGGTAACCTAAGAGAGTTTATACAAATTCTCTTATATTTTATTAGGAAGTTCTACATGTATAGGTCTCCATATTGTACTTCTTCACGTAATATATGTTTTGAAATCAGTTATTTCACATCCTTCATTGTCTAAGAGAAGGATTATTATGCATCTCCATATAAAAGAGGTTTTTTTTTTTTGTTTTTTTTGGTGTCTAGAAAAATTAGTTGCCAAATGAATGTCTCTAAGTATAAATCTTTTCAGTTTGCCATGGAAATTTTTATATGTATATAAAAGATAAATGTGAGAATATACACATAAATTAAAATGTGTGAGAATACATATTACACAGGCTATGTAGACGTATGTGAAGAAGTCAGAGCATAAATGTATTAAATACAGCTTATTTTCAGGGCCAATCTAAGTTCACGTGAACTTGAACAGACATGATGGTTACCATATACTCCTTGCCCCTCCCATATAACCACTCCCACATACGTTTGTTCATATGATAAACCTACACTGATAACAACATTATCACCTGAGGTCCATAGTTTTATTAATTCACTCTCTGTGTTCTGCCCTTTATGAATTTGGAAAGCTATGAGCTGGCATGTATCAACTATTATTGCATCTTGTATATTAACTAACTGCTCTAAAATGCCATGTATATTAATTCCATGCATATATACAGATAATGTGCCACATGGTATTCTAGTCAGTGGCAGACATCATCTACCACAGTGGTCCTGCGGCATGGTACTACTGAGTGGGTCCCATCTATCTTATTCCATGAAAGTACAGCCCTATGTTCACACAGTAACAAAATAATATAATCATTTATTTGTCAGAACATATTCCTGTTATTGAGTGACTCATAATTGTGTATAAAAATGACATAGCTTAATGCATTTAAGATATGGTATTATTTTTATTCTTGTTGTATTACTTTAGATAAAGAATATTCAGAGATATTATTAGCTGGGTGGTGGCAGTGCACACCTTTAATCCCAGCACTTGTGAGGTAGAGGCAGGTGGATTTCTGTGAGTTTGAGGCTAACCCGGTCTACAGAGTGAGTTTCAGGACAGCCAGAGTTACACAGAGAAACACTGTCTCAGAAAACAAACAAACAAACAAAAGCAAAACCACAGAGTTATTATTCAGCCATTAGTGTTTAAGATAACATTAAGTAGACTACTAAATATGATTTGGATAAATATTGACAGACACGAAATCTTGATTTTATTAAAACGATAGCATGCACACATAAAAAGTGTCAGACCATGTGTAGCAGCTAAGAATTCCAAAACTGTTGGTAAGCACGTTCTTCCTATCATCTTCTCCTTAGAAGATGTGGAAACTGCATATATGCATCCTTCATACGTGGTTTTGCTTTCACATTGTAGTACTACTAAGTGATATCACTGTCTTTACTCAGTCTTAAAAATGCTACCTTCTTTGTCCTAAAGGTGACATTTTCTTTTCACAGGACTCAAATGACTGAGGGAAGGACAGTTTGAATGGAACTCACATCCACCTTATTTTAGTGTAATATTTCTTCATTGAGTTCAATTGTGGTTTTGTGTTCAGGTGCCATTACTCATTGTTAGCACAGCATTTGCCAGGGATTCTCCGGGTACAATATGGCGTGGCATTTTCTGTACTGAACAGATTAGTTGCCTTCGTAGACCACGAATAGCTTGTAGTCTTAAGAAAGAAACAAGAAATGCTAAGATGTTCCATATGCTCAGTGACAAATTTTCATAATGAATGGACTGGGAAAAATGAAGCCAGAGACAATCAGTCCATGGAAGACATTTATTCTAGGAATCTTGTGTTTCAAGTTTCATTGTATATGCTAATAGCATTTTTGAGTAGGTCTACGTTGAACTTTCTAAAGTGCTACAATGTGCATAACTTAATAAGCCTATTACTTCATGTTTTTTTTTTTTTTAAGTTAAAATTTCTCTCGGTGCTGGTCATCCACAGCATTCGATTCCGAGGAGATTTAGGCATCACAGCAAAACCAGCTTTCTTTGTAGAACTGAGTGCACATATTCCAGGGTCTGCCAGTCACCGGCTGTGTGCTCTTAGACACCTTCTTCAACTTTTCGTATCATTATCACGTCCATCTGTAAAACAGGGATGCTACCAGAACATCTGCTCCCTGCTGTCGTTTCACAGGTGGCGTAAATAAGTGTGCACGGAGTGCTGAGCTCTGTCGATGGCACGCCAAGCCTGCATTCTTATTTCAATGATGGACTGTGAAAGTAATGTCCGATTAATGCCAGTGCTTTGTTTTCATTCGTTTTCATCAAGCAATTACATAGTTTAACACTTAATATTGTACATAACACTTAATATTGTACGTCTCTGACGGTGAAAGTAAATGTATTTCATACTTGACCGTGAACAGTGCTCGAGATTAGGACTTACTTTCCTGGAGTGTAAGCGAATCTTTGCAACGTGTGTAAACACCATCCAACATTTATAATGGGAAATTTGTCACAATATAAAGCACCTTATTCAAGCTGGGTGGTGATGATGCATCCCTTTAATCCCAGCACTCGGGAAGTAGAGGTAAGTAGATTTCTGTGAGTTGAGGCCAGCCTATTCTACTGTGTTCTAGGACAGTCAAGGAAGGCTACAAAGAGAAACCCTGATAGAGAACCCAAAACAAAGCCAAACCAAAAAACCCACAAAAAACAAAACAAAACAAAACAAAAAAAAAACAAAAAAAACAAACAAACAGCCCCGAAACAAAACAGACCGCCTGATTAAAAAATGAAACATTATAATTAATATCAGTGTGTTTATGGTTGAGAACTGATTTTTTTCTTTTTTTTAAATTATGTTTCTTTTTAAAACATATACATTTATATTATTACACGTGAATAAAATAAACTACATATAGCAGGAAGAATCATGAGACAGTCGGGAATATATAATTGTTACATTCAGAGTGATTTGGCTATTTGTATTTGGCAAACTTGAAGTAAACATCTTTCCTATCTGGTTGTGTGTAAATTTCTGAATAACAATCAGTATCTATCCATATCTCATCTCTATTAACTTAAAACATCTATCTTGATCTAAAAACATCCCCTCCTAACCAACTAAGCTTAACCCCTAACCAACTAAGACTAAACTATCTGGTCTTCAACCCCATTAGAGATTTCTAACTCAAAATTTGAGGACTTGCTTACCCTGTCTTGGCAGAGTTTGTGTTTTTTTTTTTTTTCTTTTTAGACAGGGTTTCTCTGTGTATCCCTGCCTGTCCTGAAACTCACTCTGTATACCAGGCTGGCTTCGAATTCATAGAGATCTGCCTGCCTCTGCCTCCTGAGTGCTAGGATTAAAGGTGCGCAACTCCATCACCCAACGACTGTATATTTTTTAAGATAGAAAATAAGCAACAGTTAATGAAGTAACAAGGTCCATTATAGCTTATAAAACCGAATATTAGCCATGAGGGTGTTCTCATCACCACAAATTACACATAAGGACAGCTTGGAAAATAGTGGCTCAGCTTTGAACCAGGGAGGTAGGAGAACGGTTCCGGTTCCAGAGTGGTCTCAGGATACTTTGTTTTTCCTTTCTCTCTTACTCTCACACCCCACACCCCACCCTACACCGTCTCTGCTAACTATAGTTGTGAAGGAAAAGCTAAATGTTTTCCTTCCAAATTAGAAATTCAAACTCAAATCTAAATCTTTCTAAATTGAAAGTGCTTCGGAGGTATAGGCTAAGTTTAACAAACGCATTTCTGAAGTTGGTTTTTACGAACGTAACACAAGTTTCATGAGGACACAGCAGCCAGTAGCCTGCTCCCCAGCCTGTGTCTCCATCTTGTCAGCAAATGCAGAGCAGGTGCGCCATGAGCTCTTAGGATTTCTGTGAGCATTACTTGGCTGGCTCTGCTCTCACTGAAGCTCCTCCTCATGGCTTATATAAGGCCACAGGTTTTAACTAGTGCTGGCCTTCTGTTTCATTCCTAAACTTTGTTACCATCAGTGTCCAGTTATGTAACACTGCAACTTGTTAGCAAGCCACGCCCCCCACCCCTTGATGAAGGATCGTTTGCCATGGGCCTGAAAAGAAGTGTTGGGATGCGTGACTTTATCAATTGTCTTAAAGTAGCACAGAACTTAGCTGGGAGGTTTGTGTCTGGGGCTGTGTGGCCTTGGCTCTTTGCTGAACCTGTTTCTGAACCTGTTTCCTGTATTGTAATTTAAGAGAACGAACTCGATTGTGTACTACTGAATTGTGCATTTTATTAAAATTTGAAAATCATGGTAGGATGATGAATATTTCTGAGTCATAATCAATAAGACTAATTTAATTTAGGGGTAGCTGAGGAGAAAGACAAAAATGAAATGCTGTAGTTTGAATTATGGAAAGTGTCACATTTAATTTCACAATTGGTTCTGGTGTGTTTGGGGATTTAGAATAATTTTATACCTTAACATTCAATCTTTATTTTACAGTGAATAAGCTAATTTCAGATGACTGCTCAACCTGCCTCTTCTGGCTATTATAGAACATTAGCTTCAGAATAATCTACTACTTCTTACTTAACACCAATTAATAAGGAATTAGAATTATAATTTCAAAATGAAAAAATTGTTTCATATTATAATATGTTAAGAAATGTATACAAATTGACGTTAGTGATATGAAAAAATAAGGAAGGCATGCAGTCTGGTGATGGGCTTATTTCATTTTTCTTGCTTCTGCTTTGCATCTAAGTTGGAGGAAAGGATTACTTGTGGATTTAATAATCCTTCCAACTTTTGGTGGTTGCTAAGTACAGATTTCCCTGTGAGAGAATTCAACCTCACCTGTTAATGCATAGCAGCCACCTCCCTAAACCTAATCTCAGACAACTGGGCTCAACAAAGAGCTGCCCAGAAACAATGATAGGAAAGCCTCCATGTTTAGTGGATCTGAGTAGGATTTTTCTTTTCTTTTCTTTATAATTAAAAATATTATTTTATGTGTATGTTTTGTCTGCATGTGTGTTTGTGCATCACGTGCCTAAAGTACCCTTGAAGGCAGGAAGGGGGCGTTGGATTCCCTGGAACTGGAGTTACAGACAACTGTGAGCTGCTGTTTGGGTGCTGGAAATCAAATAGGTGTCTTCTGAAAGTGGCCAGTGCTCTAAACACGGAGCCATCTCTCCAGTCCCTAAGTAGGATTTTAAAGTATTGGCACAGCAGAGGCTTAGTAGGTTTTTGTCTTGTTTTGTTGAAATTTTCTTCTCTCATCCAATAAATCAGCCATACATATTTGTTCACTTTTTGAGTTGTGTAGGATTTAGTGTTGTATATGCCAGATTTAAACAAAACAAAACCCCAATCGCACAAACTGGGCCAGTCATATGGCTCGGTGTATAAAGGTACCCACTGCGAAACATTATGACCTGAGATCCATCCGTCGAACCTACATGGTGGAAGGAGAGAACCAATTCTCATGAAGTTGTCCTTGGGCCTCTATGTGCATGCCATGGCATGTGTACACCGACATACATCACACATGCATACAGATAGACAGCTAAGTAAGTAAGTAAATAAGAGTAATTTTAAAAAGCCACAAAAGTTTGTGGACATAAATGAACTCAGTAAGACAACCACTGAAATTAATCTTGGACTCTTTGGCTGGCTATATTAAATAGCAAGTTGAATGCTTACTTGCAAAATACAATCTTTGTGAAAATTGTGTTTTACATTAAACAACGTTCAAAATGTTTTAAAGTCAGTGCCACGTTGCACAGGAGACACTGACTCTGTAGGAATTGTTACACATGTTATTCTCAGTAAGAACACGACAGAGCTCAGGCCCTCGTGGCTTTGTGGAGTTCATTTTCAACATGGCCGCCCTTTCGCGGTAACGTCAATCCTATGATTGCACTTTTACCTCTGAAAGCGATCGCTGCTGCAGACACTCACTACCGAGTTGTTGGAGTATTATGGAGGGAATATTTTTAGTAACAAACCCAGTAAAAGTGAGGTGCAGAGTTTGGCAAAAGAAGGCAGGCACACCTGTGCTGGCCCAGAGGGACAGAGACAAAAGTCAATGTTTAAAGCAAGGCCTGAGGCAAGTAAGCGACTTGCTTTGTGGCTAAGGTTGCGTCGTCGGCAGCATAATTATGATGTGTAGTGCACTGATAGTTAAGAACTTTTATGTTCTGTCAAGCCTACAGTTACAGTGGACGAATGGAGACCACAAATGTGGTAGGCTGTGTCTGGCCAGCGTACTGGGTTGTTTTAGACAGTGGTCGCGAAGGCTGCTTCCTATGTGGAGAAGAGCGAACTGTGACCATTCACTTTTGTCATTGTAACTTTATTCTAACATTTGCCAGCTTCCCCATTTGATTTGACAAGGAACAGCGGATGCCCCATCCGAGTGTTAACAGTGTCGCAAGGCCTAGTCATGTTGAGGGATGTCTTGCTTCTGACCTTCCTGTGTCTGGGACAAAAGAAACTCCACTGTGGGGGGGGGAGGTTGGCTGAAGTAGAAATCTTCCCACCTGTGTCTTGAGAGAGAGAGAAAAAAATTCCACAGGTTTTGGGTTTATTTCCCTGAGTGATCTTTGGGATTTGGAGAGGAGGTGTGTTGGGAGGAATGCGACCCTATTATAAAAACCCTGTAATACTTGGCCACAAAATGTCTTCCTTGTCATTTTGTGGTGACCGGGAAAGGTATTAGTCATAAATCATTAGAGATTTTTCTGCCTATCCATTTTATAGTAGTGGCAAATAGTGAAACACTTTTTAATATATATGTATTTTTTTTTTGTAACAGACTCTCCTCCTTTCTTAAAAAAATGTTTTTGGATGTAATAAGACAAAATTACTAACAATAAATTATGTAGCTGTGGCTGTTCACCAGGGCTGACCACCATTCCTGCTGCACAGTGCTTCATGGAGAGTTATGTTTAATGTCACTTAATGAGTCCTTAGGACTGGTGTGCTCTTAGACACTTTGATGGGCTGTTAAATTCACAAATGCTCTAAGGCTATAAATCACCATTAAACATTCGGAAAGAAAGGGGACTTTTCCTGTGCATCTCACTTGATTTATTTCAGCTTCTAAACTGGGAAGCTGGAAATAGGTGAGGACCTGGCATTCCATGCACACTTCTTGTGTTGATCTGAGCGTCTTCCCTTCCTTGCTCCAGAGCAGAGAGTATATTGCATGACACCAAGTGGAAACTCTGCAAAGTCAGCGCCTCAAGATGGCCAAGAGAAAGTGGCTTTTTCTTAGGTCCATTTTTGGGAGAGGAAACCCTAGGCTCTAAAAGGTGAAGTTGACTGGAGCCACCCAGAGCATCCACCTTAGGTGTTACCAGTGAGCTCTTCTGTCTCGACCATCTGCCCCAGCTTTCTGCTCATTAGCACCTTCATGGTGGTACTTCTATATAAAGTGAAAGCCATGAGACGTAGCTGGAGAGGTGACGCTCTAGAGTGGTGAGGAGAACTGCTTTTGGTCTTCTGTAATTCTGGCCTTGAAAACTAATTGGAACGCTCCAAGCTCCATCAGTGAAGTTCAGTCCACCCTGATTTTCCAAGACATAAAAATAAAACCATACTATCGCCATGACACTTTGTTAGAAGGATTCAGTTAAGAGAATGAATGAGGTAGCTGATTTGCAAAGATCCCAGCTACCATAGTGGTCCAGTGGAAATCGTCAGTGACTGGACGGCATTATTATCGTTTTTACACTTAGTCGTACCATTCTGGGAGAATTCTTGATACAGAGAGATAGAAAGTGAGATTTATGACTTCACCCTCTACTGTATTACTTTTGTAACTTAAAATATACCTTACATTTAATTAATGCACACACAAATGCAATGGGGTGCAAGCATCTGTCACAGGACAACTGAAGCAGGGCCCAGTTCTTCACTTTCTAGAGTCTGGGTTCCAGGGATTGAACTCAGATAGTAAATCTTGGCAGTGGGCACCTTTATCCACTGAGTCATCTCCCTAGCCTATGTATATAATTAATTATTATTTTTGATAAGAGAGGGTATCACCAAATAACCCACGCTCGTTTGTGAGCCTGTGAGCATGGAACACTTACCTTCTGTCAGACCTGTCTGCCGCCATGCCATTATTGCCTTTCTACCCCAGGAGTCTGAGCTCAGCTTCCGTTGCTTCGCTGCTTTGAATCACCTATGGGAGGCTTTTTACCAGCTCAGAGTAATCGCCCCAACCCTGCCTTCCTTCTGAAGCATGCCAAATGGCTCCTGTTTCCCTGCAGAGGGTCTGTGCGTTCTCCAGCGCTCTCATACAGTGGGATTCACGTATGGAGTACGCCGAACTAACTCTTCTTACGCTAACCAGTTTCTGGTCACTCAGTTCTCAGACCACATAGCTACTCCCTTCTGCATCATAGCTTTTGCACAGGAAACTGTTGAACTAAGTGTTAGAAATTGTAACTATTTGCCTTTCTTTCTCCTTAAGTTAATATTAGGGACATTCCAGTGTGGTTTTTCTCTAAGGTGTTTCCTTAAGCAAGCATGATAGGGGCACAGGTTCATGCTCAATAAATATTCACCGAAGAGTACATACCCAGAAATGATTAACTCTTGGAATAAGGGTCTCTTGCCTTGTATTATGTTATATTTGCCCAATATAGTGGGGAAAAAAATGAACTTTCTTCTTTGTAAAATAAAAAAGATTGTGACACTATACTGAAAAAAAAAATAGGGCCAATGTCAAGTCATAGAAATTATTTTATAAAATAGAACCTCTTAATTGATTTAGTACTCATGCCATCTGGGAGACTGGATGTATACACTTAGGCAGTGGGAAAAAAATGGTTTTTAACTTTTTAGTGTATAATATTCATAAATATGCAAATGTACAATTAATTTGCAATAAGTAATTTAGAGTATTTGGTAATTTATGGCACCAGTATTGACAGATTGCTGCTGAATTGGTGCTGAAAGCAAATGAAGCATGGCCCGGCACAATTACGAGTTGCCGGAATGGGGGATCTGGCTTTTGTTTTTGTAGAAAATGAGAAATGCCAAGTGTTAACAAAGATTTTTTTATCACTATTCTTTATCGTTGCAGATTTGTGCAACTTCACTTATAAATGAAAATCAGATGAAGGTTGACAGCACCGAAGGAGGGAGAACACTTGGTGGTGGTGGTGGTGGGGCGGGGTATGTGTGAGGGGGTGGGGCAGGGGCGTAAGGGATAGGAGTAGGGGGAGGGGGCCATGTGTCTGAACAAGGTTTGCTGCATGGCCTCTCTGAGGAGGCTTGTACTTGTCAGCCTGCAGTGCCCCTGCAGAGACCCGCCACCATTTGGTGCCCTCAGGCTGATTTCTTTTGGAGATCTATTTACAAATGGCGAATTGGAGGAGTCGGAGCGAAGTCTTGGCTCTCTCGGCATGCTTCCTGGAGTACTAATTAAGCTGTATGGTATGAGTGTGTCCTGGGGAGGGGAGGATGCAGAAAGGAAAGAAGATGGCGGAAAGTCTGGCCTGCATAGACTCTGGAAAGGAGGCTGATTTAGATTAGAGCTTGCCTTCTTGCATTTTAATTTGCCTTGGGTTGAAAAGGAAGTCATTCAGAAGGACTGGCAGTGACACCCAAGGTCCAGGACATGAACACTGTATAATGTATTCACCTGACTTTTAAGTATCTAAATAATGCTATAGGATGCTGTCAGTCTAGGCACTCACTCAACGCACCCTTCTTAAAGTACCTGCTGGCTTCCTGCTTGTTGCGAAGTTAAACACAGCCTCGCAGCACAGGTAGCGTGGTTTTCATAAGCAGAGATACATGATCCTCTTGGGCCTTTTTCTATCTGCGTGTTTCACCGATGAGGCAGCCAGGCATTTCAGACATCTTTGTCAGAGACCCCGTGGTTCCTCGTAGGTTTCTCCTTGGTTACCTAGAGTAGTTTCCCCCAAAATCCTAGACAAAAGCAGATACCCCACCCCCAGTTCCTTCTGATTTGGCTTCTGTTACTTCAGTGTGCTGAAAGTGTCAGGAAACTGCCTATTCTAATGTCGCCAAAACCCAGCACTTCTAAAGGTGATGCCAAGTGTACTTTCTGACACATTTCACCTGATGCAAGCTGAGGGTGCCTCTTATCTTCTGATTTGTCAGTGTTCTGGCCTGGGGAACGTAGCTACCCACCCCTGGGACTGAAGCTCCATCACTGTGCAAGGGCTGTCACTTAGTGTTCGGGGGTGTTGAAAAGAACCAGCACACGAGAGCCGCAAGCACATTTAATGACTTTTGTTTAAAAGGAATCCCGCACGCTTCCTTACCAGCCTAAAGTGACTGAGGCACCTCCAGAGTTTATTATTGAGTTAGCACCATCAGCTTCAGAATTTTCTTGCCTTGGCCTCAACGTGCTCGCAAGAGGTTGAAGAAAATGGCTTATCAGCGCTGAATGTGGGATCTTAAGTGCTGCATATTTATGCCTTCCATATTATGCGCGTGAAGACACCAGCCTGGCAGTGGGTTTGTCACATGATAGGAGTGCCACAAGCTTTTAACGAGTGAGTGAAACATTGGAGAGCGTGTGCTGGAGGATATCTTTTTTTTCCCCCCCCTTTCCTCCTTGAAGCCCACAGCTTTTATTCTAAATATTTCATAGGTCGACCTACTTTAGATGGATATTTTTCCGTAAGGCAAAAGAAAAAAAAAAAAAGATAAATAAGTACAAATTAAATTGTAGTTTCCTCTTGTTTCTGTTTGAAGGTTTGGGCCTTGACAGAACAAGTCAGTTCATATGCCGTAGGACATATCTCAGGCCACAGCTGAAGACGAAGGACCGCACAGTATGGTTTTCCTGTGTTTTCTCCTCATTTCTGGGTAAACCCATGTAGTCTTGGGGTAGTTGCCTGTCAGTCCTCATCTTCCACCTGTCCCCATCCCTCCTTTTCAGATCGAAAGCTGTAGTAACCACCCGGCCACCTATAAACAACACAAAGCCCCACTCCTTCAGTACAAGGCAGCTGCCCTATGACACCCGAGAAGAAGCGAGTCTGTTGTACTTTCCCATATGTGCCAGTTTCCAGGGCACTTACTCCTTTCCCATAGTAACAGTTGAAGGAGCAGTGCACGCCATTCGGCTCCATTTCCTCCTATGTACAGGGAAAACCTGGTGGTGCGAGTGCGCGCGGGCTTGCCTGCGCATGCGCGCATGTATATATGTCTGTGTCAGACCAATGTTTCCCTTTTTAGGGCCTGAAACTTAACGGTGAGGGGGTTGACAAGTTCTTTTGTATCCCCTGCATCGGGGTGAATGCCAGTCTGGGTCTTGGTGATCCTTCCACGCATGTGCACCAGAGGTGACTGGGGTTTCTGTCGTAGTATCCCCGAAGTGTCCTCTGTCCTTAGGTGGTGGCATCATGATTGAGGGATGGAATTGGATTCTCTAATTGGCAGTTGAAAGAAAATGAAAATGTTAAGTAACTGTGGTGAAAAGTATCCAAAGTAATATTTAGATTTTTTTTTTAATGTCACTTTTTTGTTGTTGGTGTTGTTGAATAAAGGACCTAAATGTTGTCAGTGCCGTTCTTAGCATACAAGTTGTAATGACTGTGGTGGAGGCCTTTCCTGATATAACCTACTTTCAGCATGGGAGTATGGGTGAGATATTCCTTAATTGGCAAGATAGCTTCCGTTACCGATTGAGATGGATTTTGCTTCCTTTAAAGAGAAACACACAAGTGCGTGCGCACACACACACCACACCACACATGCACAGGCATTTTAAAAACGTATCTGTATTTTCAGAGCAGGTATGAGACTTCATTTATATGAAGCTTTTATATGGCCCTGGCTCTTGGTTTCCCACATGCAGTTTATTCAGCCTAGGGATTTCTCTACAGGAAAAAAAAAAAAAAAAAATCAATTCCCAGGCTGCATTCTGCCTCCTTATTTCTATGAGTTATGTTAGTGGTGTCAATGTGTGCTGCCATCATGCAGCCTAAAGTCAGTAGAGTCGGGAAGGCAAATCAGCTCCCCCCCACCCCGCATCATATCTAAAACAGCATATCTATCACCTTGCCCATCTTCCTCTTGGAATAATCTTACCCGTTTCCTAATGCCGGTGACCATGAATTATACTTTTTGTGCTCAGATGATAGACAAATCTCCCGTGCCATCTATCACTGTATAATTCATTTACATTCTCCCAAATTTTGTTAGCGATATTAAATCCTTTTGACTTGTTTCAAAGTCTTTGTTGCACTGGAGAGGTTGATTGAAGTTGTGTGTGTGTGCACATGGCTTTTCTAATTGCTTCTTCCCCCGAAACTTAAGTGAAATAGTAGGCAGTGGAATGACCTAGAACCGGGAGACTATGAGAAGACAGCCCTCCTCTGTTGTTTGGAAACTAACCTCATTTGAGCTTTCGCCATGTTCTCTTGCCTTTTGTGTTTTATGTAAATAAGATAAAATACATCCAGCTTCCAGCCAACTTAAGTCAGTGTAAAACACCACTGTTGCCATAAGGGAAGAAAAGGATGGAAGAGACGCCGCCTCCTGCGCAGACTTTCCCCTCTGACCGTATCTCCAGTGGACTGAGGTTTCTGATCATAGTGAAAAGAACGATTAGTCAGGTTTCAAGTGAAGGCAGCTTATAGTGTGTGCGTGAGGTTTTTTTTTTTTTTTTCTGTTTGTTTTTTTGTTTTTTTTTTCTCTCTCTGGAAACCTGAGAGGGAAGGAGCATAATGGGATGCTGTACTTGTGCATTTCGGCAAAGATCTAATCTTTTTGAATTCATTGCTTGTGAGTTATTATTTCCAATCATATGCTTGATTGACTCCGGCTAAATGACTGTCTGACTGCCGAGGCAGGGGTGTTAAATCCAAAACCCGTAAGTGCGCATTTTAACTGAGAATCAGGATCATCACGGGCCGCCTTCTCAATCAGGAGTGCCTGGCACACACACCCCCCCCACCAATGTATTTTTAAATAGAAATTCTCTCATCGTCATGTAGGAACAGAGCATCGCAGAACATGATTGAGCTCCAAGAGAGAAGATTGAAACCCTGGAGGGGATATCAAAATGATAAAAACTGAGGCTCCCAGGGCGACACAATGAGTGTAGTTAATATGCTAGTTTAGTCTGACAAGCCAGTCAGGTGCCCCTTAAAACTCCAATTTAAGAGTACCTTGTCACTTTAATAAAGACTTGAACAAAAAGGATGGAAGAACTAAGGGGGTAGTGGTAATGTATTTTAGAAGCAGGACATGCCAATTCTCTGCGGACTGCGTGGTGCCCCACGGGAAAACATGGGGTCCCCCCCGAATGGTTTGAAATAAAGTAAAGAAAAACCCCACGCTGAAAGAGCTGAACTGATTGGTGATCTTATGGCGTCATTTTAAAAAGAAAGTTGTTAAGGAGTTTGTGCATTTAAGTATTTTGATATGCTATAACTTCCTAATAAAATATGCTTTATATATATATATATATATTTTTTTTTGGATTTTTGCCTTTCTTGCTTAGTGTCACATAAATATTCAAAAGTTCCTTTTGGATTTTTTTTTTTTGTGTGTGTGTGAGATGAATGTTTACACAGCCCCTGAGCCTCACAAGGAAGTTGGTGTGGCTGTGTCTGTGTTAGGGAAAAAAATAACCATTGACGTAGAAGAACCTTATTCTAGCGGCGGATGCAGGTGTGCCAAGATCCTGTGTGCTGTGTGTCTGTTGCTTTCAAATATGCAGACATTTTAAGTGGACACATGATAGCTATCTGAATAAGCCCACTTAGGAGATATCCATTGGCAAGTATTTTCTCATGCACCTAACCTTTTAAAAAAAAAAATCAATGTTTTTCAGTGTTAATTTTAAAAATTACGCATTTTACATTAGGTAATACTACTGTAGATAGGATTTGAGATGCTTTAAAATCCTGCTTGACTTTGTCGAACCACTTGAAATGTAAACATTTCGTTTTGTGTTAGAGCGTTAAGTATTTGGTATGCTGCGGTTTGAAAGTAATGCTTTAATTTTATTTCACCGAGCATCTTTCTTGAAGACCTAATTCTCTCTCATTCCTGGAGAAGAGACTTTTGTTGTTATGAACCAATTCTAGCAAGAAGCATTCTCTGCACAATTAGCGCAGCTGTGTTAGTGTAGACGGGGCAGACGCTGTGTGTAACGTCACAGGGTATGATGGTTGGGCACTAATCTTTTCATGAAGGTCACTGGATGGTGCTAGAGCAACCCTGAGTTCTTCCAAGACCAAAAGGTTAGATAAGTTGTTTTTAGGGTTTATGCCGGGTAGTGATTTTCATGTCAGTGTTATTATCCTTATGTTTTACAAGACTGTCAGTCAGGGTGCCCAGAAATCCTATATGCAGACTTTGAAAACTTCTAGTCTTTTCTGATTGGGTTTATTTGATAATCACGCTTTTCATGATGACCTTAAGCGAAATCGAGGACCCGTTAGAACTACAAGGCCTGCGTTAGTGTTAGAAGATTTAATCAGGAGTCCATCATCCAGGGAGAAAACTGCTTTTCATTCTCCTTCCATTTATTTGAAATAACTCAGCGATTCAGGCATCTCTTATTGGGGCCATTACTTTGATTTTTAACTTAGCAGTGTAACTCTCGAGATATGTTATGTACATGATCTCCTTCAAGGTGCACCGTGTTTCAAAAGCTATCAGTCGGTTGAAAATTGTTTTTAATTTGCTTTGTTCTAGACACACGACCTATCAGAAAGAAATGGATGGAGAACAGAAACTGGCACAGCAAGGGCTGTGCCTTGCCGTCTTATCATACATTTTAACACGTTTCTAGTGCTGTTGTTCCTCCTCCAAATCCTTGAACATCTTCAATATTATGTTTACTGTAATCTGGTGGTAGTAATTACATTGGCCATATTACAGTTAATAACTTGCATGTCATTTCTTTATCCCTAGAGGCATGAAAATAAAAAGAAACTTATATATGATATTAAAAAAATACTTTCAGCAATTTTTCCAGGACCGTTACTTTTATAAAACACTTGAGATTTTATTTTCATTGGTGTAAGACACTTGGAAATGACTAACTAGCAAATGAACCTGGTGACATAATTCAAGTTTATATTGCTTGGTTAATAAAATGAATAAACTCGCAGTGTTTCCCACGGATTTTCTTCATCATTTTTATTATTATTATTTTTTTTTTATCACAAAAGGAAATTGTTGAAGACTTATGCTGCAAGACACTTACGGAATCATGTTTTGTTGCTTGTGTTTCTTTATTACTGTTTGTAGATGATTAAGCAAATTTTGTGGGTTTTGCCAAATTAAGGAGTCTTTGAGAAATTCTTTTCTGGAAACTTTTATTTCTCCTTTTACTACTGAGTTTTTGTGTCTGGAAGGTTATTTCCTTTAACTTTTATTCATCTAAGAGGATTCTGGGATCTTATTGCAGATTTTACAGTCTGGTAAACACAAAATGTATTTTCACAGTGGCTCTGCTGTATTCTCGGCAGTTCATTAAGTAGCCTTTCCTGTGCTAACACAGGAGCTCTCCAGCCCTTCTGTGGACGACGCTGCCTGCCTTGTCCACTCGCCCCTGTACAGTGCTAAGGTTCTCTGGCGTTGCCATCCTAGCTAACCAAGCTGCATGATCTTCCTTCAGACTTCCGTCAACTACTTTTCTATACGCACTTCTCAGTTACCAGCTAGGCGTGGGGTCTAATGAAGGGAGGCACTTTGGGTGCGCTTTTTAAAAAAAATTTGTATTTTAATTTACATTTTAAAAGAATATTTTTATTTACTTTTCTTTTTTATTGCTTGTACAGATTATCGCCCATTCCAATAACAGCTAGTCTTTTCTGGTTGTAAGAGTTCAAGGTCCACAGCTAGATGGTTTTTCTGATTCTGTAGAATTGTAGTCTATTACTATAATATGACGCACTGTAAAAGACATAGAATATATAAAATAACCATGCTGGTATGTGATCTGTAAGATTTACCAGCTAAGAAATGTCAAAATGAGCAAGATAAATATAAACATAGTATGGTATCTCACAACAGTTTTTGTACATATGCTTATACATAATGTCCATAAGCAAATAAGTAGACATTTCCTACCAATTGCTAATCCTGAAGGCATTAGAGCCAGTGCGATGAAATTCTTTGTTGACTTCTGAAAGGAGCAGATCCATTTGAAGGGGACTAACTCCTGTGCTTTGTTATGTCGCTGTTAGTGTTAGAGTTGCTGCAGAGCTGGGCACAGAAGAAACATTACCTCATTGGTTCCTTACCATGGGACCTGGTAAAGAACATGATTCGAAATAGCTGCTCTGTACCCATGTATTCATTCACCACCACAGAAATGCCTTTTGCTACTAATCAACCCAAGGGCTTGGGAGTAGCTAATTGGATTCCTTCCCAAAGCTGGAAATGCCTATTGGAGTCCTGGCCTGCTCTCTCACCAATGTTTATGGTTGCGGCCGATTGAAAGACCAGTGTGCTTACAGTAGCTGAAAGATGTAGCCCCCTCACCCCCCAAAAAACCCCAAACACCTATTCTATGCACTGTCATAACACATATGCAATTAGAAACTAGAATTCTTAAAGGTTAAAAAAAAAAAAAAAAAAAAAAGACTAAGGAAGAAAGAACCTTCCAGACATTTCTATTAATGAAATAGACCGAAGACAGCCTGAAAATACCTAGTGTGGTTCTCAACCTTCCTAATGCTGTGGCCCTTTAGTACAGTTCTTCATGCTGTGGTGACCCCCAACCATAATATTACCTTCATTGCCACTTTATAACTGTCATTTGACTGCCATTATGAACCCCAAGGTAAATGTCTATATTTTCCAGTGGTCCTGGGTAACCCCTGTGAAAGAAAGGGTCATTCAGCCACAAGGGGTTGCTACCTCCATGTTGAGAACCACGGACCTGGGCTGTTTGAATGATCCCCGAAATAACCAGTTTCCTTGTATTACGTCAAGGACCAGACTAAGTCAAGAGTTGAGCATATTGTTCTGTTTTCCCTTGCATGGAATTTCTGTATGCCTAGGTCTTTATAGATAACACATTATTTCCCCTAAAAAGCACACACAGTGACATACTGTTTGGTTTGCTGTGAATAAAATATCTAATAATTTCAATTTGTACATACCTACTGAAATGACATCTATTTTGAGCATCCACTTCTGTGGCTATTTTGTGTGTGTGTGTGTGTGTGTGTGTTTGTGTGCACTCGCGCACACGTGTGTGTAGCTTTTCTCATATTGTAGTATTTTCAGTAGGGTTTTTATGTCATTATTTTCCCCCTGGACTCTGGTCTCATGTGTGTGGTGGAGTGATAAAGCTGTGTTGCTAGGCAGAGTTCTTCTAGGCAGCTCATGCTGGACTTCATATCTGTCATTGCCCCACTTTCATGTCTCTATGAGGATGGAAATGATTTGAGACAGAATATCATTGGGAATAGGCTCATAGTTAAGTGCCCAGGTCTCCTGACTCTCCATTGAGTCATCATGAGTGTCTCCGAACAGCGCCAGTGGTATTCTTGGCACGCTAGGCTCAGCGGGAATAACACTGAAATAGCAAAGATCGAAACCTACATTGCTAGAAAATTCTCTGCTTGCTATGTGACCTGTTTTGTCCTCCATTTTTGAATGTGTACAGTTTCACTATGGAAGGCTTAGGGCTGCCAGGGAGAAGCCAGGAGATGCGAATGAAATTAGCTGGTGACACAATTGGATCAATTAAAAAAAAATGTTCATGGAATTGCATCAGAAACTAGGGACTTCGACACTCTGAGCATTAGCAATGAAGTAAAAAAGTAATTCTAGTTTTTCAGTCATAAAATTAAAGGAAAACATTTTTGAAAATGAGACATTTTCTGTGACAGTTCAATGACAGCATGCCGATTCTAGGAAAGGAATGGAGTGGCCCCAAGGAGTCTGTTTGCACAAAGACGAGACATCGTGTGGAGTCTTAGTAGTGGGCAAGACGACTGATCCTTTTGACTTTTTACATAATGTGTTTGACTGTGTATGTGAATTAGCAGGATCTTGCACTTGAGACGCTATGTGTTCATTAGGCTTTTCAAAATGTCTGCCGTGCTGTGGACCTCATAAAGAGAGGCGGGTGCTGTGTGAGCCTGGTCTGCCCACTGCCTCTGTAAATGCTCCTCTCATGATATGCCTGAAAACCTTCGATATTACAATAATGCTAATAAAAATGGAAAACTCTGAATTCTTTATAGATGCATAAAGAAGTGTAATTTCTCTGTGACCTGAATAACTCTTTGAATCACTGCCCTGGCCCTTTGAAAGGAGGCAGCTCTACTATACTGCTTTGTGTGCCTTTGAACATCTTGCTATCTGACTATTTTAAGAACAGAAATAATGGACGAGAATTTAACTCAGGGTTACACTTTGAAGGGCAGGTGGGATTCCCTTCCACATCTTCCTGCAATTTCTCCTCTTCCCATCCGATTGAACACTGCTTTCTAGCTGAGCTTCTTAAATAGGAGGTGATCTTCTTGATGAATAAAATTAAACGATAATACAATTTTTCACTTACTCGGACGCTTCCACCTTTTGGTTTTGTCCCTTTGAGAATTGTAAATTGGATTTGTTATCGCGACCTTTCAAGAGGTGCCATTCAGTCATCTTATTTTAGTTGGCGACAGGCAAGGCCAAGGGTGGTTTGAGGAGCTTGAGGGGAAGGCAGAAGATCTAGCTGTGTGTTTGGAATGTTGTAGCCTTGGAAAGCAGGACAAGTGCATTATGGGTAAAATTGGGGAGAGATAATTCCAAGTGTGACCTCTCTGCCAAATGTTCTAGGAGGTGGAGCGGTTACCAGGCTGGGCACCTGAGCTGTACTGCAGCCCCCACTGCCAGATGGGCTCTGGGCTGATTTTCCTTCCTGTCTCTGTGTGAATCAACAGTCTGGGGGGCACTTGCTGTGTTTGAGTCCTCTTCTGCTTAGGGGTTATTTCCCTCATTTTGATGTGGATCCGATATTACTCCTGCCGCTGATGTTAAGAACCAGAGGAGGCAGATGAGAGCGGGCCAAGTCCTGGGAAGGCAGGAAGGGGGCCAGTGCTGTGACAGGCAGCTAGTCTCAGCTACCCGTTTCACAGATAATCTTAAGAACGGCAGGGCTTAGTCCTTGCTGAAGTGAATGGAAGTGACTGAAAGTAAGTTTTCGTTGCGTTTGTTTCTTTGAGTTTGGATGCTGGTGTAAATTCCATACCCATTTAATTACATTGTATGGTTTTAGTTTCCGTGTTTAACTGCCATTTGATTGCTTAAGATGTTTTTCATGTAAGGTAATGTAGCTGTACATAGGTATGTATGGGATATGTAAATACATGTCTTGCAGAGGGAAATCTGACCCTTGGAATTCAGTGTATGTTTGTGGTGCACCCATATAATAGGCATGTTGCAATTAAGAGTTAAATTAAAAGCCCTAGAACACTCCCTGTTCTCAGTAAATTATCCCACTGACTGAGGATTTATGATGTCGTAGAAATAGATCAATTTGAATAAGCTGAGCCTTGGGACCAACTTCCTTGGAGGCATCGTTACCACTGTGGTGGGTAAAGGCTGTGGGCACAGCACAGAGGGCTGTGCTGCTGCTCCGTGGAGGTGAGCCCAGCTGTGAGAGTGTGCCAGTGTCTTGCGCAGTGGGGAATAATAGCACCGCCATGGGTTATGCAGCCTTGACTACACATTTTCTGTCTTAAGGTGTCTGTGCCCTGGGAAGTTGGTGTCCTTCTGGTCACGGCCTCCCCACACAGTGACATGAAGGGAACAGAAAGAGCACTTTGAAAAGAGTGTATTCACCTGAAGAGGCCTTCAGAAGTGTCCTGCCTGTGTGGACATAACGTTTGAAAGCAGGCTTGCATGATCCAGGAGGAATCCTAGGGTTTGAACAGCCTGTTCCTGTGATGGATAAAACTTAATATTTTAAACTGTCTATGAGACTACGGGTCTTAGAACCAGGCCTCTTCATATAGTTGCCTAAGATGATATGACATGAACTGACAAATGGCTTTAGAAAGTGGAGAACCATTTGGGGACCAAGGGCCAGGCATTCTCAGCAGTAAACAAGGCGCCCAGAAGCTAAGTCCATCACTGAATCTTTGAAACCATCGCTTTGGGGGAAAGTCAAATGAATGTGTAGGCGGCTGCTCAGGCCTCACAGCTTGGAAGCCATGATGTCACGTTGCCCGCCCTCCTTAGAGCAGGAAGTGGGCTGTATTTGTCATGATGTTGCTGAGCATTGTTTTCCTTCCTTTGAGTGATGAATTTTTAAAACTCTGAAATCTCCGAGCAGATGGAGAGGAAGTTGCTTGGACTCCCAGGCACTGGCAGCTCATCTACATTTTGTTGTGAAGGTTGCAGCTTTGTGGGGAGGGATGGGGACATAGGAGAGGAAGGGGTACTGAGCCATATTAGCACTGTGGCTGCTCCAGGGTCTTTTATAGACAGGCCACATACAATACCCAAGCTGAGGCCCTTTTGACATTGAGGATTTATGGTTTTGTTTTTGTTTTTTTTTTTAATGACCACCCCTTCACTTCTTCCTACCTCACATAACCTCAGAGTAAACTTTTTTGAGAGATGGAGGAAGAAGAGGTTGAGGCACAGGTGGAAGAAGAAGAAGAAGGAGTTTCAAGTGGAAACATTAAAGTTCAGCCACCAGCTATTACAGGTGTCACACCATGATGATTAAAAATGTAGCGACAAGTTGTCTGTAATATAGGTTAGTAAAACTGAAACATTTGAGGGAAACAAACGTCACTAGTTTGAAAAATTTGTATATTGAATAGCCGGAAAGTACCATAAAAACGATGTTGTAAATGATTTTATAAGGTACTAACTGGGCACATATATTTGGGGAAGAGGTAGAAGTGAGCACAGAGCTCCTCAGAAGGCAGAGGGTCCGGCCCTCTTTCTGATTTATTTAAGTGTATGCAATGAGTTTCCTGTGGAGAGGGAAGAAAGACTGAGCACCTTTCTCTTTCATCTTTTAACCCAATAGATTGGAATACGTTATTACTCACAGTAGTGTGGCTCAGAAGGATTTTCGTTTGTATTTTAGGATATATCTTTCATTTTGGCTTCCATGGAATTGGGAAATTTAAAACATTGCTCAGGAGTAGATGGTGCCAACTTTTTATCATTATATTAAACCCTTTTTTTTTAATCATAGAAAAAGATCGGATGGAAAAAAACAAAGAAAAACAACTTATTTAAGATAGAATAATGTATTTTTAAAAGAAAGGATAAGAAATATCTAAATAATAACTTGAAAATGGAGAGGAAAACATTGCTATTTATAGCATTGGCAGACTTTGGGGAGGAGGAACCCTCCTATCCCTAATGCATAGATTTTAAAGAACAGTGACATATGCTTGTTCCAGGAGGGCTGAGGATGGACTTTACTGTATAGAGAGCGTATTTGATGGCTGTGGCATTAGTTAGTAGCTTTATGAGCAACAATTATCATCTTGACTTTATGGAAGAGGAAATTGATATTTGGGTACAAAACTTGCCAAGGGTATTTGCTAAGGATGTAGTTCAGGTGGGAATTCTACCACAGCGCCTTAGTAGCCCTGTGTGTGCCTGTGCATGTACAATGCATGTATATTGCATGAATGTGTGCATGTGAGTGTTCATGCATGTGCGAGTGTGTGTGTGTGTGTGTGTGCATATGTATGCACACGCCTATGGTTGAGTAGAGTAAGCCGAAGCCAGAACATCACAGCAGTCAAGAGCAGAATGGGTAGATAAATACATGGATGAGTGACAAGGAAAGAAGGAGGACTTGCTTCTGAACCAAGCGGGCTCATTGACTCATCCGCTGGGAAGTGAGGAGCTGGTCTGAGGGTGAAGTGTTAAGGTGCTACCCTATTTTTTTTAGGTCTATTTATTATTTATACAATATTCTGTCTGCATGTGTGCCTGCAGGCCAAAAGAGGACACCAAATTTCATTATAGATGGTTGTGAGCCAGCATGTGGTCGCTGGGAATTGAACTCAGGACCTTTGGAAGAACAGGCAGTGCTCTTAACCTCTGAACCATCTCTCCAGCCCGCTACCCTATGCTTTACTCTGCTTTAGAAGCTCGGGTGCAAGTGGATCCTGAGTCAGAGAGAAAATCAGTTCTGATGTTCCTTATGTTAGGGGTGATGGTACCCGAGCTTGAGAAGGGGTTTCCCTAAAATGTGAATGAAAATTTGTCATGTTAGAGATCTGCATCTGCTGTTGGTCTGAGCATATGGGGTTGCTTGGTTCATAGCATGTGGGGAGTGGCAGGGCTGGTGCAGGCTGGTGCTTGCATTGATTTGCAGCACCACGTGGTCCCGCGTCAAGTGTGAGCCACGAATGCCATCTCCTGCTCTTGGCTGTTTCTGGTCGCATTCTCCCCTTGAAGTGACCTGAGTGTTGCTGTATAGGAAACAGGGGTTTTATTAAAGTAGGAGAGCTATCCCATCCTTTGGAAAACTGTTTCATTCAGTGCCAAGAGCAATAGAAACCGCAAAACCCCCCAAGCCCCCCAAGCCCCCCCCCCCGCTTCCTCTCGGTGCCCTATCCTGACTTTACAAGGAGGGAAGAAAGCCCGTTATTGAGGACAATATTGAAGGGAAGAGAGGTCGGGGCAACTAGGGAGAGGGAGGCTCTCATCCGAACAATGCATTCTCTGTGTTATTTAAAATAGTATGTGACTTTAATTCTCAGCTAAAGCCCAAAGCTCAGCCTACTGCCATATGTATAGAACGGCAGAACTGCTCTTGTCCCCATGGCAGGATGAAGGCGCTGGCATGGAGCCACGCTGAAGCCTTGGGGTGAGAGCTTGAAGGTGGAATTCGGGGTGGTGGGGAGGGAGGGCAGAAGTCACAGAGGCAACAGGATGTACCGTTTGCAGCTGGTAGGTCAGCTTTAAAGCCCCAGTTAGCTTGAGTTTCCTGGCGCTGGAGGCTTCCCCCCCAGTCGTCGTGACTGCCTGCTATCTGCTAACAGTGCAATTTTCTGCTATATTAATGTGTTTAGATGAAAGAGGGTTTAAGAAAACTACCAAATAAAGGTTTATAGCAGTTTGCCTCATTCTCCTGGCTGGTAACTTTGTCTCCAACATGCTGAGCTATGGTCGCAGGCCTTGCGTATGTTCAGGAGACCGATCCATTGTTCCTTATGTGTGCTTTTCTTTCTAATACTCCTAAGAGGCTTTGGGGGAAGGGGAGAATATAAATACAGAAACCACAATCCTAGCAGCTGCCTCTAGTTAGCCCCCCCCAAGCCCCTAGCTTTGAAACCTTACTTACAGGGGCGCCTAATCTGTCCCACATGCTCTCCTCCCTGGGCAGCCACAGTCTGTCCCCATGTCCTGTGCGATGGAAAGCAAATAGGAGAGATTAACCAGCATGACTTGTTGAGGTCACTGTCATTAGGGTACTGGTTTGCAAGAGTTCGTGAGTAGGAAGGGCACAGATAGTGTCTTGAATCCTGAGGGGGTGGGCGACGAATAACAGCACCTGAGGTGCCATTAGACATGTCATGTCAGGGTGTACCCCCACTTAAGTACTCCGTGAAAGCAGCCCACCAATGGGACTGTCAGCCACTGATGGACTGCCATGCTTTGATGAGTGAGTGGCTTTACCTAAGGGATCATATCCCACAGGCTAGGGGGTTACCACTTCAAACAGTGCCCAGCTCCTTTTTTCCACCTCTATTTTAACAATCCCGGGGATGGCAAATGTGACAGTGCCAAATCTGTGTCCCACCGTGTCCCCAGCAGACGCTGAGTTGTAACTTGTACTGCTGCGTCCGCTTTTTTTTTTTTTTTAAGTTCAAATGTTTTTCTCACGTGTGCTACTCCTGTTGTCACTATCCTTCCCGTGTTAGTCATTAATTTATTTGCTTGTTTTCCTACAGGGAAGCCAGAGAGGACTCACGGAGCGGACAAAGGGTTAAATCATATTATTTCCTTTGCAGAAACCGACTGCCATTTCTCAAAGCTGTTTGTTATTGTTGATGAGACGACTGGAAATCTGTACGCGGCTTAATCTTGTGACTTTGAAAGTATGATATTGGTTCAGTTTAAACAAAAAGCAAGGAGCAGGATTGGTGAGAAGTAACAGCTCTCTTTTCCGTGTGTAGCCCCCAATTTGCCATTCAGGTTGTCTGGATTTTGTTGCATATATGAGCAATACCATTGGTCTGTATCCTCTAAGATTTGAGAAATGTCTGCCCTTCACCTTGAGAAATGAATAGCTGAATTAGTCCTTACAAAATCACCTTGCTCTGATGATTCTGCTTCCGAACTGATAGTCGTAGTTAAGTGAGGACCCAGCCTACCACAGCCTGCTTTAAAAGGTCACTGTCTCTTGCAAAGTAGATTAGCTTGCTCTGGTCTATGTGCAGGAGCCACTCTGCAGTTCTGTAAAACTCCACACAGGAAGTACGTTTCTGCCGTCGCCTTGGCTTGCTCTTGTAAAAGGAATTTCATGCCCACCAGTTTTCACTTCCTAGCATAAGTCACGGGCTCCCTGTGGGTAGAGAGGGACGGGATGGGTGGGGACAGTGTGCCTAGCATGTCTCTGCTTCCAGTACTTCTCTGCTCTTAAACAAATGCTGTTCACCAAACAGGAGAATCATGCCTGGAAAGACTTATGATGAACTTGGTGATTATGATTAAATGCTTCTTAGGTTTGGGGGCTACTCATAAGTAGGTGAGCCACAGTGGCAATTGAGTGAATTTCTTGCAGTTTGATGGAGTGAATGAGCCCCCTTTTCCCTTGGTGCATGTATGACCTACTAATCTCTGTTATGTACCAAATCTCCCTGTATCAGAGTGATTTACCATGTTACTTAGAAAGGGTGTTAAAACTTGTAGGAAACTAAGAAATAAAAGTTTTCACGAGGCTTTCTTGAAGAACTTTAATTCTTTGTACTTCATCTATTCCAAGCAAAGAGAAACTATAACTGAATTTCCAGGAACCAGCTCTTGTTGAACGTCTAGGAAGAGGAAGCTCTGGTTAAATCTGCTTAATCCCTTAAACACGGAACAGTTATAAATGCTTTCATTGCAAGTGGATCTGAAATGCCCAGTCCTTACAAGGCCAGGTCTGGTAGCGTATGGTGAGTTTTCTCAATGAACCAGGACCCTCATTAAGAATACCAGCTACACAGCTCTTTGGCAAGGCTGGGATGCACTCGGGAGCCTTGGAGTCTGTAGGTTTAACTGGCTTCTTTTTTATGATTCCCCCAATGGCTGGTTCTCCTGATTTCTGCCAATATTCAGTTTTGTTACACACACACACACACACACACACACACACACACACACAGCCCAGAGCCTCTAGGCATTGTAATTTTCTAATAATTATTTTTGTTTCTGCTTCTTTGTGACTACTTCTGTTCTCTGCCAGTTTTTTACCTCTGGGAGCCTGTTCTAGGTTGCCAGAACACCTCTCTCCTTTCTACTGTGTAACCTAGAACCAGCCTGAGATTTCTGGGTGGCCCTAGATTAGTAACCTAACCGAACTACAAAGCACTACTTCTTTTATGCGATCAGCAGTGTTTGAGGACAGGGGCAACTGACCACACTGCATGCACTTCCTAACTGCTGTTCTCATTTTACCTAAACATTTGTGTTTGTTTATTTTGTTCCTGTTATTTAATGTTTCTAAGTGTTGACTGGGACAGGGGGGTGGGGGGGTGGCTAGAAAAGACTATCAATTCTACTTCCTCTTCTCAAGGCAGATAACATACTGTCATTTCCATTTTTAATCCATGGTCCAGTGAGACTTTCTTATTTTTTTTGACATGACCGTTTTGTTGGCAGTATATATCCACATAACATTGACACACCTGCTTAGAGTCAATACTAACATTCAGAATTAGGAATACTTTGTAAATAGCAGCTTGAGGTGACTGTCAGCTTCCCACATTTACCTCTCATGCTGGTGTGAGATGGTGAATGGTACTTCCTGCGTGTGCTTCTGTCCTGTGCCCCATGAGTAATGGGCACACATCCAGAGCATTCATAAATTCCTGTTCTTTCTTTGCCTCCTGTGTGAACTCACATCCCTTTCTCAAGATTAACGAGGGGGTTAAATTCGATGTAATGCTCATTATTGGTGTTCGGTAACTTCAGGAAAATTTAAATACATGCATTAGGCCTAGACAGGGAAAATAATTGATTCCTGGAAAGCTACAACTTGCTCGCTGCAAAAGCACAGGGTTTGAGGAGACATCCAGTGCTTAATGACCATGCTGACATAGTTTACTATCTCCGCCACTTACCCTTGTGCAGCCAAGCTCACAGGGACTCCAGGTTAGACCCCCAAATTACCTCATTATTCTTCTATAAATACCAACGCAAAACACAAAGAGAAAACACGGGGGGGATGTTCGGCACCTAGGACAGTGTCTGGTTAGAACCGTGTGCTCCTCTGTTAAGGCAGGAGTCTCCCATAGTGTTCTAAATGCCTTTGGACTCTTGCATTTTAGGGTTTTATTTGATTTTTGAAATGAAGTCTTGCTGCGTGGCCCAGGCTGGCCTGAAACACATAATCCATTGGCCTCAGCCTCCCGAGCACCGGTGTTATATTAATAATGTACTGAGTTCATCTTTTGAAAAAGAAGACCATTGCCTTATCGCCTAATCGACTAAATTTTTATTCATACTAATGTGCTGTCCTAGTTCCTAACCTTGTTTGCTCTATGTACACTTGGCTTATGTGCACAGCCTTTTCCCAAGAGCATTTATTTCTACAGTCTTGAAATGGTTGTGGAGAAGGAGAACCTGGCCCTTCCTGTTGCTGAGCTTTGAGGTTAACACGCTTTCTCCAGCCATCTCTACAGCAGAGGCAAGAGCCAAGGTGGAATTCATGAAGAGATATGTACTGTGCAGAGCCAAGGATCTACTCTTCTCTCCCTGGGAATATAGTACAAAGGGACCTTTTAAAAGATTAATAATGTACGTATATGAATGTACTTACTACGAGACACTCTAAGCGACTTTAGAAGTTACTTTGGAATTCAGTCTGCATATCTCTAAGGGTAAAGAGTGTCTAGGTTTGTCACATACTAAATATTAAAAAACTTCTAGCTTTAATACTTTGCATTTTCTTGTTTGAAGGCATTGCAGCTTCAGACCCCTCTTCTCAGCTTTCATTAGTCTAGACAAAAGGAATCTAATTTTTTTGGTGTTTTTAAAAAGTTTTTTGAGATTATAATACAGTTACTTCATTTCCCCCTCCTTGTTCCTCCCTTGAACTTATCCCTTGTACCCCCATTCTCTATCTCAAATTCATAGCTCCTTCTATTGTTACATCTATGTGTGTGTGTGTGTATGTATGTATGTATGTATGTATGTATGTGTGTATATATATTCCTAAATATATAAAGAAAGCTTATTCAGTCTGTATGCTGTTACTTGTATGTTTTCAGGGCCAACCATCTGGCATTGACAGCCAATTGGGATGCTTTTTCTTGGGAAGACTGCTTCTCCTAATCTTAGCATTCTTCAGTTGCCTGTGGCTCTTAGTGTAGGCTTGAGACTTCTTGAGCTTTTCCCATCGACTTTAGCATGCCCACTGGTGTCATCGTAACTTCGGTCTTGTCTAGGCAGCCATGTTGTTGAGACCTCAAGGGTGTGGCTTCTCTGACATTTCTCAGATACTATCTCACAGCAAACTCCCTGATTCTCTGCCTCTTGCAATTGCTCTGCCCCGTCTTCTACAGTGTTTCCTGAGCCCTGTGTGTGGGAGGGTGTTGCAGATGTACCTGCTTAACAACTTCTCAATTTGATTGGTTGTGGTTTTCTGTCATGGTCTCCATCTCCTGCAAAGAGAAGTTTCTGTGATAAGGAGGAAGAACTATACTCATCTACAGTCTAAAGATAAATATGTAGAATTGTTTTTTTTTATTTTATTTTTTTATTTTATTTTTGAATTGTTTTGTTTTGTTTTGTTTTTGTTTTTGTTTTGTTTTTTGTTTTTTGTTTTTTTTGTACTTATTGGAGCCCTTCCCTGTCCTAATCAGCATAGTTTCTCTTCTCTGCCCTCTCTTAGGCTCTTCAAAGGGTGGGGATTGCAGCTTTTAAGACGAATACCAGGTGCAAACATACTTTGTATTCGAGAATTAAAGGAGAAGCATTTTTAATAACCTCGCCAGTTACCTTCAACTTATTGTTAGATTCTGACCATAGCAATATATGGTTGTAATCTTCAGTGAACTGTCATCAGTGGCCAGCAGTTCCTCTTCTGGGGTTGTAACTGTCCTTTTTCAGCCCATTGATCGTCCTCCAAGGGTAATTTATGTTCATTTCCCCCAGATGCATGCCATTACAGTTGCCTGCACTTGAGCCTCTGTGCCACTGTTCTGTCTGTTCACACAGCCCTGTGACATCTTACTGTAATTCAGCTTTTGTCAACTTGGCATTCGTTTCCCTCTTGTCACCTTCAAACCTTGGCTTACCTTCACTTCCTCTGGGAAGTAGGCTGTGATGAGCTCTGACTGGCACTGATCGTTCATGTTTGACATCATGATGGCATCAGAGAAACGTTAGCCACCATGAGCTTCTGGAGATCATTCTTGAGTCTGATATAATGTAATATATTAATATAAATTAAATGAATATATATATGTACATATATATTTTTTACTGGACTTGAGAGGCCTCATACAAATGGGGAGAGTCCTCCGTAGGGCCCATTACCTTGGGCTGTAGCTACCACATTCTGTCCACATTTTGTCTATGTACTTAGTAGTGTCACTATGATAAGATTTCACTAGAAATATACTTTAGCAATTGTTCTTTATTTCTTATTAAATCTCTGAGGTTTTGTCACTTGCTTCATAAGTGTTTTCTTTCCATAAAATAGTTAATGAATTTTTCTAGATCTCAGTGATAATCATTGCTGCACGTTATCAAAGATTTTGTATAGGTTTCTAGTTGTCTTCAGTGTATTTCATTTTGCTTTTAAGGTTAATATTTAGAAGGTCCAAAAATCAACATGATATAAAAAGAAACATATCAAGAAGCCTTGCTTCCATCCTGCCTCTGTTACCCTGCCTGTGCCACCCAACACAGGAAGCCACCTCTGCACATGCACGTAATAGTATTGTGATCCTGGCTTCCTTACTGAGAGATTACCATAGTCAGGGCATATAATTTTCTTTTGTGCTTTTCCCCTATCAGCATTTGGAGAGCACTGTCTGGATTCAACACACACTTCATATTGTTGTGTTGTGTGGGCATCTTATAGTTTGCTTAGGTGGTCCTCGGTGGCGGACTCTCATAGCATCGTGCTGTGTAATGATGGTGGAGCGAAGGACCTTGTGCATACATCATTTCAATGTTACGTCTTCTGGTCTTTATCTTCTATCCCTTGCCCTGGTCCATGTAGTCCTCTTAGGCCATAGGAAAACTGTGTGTGCATATTACTATATTCTTAATATACTTGCAGTGGCCTTCCAGCTAGAGAAACAATGCTTTGGTGTGTAGTCTGGGCTATCTGTGTTTCCTGTGAGTCTCAATCCCGTGCTCCTACCTGAGCAACTTTAACTAAATGGCAGAGCTAAAAGAGACTGGATGGAATTTAGAAGAAATATTCCACTGCCAGATATAAATAGTTTAAACTGCATGGAGTTTTACTAGTGAAATATTTTTTTGATGTTCTTAGGCTATTTGTTACTTTAAAGGAAAAGAATGAAAATATTATATTCATATTTAAAAGTAGCAAGTTTAAATAAAAGTAGTTGAGCATCAAGTTTATGTCACAGAATACTGTTTTGGGTCTATAACTATTCTGTACCCAGACCCGAAAGGACCAGCTATATGCTTGCCTGTGTGTATTTGTGGGTGTAGGAGTTGCTTTGTGGGGGCAGTTGCAACACTCAGCATTTGTCCAAGCTTGTCATGTGCTTCGATTGTATTCATCTTCCCTTGTTATTCTTATCAACTCCCCTAGACAACATTGTCCCCACTTTCACCTCCTAGGAAGACTGTACATTTTCCAAGTGAATGATTCTATTTCATGCTTAAGTTTTTTTTTTTTTTTTTTTTTCCTTTTGTAGTTCCCATCATAATCTCATTTTATACAGTGTGTGGCCCACTTTGGAACTTAAACCATCTTCTCCCTCCCTCCCTCCCTCCCTCCCTCCCCTTCCCTCCCTTCTTTCATTCCTTTCTTCTCTGAGACAGGGTCTCATGTAGTGCAGACTAGCCTTGAGATTTCTATGTGTGGCTACAGATGCCCTAGAACACCCAGTCTTCCTGTCTTCAGCTCCCAAGTGCTGGGTGGGACACACCACTGCACCTGGCAACCTTGGTTTCCACTAATTAAGCAGAACTGGTATTTTCATAGAAACTTAATGTATATATAAGCTGAATTTATTCCATACCCCTGCTTCTTGTCTTTACTTTCCATTGTACACACAAATTATTATGGATCCAATGTTCAAAATAGTGCCAAACCCAAGCTTCAGTAAGGAAAAATGCTTGACTCATTTGATTGTTTCCATTTGTACAATGAAGGTCATGATACCGTGTCTTCCCCCTGATACTGCTATAACTGTGAGGAAGTGAAGGGCCTGTCGTGGAAGTGAACTGTGGTAAATGCCCAGGAAACAGAGTTCTGTCTGTTCTTCACGTATATTGTTTGGTGGGTTTCTTTAGAATTTGGGTATGTATAAAGGTTGATGTAAATAGTTTAGTTATTGAAACGAATGCGAAGTTAGACCAGTGACTCTCGATGGGGTGGTCTGAGTCATGTGCCTACTTATGAGTATTTGGGGTCCCTCTCACAGCCCTCCTACTCTTCTGGCAGTCCATTAGGGATTCTGCAGAGGATACAGTTCTATCAGCACATTATCAGCAGCTGAAGAATTTTCGGTTTTCTGCTCACTCAGTGCTTGTAAAAATTGAATATATATCGCCTCCCCTTTATCATGTTCAGAATCTCTGGTTCACGGTCTGTGGAAATTCATCTTGTTATATTCAGAGTGGGTCTCCTGGAAACGGCGGCAGGACACAGGCTTGAGCCCACTTCTTGGTGTTTGTGTTGCAGTTCCCTTTCCGCACTTTTACTTGGAGATATTTTGTTTTAATCTCCTATTCCTTTTCCCTAGCCAAGTTTTCTGTTTGTGAAAAGTAATATTTTTTCCAATCTATCTTCTTGTGTGATACAATATGGCTGTGTTTCAAGATGTTCCCTCAGCTTTTGCATCCAGCTACTAATTCGGTGCTTTGAAAAAAATAAAATAAAATAAAGCCTAGCTGATGTTTGTGGTAGTGGGTCGGTGCCAGTAGAAGGAAATAATTTTGAGGAAGATGAATCCATTCCCAAGTAATGTTGGCTGAGCCCAAGCTTACACTGGAATTTGTTAAGTTGTCTGTTAGAAACCAATTTGACCAAGGGAGGCCTGTGCTCTCTGTCTCTGCCTTCTCCTGTATACCTTGTGATGCCGTTTTACTTTTTGATAGTTAATTTTCACTAATCCTTTAGAAGGATTAAATTGTATTTTCCATTGTCCTGACTGAAATTTTTTCCTAGTGGGTCTTTGAAACAATAGTCCTAAACCAACTTTAAAAATAACATGCTACTTCCTAAAATATTTCCTATGGGCTCAGCAGGCAGTTTAACTGCTCTGTCTCATTGAATCATTGTCCCCGTCCTGAGGGAAGTGAGTATGATTAACCCCAGTGTACAGGTAAAGAAATAAACTCAGGAAAGTGAAGTCACTTGCTCGTGGCCACACAGTTATTAGGTGCCAGAGTTGATGTTGAGTCTTGATTTATACACAATTCAATGTTTTATTGGGTTTCTGATCTGTGTGGAGGTACCTGTGAGCTTTTTTAACTTTACCACTATTACTTTAAAAAGTATTTTTTTCCTCTAAGAATATAATGTCTCACTAGTGACAACAGTTAGTAGTGTCCCCTAGTCTGCTTTGGGCAAGAACGGGCAGGAGAATTCTTGTAAAAACCTGTCAGTCTCACAATGTTCTATTGCTGGGAGGTGAAATTTTCAGTGTTATGAGTTAAATCACTTTTAAGCATTTTGAGACCAAAGGCAGATCTGGGCTCCTTTTCAAATGATTATAATTAATATTGATAAATTATTGTAATTGCTTCTGATAAGTTACTGGCAAAAAGGGAAGACATTTGTCATCACCTTCTACAAGAAGAATGAGCCCTCCTGTGCTCATTGCCACGTTAGCTGCATTACCAAGAGAGGGTCCAGCTGGGTACACGCCTGTTATCCCAGCACACTGGGAAGCAGAGGCAAGTGGATTTTTGTGAGTTCGAGGCCAGCCTAGTCAAAAAGTGAGTCCAGGACATCCAAGGCTACACAGAGAAACCCTGTCTTGAAAAAGAGAGAGGTGCGGAGAGAGGGAGGGAGGGAGGGAGGAAGAAGGGAGGGCGGGCCCATGTCCAAGTGCCTGTGCATTGAAAATGTGACATAAATATATGTGGAATATTACTTAGTTGTCATGCTTAGCAGGGTAGCCCTGCCCTAAACACTGATTCCATCCTGGGCACAGTAATTGCAGGGCCTCTGGTGAGGCAATGCAGCCGGGTTTTTAGGAATTCATAGAGATCTGCAGAGTAACACATGTATTGACAATACTGCACTACTGCCCACTCACAAATGGTTAAAATGACGAGCTTAACGTTTTGACACGGTAGAAATCACCTTATTCTCCAACCAAGTTGTTTTAAGTAAAATTTTAGCTTTATTGCTTTAGACTTGACTTTTAATTTTCAATCACATTTTGACAAGGAAAGTCTCTCTCTCTCCCCCTCCCTGCCCCTCCCCCCACCCCCTCTCTCTCTCCAGGGTTTCTCTGTATAATGGCCCTGGCTGTCCCTGAACTCTCTTTGTTGACCAGGCTGGCCTTGAACTCAGAGATCTGCCTGCCTCTGCCTCCTGAGTGTGCACCATTGATGTACATATCTTATACCCATTTTAGAAATTAGGATATTAGAGCCAGGGGTGGTGGCACATGCCTTTAATCCCAGCATTTGGGAGGCAGAGGCAGGTGGATTTCTGTGAATTCGAGGCCAGCCTGGTCTACAAAGTGAGTCTAGGACAGCCAGGGCTACACAGAGAAACTCTGTCTTGAAAAACAAAACGAAGAGAAAAGAAAAGAAAGAAAGAAAGAAATTAGAATATTGAGGAGCTAAAGAGATGGCTCAGTGGTTAAGAACACTGAATGCTCTTTCCAGAGGACCTAGGTTCAATTCCCAGCACCCACATGGCAGTAACTCCCAAGATCTGACAGCCTCACATAGACATACAGGGAGGCAAAACACCAATGCATGTAAATTAAAAGATAAAAACAATTAGTACATTGAGGCTGGACAGTTATTCTAGTGAAAAGTTGGGACTGAACAGAGATTTTGAGCCCTGCTGTGGCTCCTGTGGGGTGTGGTCGTGACTTCAGCTTTGTTGGAAGGCTACCCAGTTGGGAGCCCTTCTCAGAACAAGATGTGTGATTTCTGGGGGAACTGTAAAGTTGAGTTCCTAGTAAATTAATTTTATCTTTCCCAAAAATGAATTATGGCTTCCTATTCTGTAAAGAATATTTATTAAATAATGACATTTAGCTGGTACACGATGATATGTAGCAGCCGAGCTTCCGTTAATAGCATCTTTAAGCTCTACGTGATAGGATAACGTGATTTTAATTCTTGGGGCTTGGGACAGGCTTGGATCAAACATATCTGTTTCATAATGAGCCCCCAGTTGTATGCTGAGTCCTGCTTTTATTAAATCGTACAGAGAAATCCCTTTGTAAAGTCGGACTGACTTCTTCCTCCGTGTAGGGAGACAGATTAGTAATATTTCACTATTAATTAGGTCCCATCTGCTCACCCCGCTTCCCATCCTGAAGGTTACACTTACTACCATATTCACACACCAACCCAACTGTGTAATCTAAGTTAAAAAAAACATTTTTTTAAAGGTTTAATCTTGGTTTTTTTTGTAGTGTAATCTTTTGGCTACTCTAGTGGGGGTGGCACTGACTCCACTTTCTTCTTTTTCCTTATATTTTCTTTGATTCCATGTCGTTTCTTCTTGTAGTCCAGCCATATGCCACAAATTACCCCAAATCAAACCATCTGATATGAGATACGGTAACGAAAGAAGCGGCACACCCACTTAGCCGCCGTTTTGGCTCAAGCTTGCTACAGGATCCAGGTCACCAAAAAAAAAAAAAAAAAAAAAAAAAAAAAAAAAAAAAAAAAACCAAACAAACCATGGAGCAAACAAGGCTCCAGGGCCTGTGCATCTGAGGGTGGTGACCTTTCTTCTTCTCTTCCCTCCCTCCCTCCCTCCCTCCTTCACCCCCTCTTTCTCTTTCTAATTTCAAGTGGAGTACCTCAGTGTCCACAGCGGCATGAGAGAGGACCCCACTTGCCCGGGCCTTTAGGACATGCCTGAAGATTGCTCTACAGGAACATGAGAAAATGTTTGGAAGCAAGCAGGCCCTGACTTCGTAGCTAAAAATATGGAGAAATGGAGTCCATACCACAAATTGAGTAAACCTTGATGATAGGGGATTACTGGAACATTTTATTAAGTTGGGTTTTGCTTTAAAAAAAAAATTAACTTTTTGAAAAAAAAAAAAAATTGAATCCCTGAGGTTGTGTGTAAGGGCTTGGCTTGTGGATGGCGGTCATGACAACAGCTGGCCCAGTTCTCCAAACCTCGGGCAGCCACACCCTTCAGTGACCTGCCTCTCATTCTTTCCTACCCTCGCCCCTTCCTGCTCCTTCACATTGGATGCAGTCTTCCTCTTCCCTTGTGGCTCCATGGCCATCTGTTCCAGGACCAGACAGTACAAACCCCTACTCGTCTTTACAAGCTTTCTCATCTCCTCCATTTGTAACCCCACAAAGAAACTGAGTGCGTATGGGTACCCTGATGCGTTCTCTTTTCTTGGCCATCTTTCCTCCGAGGATCTTTTTGCTGCTGTCATGGGTGCTGGCATTTTCAGTAATGCTGAAGTAGGTATTAGTGAGGCCGTTAGACTTAGGCCTAGGGTATGACTTGAAGTGAGATGTACTTGCTCCTTTAGGTTTCGTTCCTTGAAGAGATGATAATAAGAGACTGGGAAGGCAAGCACATATACCATCATTTGTCTGACCTGTTTTTGTAACCAAATAACCGTATTATGAGAAGCAGCTCTTCTCCAGAATGCAGAATGCAATCTAGCTTAAACATTGTAGTTTAGCCAGGTGTGGTGGCCCACACCTTTGATCCCAGCACTTGGGAGGCAGAGGCAGGTGGATCTCTTGTGAGTTCAAGGCCAGCCTGGTCTACAAATCGAGTCCAGGACAGGCAAGGCTACACAGAGAAACCCTGTCTAAAAAAAAAAAAAAAAAAAAAGACAAACATTGTAGCTTAAAAAGATTAGAAATAACAGAAGAATTTTTGGGTGAGAAGAGATGATAGCAGGGTTGGGAAAGAAATTAGACCTGGGCTGCCCTGGGGACTCTATGGTAAGTTTACAGTGATGTGGTCAAGTCATCTTTTGACAGCGACAGTCTTGCCCTTTGCTTTCCAGTTAGTGTTTCTCTTCTGGCCTTGCTTCCTTTCTCACCTAGATCTCTCTAGATGCATGCTCCAGCAACTTGCAGTTTAGAATCACCTTGCGGGATGATGATGCTAGGTCACTTTCCCTAGAGTCAGACTGAATTTGAGTCAGGGGTAGCTGGAGCATTGCTCTTTTAAAATTGCTCCTTGGGCAGGTCTGATGTGCAACCTGAATTGAGCACCCCTGTTCTGGTGATTCAAAAGGGTCTCAGAGAGCTGGGGTTGCCTTAGCATCTCCTCCTGCCCCATTAGTCAGTGGGACTTACAAGCAACATAGTTCCCCGCTGTAGTGTAGGCTGTATTCATACTGTAGAATAATAAAAGTGTTTGGTCAGAAGCCTCCTCTCTTTTCAGAAAGGATGCATTTGTCCTCCTGGTGCACAGTCATGAGTGCCTTGCTGGGTAAGCCCAGTCCTGTGCTGTGAAGGCTCTGCCTCCTAGAAACCATCTGGCCCTGTTTTGATGGCCTGGATGGATGATTGACAGTGAGGAGTGCACATAATGGCCGAGTATATGTGTGTGATGAGTATTTTCTCCCAGTCGTGGACTCCTCAGCTGCTCTCAAAGCCCATTCAGAGCAGGTGCTAATGTACATCCACGCACAGCAAAGAGTCAGAGACACTGCTAGGCAGGGCTGTGGGTGGACATCACGGACCCCAGCCCCTTCTCGAGGTCATTGCTCACGCCTCTTTATGTGTCTCTCTGCCGCTCTTGCGAATCATTAACTGTGGCAGATTTTGTTTCATCGCTGCTTCTCCAAGACTACTCTGAAGGTGATGCGCGCGGGTCTTTGTGTCTCTCCTGTCTCCATCGTGGCTTATGGGCTGGACTGAGCAGGCAGGGAAGTGACAGCTGGCTCTCTGGTTTGTCATTAGGGTGGAGGTATTAGGAGAGTGATGACTTGTTCTCATCACAGATTCTCTCCGCCTCCTCATCACATCCAGTTTCGCTGTAAGCTCTTGTCCTGGCATCCACTGATGCTGGTGAGGTCCCACCCTGGCTCCAGGTCCTGCCCTGGTGTGGTCTGTCTCTTGCAGCTCCTCCACGGTGTGACTTCTGGCATGCACTCCTCTAACTTGTGTGAAATATAGTGAAAGCTTACTGAAAGGAAATCACACTGTTGCTCTGTTTTTGTTTCCCCCACACAAACAGCAGTTTTAAATTTTGTTTTGTTTTGGTCTGGTTTGGTTTGGTTTCCGTGGGGGTGTTTCTCTGGGTGGCCCTGGCTGTCCTGGAACCAACTCTGTAGACCTGGCTGGCCTTGAACTCAGAGATCTGCCTGCCACTGCCTGCGTCCTAGAATTAAAGGCACCTCCTGGGTAACTTTTAATGCTGTTTAAAGCAGCTGGGATGAGTAATGTTAATTTTCAAGGAAAAAAAAAAAAAAAAAGAGAGAGAGAGAGGATTCACAGGGCTGTTAAAGCTTATCCAAGCTACAAATCATCATGTGGCATTTGGCTAGATTCCCTTTGGGGACGAGAGCTGCATGTTCATTTGTATTATGCTCACATTCGTCTGTCAAATGGGTGCTGTTGTTTAGTGGAAGTTGAATGTTGGTCTGAACAAACCTTCTTACACCAACTGTGTTTTTGAAGTTGGAAGTCCATTTGAAGGATGGATGACTCAGCAGAAAGAGGGATTGCCTTGCAAACTTGGACATGAGCTGGACATGAGTGTGATCCTTGGCATCCACATAGAGTTGGAAGGAGGCATCCAAGCCCACAGGTTGTCCTTTGACCCCCATACACTCAACTGTGGCATGTGAGCCCCCCCCCCCCACCAAACACACAACAAGAGGAATCTATTTGGAAATATGCTTTGTATTTCTGTGGAAATGACCATACAAACAGTAATAGCCTTGAGAAATAGATGGGGATATTTGGGGCTCATCTCAGATGATTTAAAAATTATTTGTTTCTTCATTGATTCAGACATTTAATTGATTTTTTTTTTTTTTGAGCGTGCAACATGTGCCAATGTCCTTGATCTATGTATAGATATATTAGGGTTTCACAAAAGCCAGTGTCCTTCAAGCAAATTACATAAATAAGTAAAGGGTTAGGGCTATAGGGAGAACAGAGAGGGAGAGGGCTTTTGTCAAATACAGAGATCCTACTTGAAGCGTCTCCTTGGGTCGGCTGAATGCCTGGCCTTGAATATTAACAACAGCATTGTCAGGTGTGACCATGTGGTCATCTGCGCACTGCCTTTTGGATGCCAACTCAGTTGAAAAACAAAATAAAATCTTCACCAGACTAGAAAAATGTATGTAGGCTGGAGACTGTGGGACTTAGATCCTAGTGGCTTCGTTTCCCCCTTCCTACACATGGAAACCATTTAATCAGGGTAACTTTCTTTAAAGCCTTACTTCAAAATATATTCTCAGCACTGAGAATCTCATGTTAAGTGATTAAAAATTATTGAAAGAACAGATGGCAGTAAAATACGTACAGTGATAGCTTCATTTCACACACACACTCCCCTCTTGACCCACCCACACAACTGTTCAATTTTTTTGCATTAAGCACTGGTTACAAGCGTCTATGGTTATTGGTGTGGAAAATCATCATAAAGACGGCCACATAAACTACCCAAATGACTAAACAAGCTATGGCCACATTATTTCTCAGAATAACTTGTAAATGCACTCGTGGTTTCAGTGAGCTTGATCTAGCCTCGTGGCTGTGAAACACACGAGATTCTTGCCTTGTGGAATAGCCTGTAGGATAAAATCACATTCATGGCTAGAAGGCCTGGCTTACTGACATTTGACAGAGAACTATAAACTCTTCTCTGCCTGGGTGGAATTCATTTGGAAGCATTTCAAGAATGTCATTCTTCCTAAGGTTTCTGTTTGGAGGGCAGCGTTTGGACTATAGGATCGAGGTGTCTATAAGAGAGGAGCTATCCTGTTTCCTTAATATTTTCAAAGCTCTGGAAATGTACCATTCTCTGCCTGTATTTATCCTCTTTACTGCTTTGATAGAAGGCATAAGCCTGTGGCCCCTCTGGTTGTACAAATTGGAAACCAAGGTAGAGACATATGACTTGTTTTTCTACATCGGTCTCTGGTTAGATCCACCGAGAATGAATGGCAGTCTCTGGTTTTATATAAGCATTTGTGGGACATGTATTTACATAAGCCAAGAAGCCAGAGCTGGCAGGATTTCAAGAAGCAGATCCCTTGGGATTAAAAACTATAAGCAAAAGAAGCGAAACTCGGGTCATTCATGTTCGCTTCGCGAGGAGTAAATCTCGAACACACAGATACTGTAGAAGAGATCACTTTTCAGGAAGGCCCTTTGCTTCTCTGGGGACCACATCAGTGATTATGGAAGAAGGTGAGCAGGGATGTTAAAAGAAGTTCTTTGTATGATGGTGACAAAGCAAAGAGATGGGCAGATGACATCACATCCCTTTGGGTCCCTTCCTTGAGCTATAAGGAAGGGAGTTGGCTGAGGCCTCAGTGGCTAATGTCGCTCTCTACAGAAGTGTTTCCTATGCATTTCTACTTCATGCCACACATTTTATATGTGCAGCGTGACAAAGAGGACGTATTCGTCTTTATTGGTGTGCGTTTGTATACACACTGTGGTTTAGGGTTTTAGAGTTTACTCGCTTTGTTTGCATCTTAGCAAGGATATCAATGCTGTCTTCCTCTGCCTCCCTGCACCCCCACTTTTTGGTATCTTATCTTAGTCACTTTGTTTTTACGATCTGAATGGAAAGGGATATAAACATTAAACTTAACTGGCGGCTCTGGTTCTTTGAATCGTTTTTGAGCTAGGACTGTGAACAGGCTAAATCTATAGCTAAATTAGAGTTTGTGGTTCTCTTAATTCAGCTAGTCTGCTTTCCTCTGTCAAGCACGATTCAGTTGGGTTTACATAACAAAATCCATGTCCACCTGTATAATTTGCTCCTGACTTCATTCTCTTTGCCCCACAGGTGCCCGTCTCTAGGCTGGGTACATGCTCATAATGGTGCATTGCCGGGAGGGGCTCTGCTTACCTGTCGATAGATAATGGCGATGCCAGGATGCACTGGAGTCTTCTTTAGAGCGAGCCGAGGCAGAGTAGTGTGCACGCTTTCTCCACGCTGCAACCAGAGCACCTGTTCAGTGAGAGGAATCAGCTAAATTACTAGACGTAATTGGTGTTGGTGCAAAACATAGAACATTTGTTTTTCTCTCCTTGTGGTTAATGCTCAGCTTGATAATTTAAATGAGACCTTTTCCTCTCTCTTCCCATCCCTCTCTACATTCTATTACACACATTTTTTTCCCTTTAGCCTCTGTCCCATGGGCACTAACCGTTGCTAAGTGCTTCTTATAGGGGATAATACATTTTAGGAACCAATTTTCATTCAAGATGGTAATGCTACTACCTGGCTCCCTTTCTAGAACTGAGGCAGAGAAATGCAGATACAATACAGTGCTCTTGCCCACGTGGAGCCATTTGAAAGTAGATGCACGTAATCTATAGTTTTTAATAATCTTTCTGCTCTGGAGCATAAAGTGGCCTGTGAGCAGGATGGCCCGATGAAACTCACTTCCTGTAACACGGCTCGGGCAGAGTCAGCCAATTTCAAGGCAGATTAGTGTCAGTGCAGAGACCAGGGTAAATAGGTGGCGAACATCACTTGAAGAAAAGACAAATCGTGAGAAGATCCTCTCCAAGGACCTGAGAGTACAATGGGGTGACTAGAGTGAGCCTCCCCATTATAGATCCTGAGGAGGGGACAATATGCCAGAATACCTGGTAGCTGCCTGGGTTTCCCCCCTCAAATTAGACTAGATATTAAAACAAAACAAAAAACAAAAAAGTAAATAAATAGAAGAGAAAACACTAATTCAGCCCATTTAAGCTACATGTAGAATTTGAACACATCCCAGAAAGTGATTTAGCGTGTGTTTGACTCGTTTCTTACAAACCCATATTTTTAAGTGAGTTAGCTCAAAGGAGCAAGAGAGAGGGTCGCTGTGAATTTTCAGCTCCATCCTTGCATGTGGTAACTGATGTAGTTCTCTCGGCCCGTCTGGCTTCCATTCCTTTCTCTTGTGTGTGTTGCTTTGTAGCCCAGCTTCTGGCATCTTGGGCCCTTGAGTCATGAGTGTGTTGGCCACTTGTCTCCCCTCAGCGTCTCCTGCTGCGAGATTGCTTCTGTAGTGATGTGGAGTGTCAGGCAACTCCAGGGGAGCTAACAGTTCTCCTAGCCTAAAATTCTAGATGGAAGAGACAAGAAGGCAGCCTGTGACATTATCTTAGGGCACGGTATTTGTGATGCATACAATATCAAGTTTGGTTTTCATAACCTTAAAAACCCTAAATCTAATTTCTGCCCCTTCTCCTCCTTTTATCTTTCCCCAGTATGTAAGTAGGTTAAGAAGCCTTCCGAGAGTCCTGAAATAACTTCTAGGTTTCTTTGGAGGCCAAGAAGCTTCCACGTTTACTACTCTCCCAGTTTTCCATCAAAATGGGGAGGAGAAAAGCAAGTGTGTGTTACCAGGCTTGCTGTTTTGTGAATGCTGTCAAAGTGGGTTGTAGATAATATTGTCATTTTCCAAGATACTTAACCAGGTTACCCTGCTTTATTCATTTTTTTCCCCTGAGATATAGGTGAAAATAAATGTGATCTCTAATGTGGTATATTTTTTTAATCTTCATTGACAGGTTGGGACGGTCCCATGAGAAATAACCAAGTTGATCCTTCTGTGCTCATGCTAGATTGCCGTAGCCGTATCCGAGAGACAGCTGTCAATGTTTCGATTTATTTGTCTGGAAGTAGAGACTTCATTGTGCTCTTTTGTAAGACACCAATATGCTTAAGGATGGTAGTGACCGACAATGAAATTATCTCTAATTTTTCCCAGCTAACTCTTTTTTTTTAAATTTAATTAACCTATTCAGATTACATCTCAATTGTTATCCCATCCCTTGTCTCCTCCTGTTCCTCCCTCCCTCCTGCTTTCACCCTATTCCCCTCCCCTAGGTCTGTGATGGGGTGGGGTGGAAGACCTCCTCCCCCACTACATGGTTACAGGCTATCAAGTCTCATCTTGGTAGCCTGCTTATTCTTTCTCTGAGTGCCACCAGGCCTCCCCATTAGGTCTAATTTTTAATCTACATTCTTTTTTGTTTCTCCATTTGGTGCTTTTGGGGGGCTGGAGAGGTGGCTCAACAGTTTGAGCATAGGCTGCTCTTACAGGGGACCTGGGTTCAATTCCCTGTACTCACATGGCAGCTCACAACCAGTGCCATGGGATCTGGTGCCCTGTTCTGACATCAGACGTGAATATGCTATGCAGACATACATGTAGGCAAAGCGCTCATACATAGGAAATAAAACAGTCTAAAATGAACAAACAAAAAATCTTGGTGCATTTTTATACATGTAAGACTGTTGGAGATATTTTCCCATTGGCTTGTGCCATACAGTTGAAAATCGTGTTTAAGCCACTCCTTGATTTTTGATCTGTACAATGATGGAAAATAATTATTTGGGCAGGAAGCATTTACCACATATGAGCACTGTGAGGGTGCCAGCAGACCTCCTTCTCTTAGGGATGTGGAAAGAGCAGTGTGCCCCAAAGTTTTGTTCCCTGTTCTTGCTTGTACGTCCTCCCTCAACCTCACTCACTCTTTTAGCAGATTTATGTGGGCCATTTTTGTTATTTTACTCAATAGTCCTAATTTGAGCTAGAAATGCGTTTTATCATCTTTTGTCTAGTTCTCTGTGGGAAAATCCACCTTACCTCTGCTTTCTAGCTATGCGGTACCTTTAAAAACCATTACCGTGAAAAAAAAATTACTCTGAGTAATTATTCCCATAATTGCAGATCTTTATGTGGTGAGTTTTATTTAGGCAAGCTGTATCCTTAATTGAGCATGATTGAACAAAACAAAAACACCTACATTTGAGCAGTGCCTTGAGTCAACCAAAGACTTGAGAAACAAAGCAAAGCATTGTAAACACACAGTATTTTTTTTTTTTTTTTTTTTAATTTCAGCCCCAGGGGCATGTGAAGTCTCATTTGAAAGAATGCTCCCCATCCAGTGTTAACTGTGATAGGGATTTCGATGTCAGTCTGATTTTTTTCTGAGTGATTTGCTTTGCATGGCACTCATCGTGTCAGTAGCTTTACTCACTGTGCTACCCAAAGCAGGGCTCATGCTAGCGAACTCAAGTGTCCCCAAAATGTAGTGTCATTTATGCTGTGTAATAGCTTCCACTGCTTTATCACCGCCATGTTCTTCTGTAACCTAACTTTTCTAACCACAGCTCTGAGACATTTAGGGCTAATTTCTGCTATGGCAACATGTCAGTTTCTCTCACAGAAGGAAAATTATCTTTTCCATATTTAGTCATCGACTTGATTTTAAAGGATTCATGAATTTAATAGCATTCTCTCCTTTTACCCCTGTTTTTATATAGCTACTTTCACCTGCCACTGATACGAGAACAGTGCAGGCCTCACTGTTGGATTCATCCCAGGTTTATTATGAAAACTGTTCATTCGTTTGTACATTGGGATCACAAATGGAATGACTTGGGAGTTTCTATTCCTATATGACAATTTTCTGTATACCACTACCCCAGTGCGTTTTCTGATTGGAAGAATTTGTCTGTCTAGATCGCCAGACTGCTTCGTGGCTTGCTTTGACTGGGCTGCTGTTGCACATAGGAGCAGGAGGGAACTGAGAGTCTGGGGAGTAGCCCCCTTTCCCCTTCATTTGTTACAACAGCAATGAGTTGGCTCCTGGGAGCTCCTGTGAGAAGATTCTTTGGCACTCATATTTTATAGACGTTAACTTAGAATTTCCACTTGCAATCTTTGATTATAAGCAAGAGGCAGGAAATGGTCCACACTCCAAATTACGGTGGAGATCACGTTAAACTTTTTTTTTTTCTCCAGATCCAACCTGGCTTTTATCCACACGTCTTAGAGGGATGGAGTTTGCTGCCAGTGTAGATTTTCACACCATTTGTAGCCCAGAGGGATTGTCCATGTGCATTCATGGTGGTCACTAGGAAGAGTCCTCATAAAATATGCTTCTCTCACCACTGTTAAATGTCTTGCTACTAGGACGACCACTCCAACTTCTCTCACCATCTCTATAGTTTCTATTTTTGCTTCAGAACTATGGAATACATAGGCCATATGCATTCTTCTATTCATTCTCTACATTGGACCGTCTATTAATCTTCTAGCAACTCATTTTGTCTATCTGTTCATTCATTTCTGTTGACATGTACCGAGTCTTCCCTAACCGCTAGGAAGGGCCCCAGAGCTAGCAACTGTGAAAGACACAAGACTGCAAGTATCTCATCAAAAATAATTGTTAGTAAATGTGGCCACTTGGGAAGAAAAATAAACCAGAGAAATTAATGATGTCCATTAAAAAAAAATTAATGGTTGAGTTGTACATAAGCGAAGAAAGGCTGGTAGTATTTAGAAAGTGTTTAAAAAAAAAAAACAACAGGTAATATTTTAAGCATAAATATTCAGGGATTGCCTTTTAGTGTTATTTATGCCTAAATAATACATTTAGGCAATCAGATCTCAGAAAATGTAACAGCTGGTCACACAGATGATGCTTCCGCTGCATTTTGCTGAAGAGACTAAATATTGGATTCCCACTTTTATTATAAGACCCTCGAAGCACGATTTGTCTTCAGAGAGCTTGGTTGTCTCACATTTAGAAGCAACCAATTTACGCAAATATGGTCCTTGATGGATTCTAGTCCCAGTGAAAGTTTCAAGTTGCTTCAGAGAATAATTCACGCAGAACTTCTGGCTTACTGCCTGATCTCTTTGTCTCTTAAGGGCAGAGCTCTCCTTTTGTGGATTTCCTAAAGGGATTCTGATTGGACCTTTTGGGCAAGCCTGGACCTTGTTAGTATTTCCCTGGAGCTAATTGAACCTTTGGGAATGTTAGCATGTGGATTTTCCCCAGGGGACAGCATCTCCCCCTGGACATTGAGGCTACCTAGGTCCACAGGGTATCCTCTGTGAAACTATGAGGGCCTTCATCTTTACTCCAAAATGTGAATTAAGTGTACAGACCAACAACCTTCGTAGAACTTACCCACATCTAATTTGCTGTAGGTGTCTTCAGGATTAGTGGCAGAGAGAACGAAAATGCTTTATCTTAGCCTAATCACATGATTTTACTCTGGTTGGATGAGAGCTGGCTTCTTCCAGAGAAATTACTATGGTTGCTTTCTGGGACAAAGACATGTGTGATCTTGGCGTTGCTTGTGCTCCTTTTTAGCTCTCTTTCTCCCCGTGTCCTTTTTACCTCTGTTTCCCTGGTATGGTAGGACCCAGGCAAGTGCTTCTCCATGGTACGCCCAGTTCTTCGTTCCTCAGCACGCCAGCACCATTCTTACCAAACAAGCAGCATTTCCAGCAAAACTACCAATCATCGGATGGTTTCTGAAAGCATGGGTGTCATGCCTAACCCTTCCCGTGGTCTTGACCGTGCCTCGTTTACCATGGGTAATTAACACTTTCATATTCAGATTGTCAGTGCTCCATTAGGATCTCTTACCTCCATTCTTTCCTTTTGAATTCTGATTCCGCCTGGATCAACATTTTTTTTTTTGGCCTGAATAATTTATTTCCACTATATTTTGAGTTGCTTTGAATTTAGCCAAGTCTATGTAGGCATTTTCTGTGAGGGTTATATTAGAAAGGCTCACCCTTACGACATAGACAATTCGGTGATTAAAATACCTTTTCTCTCACTGAATCCTCAGAAGATATTCTTGTGAGTCTCTTGGACCCTTATGAGCCTATGTTTTATTGCATTAAAATTCTTTGTTCTGGTTCTTTATCCTCGCTCGTGTATGTGATGTTAGGCACATGACCCACTTTGGTCTTTGGAGAGGACGGATGTCCTGGCATTTCCCTAAAGGAGGGAATTAAAGTTCCTGATCAGGGAAATTCAGAACTCCTGTTGTTAAACCCTCTCAAGCCATAAAGGAACCCTACTAACTAGATTATAGTTATTTACAGCTGTTTCCTTGGAAAGCTAATCTCCTGTTCATCTTGTGTTTGGGAGGGAATGTGCAATTACTGCTCTCAGCCTGGCCAATGAGAAGAAGGGCAGGGAAGGGAACGGACGGGAAGAAGTTGTTCTTATTTATTTTTATTTTTAATATTTAAACAGGGTTTTTCATGTATTCCCTAGGAACAGTGCTTAGATTCACCCTGAATCATTTACTTTGTGTGGGCTGGTTGAAAAATAAAAATAACACTTAAAAATTAGTTCAGAACTATCACCTGGGCAATGGTAGAGAAGTCGCTCAGCTGTTTCAGAATCTTCCCTCCTGCAACCTGCATCATATCTCAGGAAGATGTGGCATTGGTAGGCCCTTAGTGTCTTCTGTTCTTTCCTCCTCTGTTGAGGCATTCACCCTGTGTGGTGTGCTGCTCCATGCTTGTTAAGCTTAAGTTCCTCAGCAGATAATGTGCAAACTGGGCCTCCCTCCTCCAGAATACCCCAACTGTATACAGAGCCAACATGGAAGCATTTTGTGTGTCTGCTTGATAGCACACATGTGCTGCTCAGTTACCCTCAACACTACATTGTCATTATATTAATTATATTCCATTATATTACCTATTATATATCCATGATATTTCATTATATTAATTCAGAGCGGAAGAAAACAATTACATATTAGTAGCATATACATCCAGAGTCAGGAGTGGTGATGGTAACCAAATAACCACGCTGGCGGCCGACAGAGCGACCAACCATTTTTGCAGTCTAAGGAACAGAAACTATCTATGCAACTTTGATTCATGCAAAAATTATTACAAATGTTGTGTGAAATTATCTTTAGAGTATACATGTCCAAAACATAAGCGAATTTCTTGCTGAGACTTGGAAATATTCATAAAAAATGTTTTTTTTAAAAGAATAAAAATCTACAGTCTGAACCACTATAGTTGTGAGCATTTCTGACAGGGAATAGTGAACATGTAGTATAAAGAAATTGTGGGGGCTGGAGAGCTGGCTCAGTGGTTAAGAGCACTGACTGCTCTTCCAGAGGTCCTGAGTTCAATTCCCAGCAACCACATGGTGGCTCACAACCATCTATAATGTGATCTGATCATACTGTATACATAATAAATAAAATCTTTAAAAAAAAAAAAAAGAAATTGTTAGGGGCTGAGGATGACAGGTCAGTGCATAGCCCTGACCTAACCACAACAGTGTCAAGGAGCATAGTTTGGGTACCCCCCAAAACCCTGTAAAGCTGGATACCAAACCACATGTTTGTAATTCTGGTGCACCTACAGTGAGATGGGAGATGGAGACAGCGAATCTGTAAACCCCAGAACAAGCTAGTGTTTCATACGCAGTGGTACACAGCAAGTGTCTATGCCTCAAGCAAGGATCCGAGATTGTCCTTTGTCCTTCATGTGGACACCATGTCATATGTGTGTCTGTACTCACACAAATGAACATGAACAGGCATGAACATGCACACACGTGCACTAAATACACAAACCACACACATAAAAGTATCTGTGAGTTCTGTCAATATCTCCTGAGTCCTCACCATAAGTTAGGCTGCACTTGGTAGATAGCCTGGCATATTAAATATATTTAGCACTACTATGCTGATTAAAAGTGAACATGAACTTACAGGTGATGTATCATTTTGTTAGAGCCACTGCCAGTTCATCTTTGTGAGGTGTCAGTCAATTTTAATACACTTATCTTCATTTGTATGTCATCGATTTGTACACAGGAACTTATAACGCGGCTTTAAGCCATCATAGGGAGCTTTGCTGTCCAGCAAACGCTGACAACCGTCTTTTGTCTCTGCTTGTCTTTGTAGCGATAGGATTTGAAGTGTCTGCTCTTCCTGATCCCCTTCAGAGTCTATGATTAGCGTAAACCTATAGCATATAGCCAGTCCTCCTCTGAATTCAGAGCACAGATGCTTTGGCTGCTACCACGACACAGGAATATGGGATCTCGAGGGGCCCAGAACAGTGAGCTTGTCTCTTAAGATGTGCGAGGATCTCCTTCCCTAGACTCCTCTCTGGTCTCATTTATACACTCAGGCAGGCAGCTGTACAAGTGCAACCTGAGTCTAAATCACAGGGTGTTAGGTCACATGAAAGTTGAATGTGGCAACTGTTACTGTGTGCTGTAGCAAGCTATCTGGGGAAATTCAATCCCTTGTAGGCCTGGTAGTGGAGCCTCCAGAAACCATTGGTCACCAGTGTAGACGGCTTCAGAACTGGTTCCAGACACTTCTCATTGAAGCTGAAGTATAATTCCAGCTGCAGCTCACTCAGATATTAGAGGTGCTCTAGACTGGTGGAATTTTTTTTTTTTTCTTCACTGTTTCAGGCTGCTAAGATCCCTAAAGGCACAGCGTGTCTCTGTTGCTCTTTGTTATCCTTGCACATGTCTCATGGGTAAAGGACCATGGTCATGAAAGATCTCCTGGGATGATATCACAAGAGGGATGAAACTTTAGCAGTGGTGGGAAGAGGTGGCTTAAATGGTTCCTTTCGCCCCTCTCAGTGCATATTAAAACAGTTGAACCTGTGTGAATTTCTTCTGAGGTGAAAAATGTGAGTTTCTGGAGGTTATTAATGCATTTTGGCAATGGAGCGAGCTGGGGAGGAGGAAGCTGGATCTAAATTATGTAAGCTGGCTGGCAGTGTTGTTTACAGCCTGGATCGCTCAATTGCAACAATGTCTGGCTACAACTATATATTTTACATGCACGCATACATTGTAAAATTTTCCTTTTCTATGTCATTTGTCCAGTTTTGTCCAAATTACAAATTTATATTAAATTTTTTTTCCTCAGTGTACTAGCGTAGTGCCAAGGCCAGGACTTTCTGAAGCTCTTTTTGTTCGTTTTTAAAGACCACACTAAATTAAGTTCTCAGAAGTCCAGGCGTGGTGGCGCAGCTCTTTCATCCCAGCACTCGGGAGGCAGAGGCAAATGGATCACTGTGAGTTCAAGGCCAGCCTGGTCTACAAAGCAAGTCCAGGACAGCCAAGGCTACACAGAGAAACTCTGTCTCAAAAAACCAAAAGAAAACCAAAAAAACAAAAACAAACAAACAAAAAAGTTCTGACAGTTTGCAGAACATGTTGACCAACACAGCCAAACTGTTGTGTGGACTCAGGACGTGTTTGCCTACACGTGGTAGGAGACGGATGGTTTTCTTTCTCCTTCTCCCTCTTCCTTCCCACCTGCTGTCTCTCTGTCTCTGTCTCACTCTTTCTGCTCCCTCCTTTCTTCCTTTCCTTGTTTTTGCTGTTCTTTCCTCTGTTCCACCCCCCCCCCCCTTACCCCCGTGTATCCTTGACTGTCCTGGACTCACTTTGTAGTCCAGGCTGGCCTCGAATTCTTGTCTTTCTTTTTAGTGAAAGGGTATGAGTGTTGTTTCTTTCATGGCTTTGCAGTTGTCCACCCTAAAGTCTTCTCTTCAGAGAATTCTTCAACAGAGCAATGTATACAGCATGTGGGAAAACTGGTTTGATTAAAAAAACAAAAACAAGAACAACAAAAACCAAACTCTGTCCTCATTCAAGTGTCCTTAATTTTTAATTTGAAGTTTGGAGTTCAATTTATTATTAGTACTGCTCCAAATAGAGCATTCTTTATAATGCTAATAATCTTCCCAGAGATTTAATGTTCAGTGTTGTTTCTTGATTTGTGATAGAGATTGATTATGTAAAAGGAGCTCTTTAGATCGAAATCCTTATGCCACTATGAATGCTTGACAAGTGCCTCTAAAACCAAATAACTGTTGGCACCTTCATATATGTTTATGAGTCCACACCAGCAGCCTCGGAGGTCCAGGAGGTGCTACAGATTAGAGTGAGCCGTTAAAAGACTTATAGATCGAGACTTTTGTTGTCAGTATTCTGAGTTGTAGTTAATCAGCATTCTGCGGCTTCCTCACATAGTTGGAATATTGTAAACAGATGGGGAGAGACCCCTAGAGGAAAGGTCAGAAGTGCAGCTGTGCAGCCCAGGCTGCTAAGGTAGGTATAGGAAGGCTCTGCTGCAACTGAACCAAGAGCTCAGCCTCGGATGGAAGAAGCATCTTCAGCCAACAGTGGATCCACCAAGCCCCTATTAACTCAGCTTACTGCGCCACACTGCTGACTTCCGTGGCTTGCTTTTTTTCTACCAGTTTTATCAAGGATAACTTTTTCCTACCTCCTTTCCTTTAGAAAGATAGACTCGAATAACTGCTAAGAATCTTGCCTCCTGCAGCCTCATGTACACCATACACATCTAAAGAGAAACACTGTGGCCGAAGGTAGCCAACCTGGAATGGACTGCTGGCTCAGCCTCTGGCTGTTTAATCTTGAGCAATAGTACTAACTATAGTAATAGCCACTATTTTCTCCCATTACATGTTAGCTCCTTGCATACATCTTACTTAATTCTCTCAGTCCTTGGATGTCATACCTTGTTCAATATTATATATTGGCTAATGGGGAAACCAAAAATTCTAATCCAGATGTGGTTATGTCTAAAATCTGTACTCTGTCTTCTGCATTATGATTGTATAAGTGTTTTCACCATGGAGACCGCATATATAAAGTGAAGACAGAGTTAGCATTTAATATCCAGAGTTGCTGGAAAGAATAGAGCAGGGTTTGCAACTGCATGGTGTGCGGTAGGCATACAGAAAGTGGCAGGTCTGGTCCAGCCTTTCTTAAACACACACACACACACACACACACACACACACACACACACACACACAGAGTATTCATGAGCATGTTGGAAGAAAGACACACGATCTAGCCTGGAATTTATTGAACTTTTTTTTTTTCCTTCTGGGTTTTAGAAGAAATTGGAAGTCTTGTGTAGACGCTGGGTAGTGAGTCTTCGATGCCGGGTGTGTACGTCTGCTTGTATCATCAAAGGCTCATTTTCAGCTACAGGGAAGGAACTTTTCCTTTTGTGAATCAAGTTGGTGTTAGGTTCTCCCCCACTGACCTGTGGATGTGAGCGTGTGTACTGGGGACAAGCGAAAGTCTTGGCCCCCTTAATGTTGGCTAGACGGATGTATTTGTAAAGATGGTGACTGTTTCTTGTTCCTTCTACGTAGCTGTGTTTTTTTCATGGCATTCTGTGACACATGTGCCACTTTAGGCCCTTCATATGTTGAAGACACATTCTTCCTTGTTTGCTTCCTCCTGATTAGAGCAGGCAAGTTTTTTTGTTTTGTTTTCATTTTTGTCAGCTCCTGAATCTCTCTGGGATCCAGGGTAGGCTTATCTGTGCTTTGTGTCCCCTTAAAGTCACAACCTCACACTGATTATAATAAATATTTCTCAACTTTGAGAAGGAAGATCACAGTTACCTCAGACTCTGTGGATTTTGGCCTGGTCTACACACATAACTCATTTAATTGGCTCATGACTAGTTTAATTAGCTGGTGTTCTACCTGGCTGAGATTGCGCGCTTCTCTGGGAACAGCTCTCGGTTGTATCTTCTCAACACCTAAGCATTTAGTGAATTCCTGTCAGGTGAATGACGGAATGACTGCTGGCTGAAAACCAGGGAGTTATGTAAAAAGGGCCAATATGGTTGTGTTTAGACTCAATCCATTAACAGCTCAGCTGTTTAGGGAGAGAACAGGACTCTCGCCAAAAAGTGTAGAATTTGAGAGAAATCTTTGAGAGTCTGTCTCATCAGGATCCAGGCTGCGTTCTTTGATCAGTTAACGAAAAAAATAGCAATTGTCAGGCATAACCTGAGAATTTGTGGAAATCCTCCACCGTGATGCCTGAACCCCAGCACTCTGAGAAAGGTTCTCTCCCCCCTGGGGATGGGAGACAATACGCTTTCGGATGCAGCCAGTGCTATAATTAAACTTTTGACCACATGCATGACTTTCGAGCAAAAAAAATGGCTAAAGCCCTGTGTCTAACAAGATTGAAGGGTGGAATCCAATGCTGAGGCTCTTCCAAGTAATCTCTCCTTTCAGAGTTTTCTAGAAGCAGGCCTTCTAGGGGTTCAACATTGACAATAAAACTCTTTTATACTTAAAATGTCATCAAAATACTAAGGGTAGCTCTTCCTGAAACATGAAGGGCTAAGCCTGTCCATTCTTCTCTCTTGACATTTGGTCTAATTCTATCTCAGATAAAGTGGGTCTTGGATGTAATCCAACTAGAATGGGGCATCCTTAAGTCTCTCTGTTTCCATGAGCTTTCTATGTCGGAAAGGAGGGCACTAGTCTTCTGCTTGGGACTTGCAGGAGGAATACACCTGGTATTTAGATTTCTTAGGCGACTGTGAAATAGTTGTAGGCACAACAGCCCAGCTGAGAAACTGACTTCATTTGGGAATGGCAAATTTCCCATTTTCCCAGGCTACTTTTCTCAAGCAAGGTTTGGCCTTTGTGTTCACAATAGACTTGTTGCAGAGCACCCAGGTGGCTGGGGTGCCTCCTAGAGCTCCCATGGGCCTGGAGGAAACTTGCATTGGCATTTTACGTTAGTCATTTTGCAGGTGAAAGGTGTTCTGATTTGCATTTCACAATCTGGCCCTTGTTGCCAGCCGAGGGTGAAAAGCTGGTGCAACTGCCACTAGGTCTTTTCAAATGAAGAGTGAGCCTCAGATATTAACTCCTTAGACAAAAGTCTCTGCCTGAGGCTATGACAGATAAGCAGGTTAAAGCAGGTGACTGTGTTTTGGACTGGAGATAACCCTGGGGTTTGGGCCTGGCGGGGGCGGGGCATGCAACAGTTTGGCTGAATGTAGGTTGTACAGGATTTTGTCCCACTTCATCACTCCCTTACAACAGCAGCTGTTTTCCTGGCATTTGAAAGGAAGGAGGCTCTATATTTGGGGAGTTCTCTGGATATGTTCTCACATCCCCCTGAAGGAAGAAGGAATTTGGAAGTTAAAATTTGTTAGTCTTTATAAACACCAACTGTATTTTCCTCTCACGAGCCTGTTCCCGGTGTTCTAGGGGGACAGCATGAGTTGTCCCAAGTGATTCTGCATAGCCTTAATTTTCATTGGTCAATTTATTCTCAGGAAAGTACTTGAATTAGTCGCTTCTAAGACGATTTAAAGAAATGTCAACATGGCTCCTGATGATGGATTTTTAAATGTAATTGTTTTGTATTTAGGATGCTTCAAAATTGATTTCATGAATAGGGTTGCAGATTAACCTTTCTGTAACTGGCTGGAAAAATGATCACTTGAAGACAGTGCCCCACTAACACCATCCTTTGTAGCAATCAGGGATAATCTGCTTGTGGGCAGTCATGTTATTAGCTCATTGCCTTAAGCTGTTTCTGAAACTTGTTTCTGATTGCCACGGTGGTCCTAGCTCTTGGGTTGGAGAATAGTTCCTTTACTGGGCATAACTGGTTTTTATGATAATGATAAAAGAAGAGACATTTCTGTGAGAATACAGTAGTGAGACTGTAAGACAAGAAACTATCCATTTGGAATAACTCAGTTTTTGAACTGTGCCAACGTGTTTGGAGAGCCACATGCTTTGCCGAGATGAGATCTGGGCTGTTCCCATCCAGGGCATCCTTGGGTGAGTGTTTTATATGACCATTAAGTTACTGTTTGTCCAGCATTTCCTCCTTCAGGAAATGAGGCAGTGTGCAGAAAATAAATTAAATAAATTTTTCTTCTTTTTTGTAAATGGCCTTTGTGGTTTCCACCAAACCAAACCAAACCAAACCAAACAAAACAAAACAAAACAAAACCAAATCTTTTATTCCTGGGGGCCTCAAAGTGCATTTGCTGTTGTCAAACGCTAATGTTCTCTTAACTAAACAGCTTTAGAAGCTGGTGGAAGCAGGTAGATTGAAGGGCTATGTAACCTCTGATCTCTTCCTTCTTATGACCTTGAATAGTTTCTAAAGTTTTTGTTTCTCTGCTGCTATGATTAGTGCGGGGCGGGGGGCATGCAACTTTCTTAAGAGAGGGCTCTCTCTACCATTTGTTGCTTGTTGTGCATGGTGTTTCTGCGGTAGATTATTTTGTACTTCTCAGGATTATCAGCTGTCCAGACTATCTTGTCAGAAAAGAAAAACAAAAGTCATTCCAGGCAAAGCATCCCCGTTTGTCATTTTCATTTGTGAGGAGTTTGATGGAAATATTAAGAAATAACAAGAGTATCCAAGGCGTCCTGTGCTAATTGGTCCTGGATCGAAGTTTTCCTGGGCTCACCTGGTCCCTAGAGAAGCCGTTCTTAGGGAGGTAGCCTGCGTCCTGGTGGCCATAGAACAACCAAAGAGTTGGGGAGGGTGGCCATAAACCTGCCTGGGTTTTTAGTACAGCCGCATGCTGTCCAACATTTTACCGGGGTCATTCTATTTATAAAATATGCTGTTTCCCCTAATTATTCAAAGATTCCTTCCTATCTGATATGGGAGGAATATTTTTTTTCATGTTAAGAACTGGGTTTCATCTCTCAGATCATTTTGATTAGCCACCTGTTTGTTATGTTTATACCATCAGCAGAAAACTAAAGCTCAATTATATTATTCTACGTTACATTTGAAATTTTTTTGGTGTAAAGGGACATTGTGCGGTGTCAGGAGATGGCTCTTCCTCACGTTAGCATCGTTGACTGCTACCGTGGCTGTGCACCCCACAATCCAGGGTGCCCTTGAGCGGCTTCAGTGACCACGGGCATAAAACAAATTGCGAACAGTGGTGTGCAGTGAATTTAGTGTGACTGCATTTTTTAATGTGTAAGTAGGCTTAGGTTTTTATCTCCCTTATCTTAAGCCCCCGTCAAGATCAAACTCAAGCAAGCATTCATATCCACAATTGAGTCTCGCTAGGCTTTTTCTCCAAGTTAACGTTAGTTCAAACTCTCCCCACTGCTTCTGTCAATAGACCTTTTAAAGGCAGGCATTAGAGTTAAGTTGGCCTCAGTCTTTTCCCCACATTGCATAACGTCAAGCCCAAGGGCTTCTTTTAATAGGCATTAGTTAAGGCCTAGAATTGGGTAGACATTTGTGAAGGAGACTTGAAGTTTGGAACAGAGTCGGTCTTTATAGTTTTTCCATGGGGGGAAATCTTCTTAGGAGAATAAAGGCTGCCTGCTAATCTGCTACCATCCGGAGAATGAAGAAGCCAGAGGTTGTTGGCACCAGGTCACATCCCTTATGTAAACTGTCAAATTCTTTTCATATTAATGGCATATTGAGTTTAATCTGAGGAGGTATCGGGCAGGGTTTATTTATTGATTTTTTCCCCCTCTCTCTCTTTTGCAGGCAAGGTTTCTGAGTATTGTTGCAATATGAGAGAAAGACACAATGTAGCTTTAAAAAAAAAAGAAAAGGAAAGAAAATAAAAAAAGAGGCCTGATTCAGGAAAGATGGTCCCTGGTGTTCCCACGTTGTTTACTGTTGTGATGTTTGAAGTCAGGAGTAAACTTCTTCAGGGTTTTTCTAGACAACCTTTTGAATCCGATTTTATTGGAGAAAGTTTGGCTACTTCTTCAAATCAATAAGAATGCCAGTTGATAACCATGGTACTTACCCCACATTTGAGATAAAGTGAGCCCGATTCTGACTTTCCTAGAGAATACATGTGGCACGAGAGGGTTAGCAAATAGATGTATAGTTTGGAGCCTTTGAACATGTGGAACAACTAAAGTCACCCCAAGTCCCATGAGTCCTCTGCCGTCTAAGTGGTAACCAATAAAAATCCTTTACATTTAAAACATTATTATGAAAACTTTTGGCCTCCTGCAGACATAGGGCCAGGTAGAGTGCAGATGTCTTGATAGCTGTATTCAGAGCAGAATTATTCCCGAAAGGGGTACAAATTGATTTCTTTCATTCTAAAATTGCTCAGTCCTCCCTTAAAAATAAAAATAGGCCCAGAGTCTCATTCTCAAATGTTACTTTTTGCAAGCCACAGCATGGAGACCTAATCATGTTACTCCCGGGGATGCTTGCCTACACACCAGCTAAAGGAAGCGGTGAATAACACACGCCCTTGAATTAAATATTGTCCATATAGGACATGTTGACAGAAACATGCTTGACATTTGGCAAGTGTTCTTGGAACAAACAAATGAAAGAATGACTACAAAGTGTTTTATCCAGACAGTCTTTAAGTTGCAGAAGAAACACAAAGAGCCAAAACTTTAAAAAATTAAAAAATTAAAAATCCAGCAACAGAGTTTTGATGCTTGGCAGTTCCTTTAAAATTCTGAAATGAGCCCGTTTTCCCTGGGCTCCTATATTCCGTGGGCATTGCTTCTTACCCCTTCGTTTCATATGTAAACTAGAAAATGAAGACCAGACCCAGTGACCCAAAGGGGATGAAGCATGTTTGTTTTGCCCATTATATTTTTCTGCTCACGCCTAGGTGCCTTGCTTCTCCCTCCCCTGTGTTTGAAGTTGAGAGCTGGGAACAGACATGAGATTGAGGTCCCAGGGAGAAGCCAAGTTCAGCCCGAGCTGGTGAACTCCCAGAGACTAAGGGCATATGACTTGAGCTAAAGACACTCAAGTATGACATTTCTGTCAGCAGTGCCTGGGACCCACCGCGCCTTTACAAACAGGTTTCTTTCGGGTAGTCTCAAGGGCACGGCACCGGCCGAATGCTGTGACAGGTTTCCCTTAGGTAACTAGCTCCAATTGACAACACGAGCCCCAGATTACAAAGCATTTTCCACCAAAGACATGTTGCTGGAAGTTTGAGGGGACAAATCGTGGGGGACAGTGTGCTGATATTACGAAACACCAATATGATTTCGTAAGAGGTCAACAGTGAACAAAATAGGTGAAAGGGGGGTTGGAGCCTCTGGAAGGACAGCTTATGAAAAATGACTGTGCGGCTAGTAGCTCACAGGGGGAAAAAAAAGCCATGGGAATGCGAGGCTGATTCTAGGACACTTGTTGGCAACATGTTCTGCCCTGATGTTTGAATGTGTTTTAATCCTAGGCTGCAGCGTCATTCGCTAGAGACCTTAAGTAATTACCATTAAGAATGTCACAATAAACTGGAGCCATTAGAAGGATATTCAAGATTTAGTCCCACAGTCAAATGCTATAAATATGTGAGTAATTTAGGAATCCTTTCTGTTCCTAGGCCCCATGAATATGGCCTCTTTCCTCCCTGGCTTTCAACTTCTCACCTGAAAAACAGCAATCAGCGTATTCATTCCTCTCAGCCAACTTGTGATCTATCTGGCTGCAGAGAACCGTGACTGGACAAAGATTGCGGCTGGGGTGTTGCCGGCACCTTTTGCTCTTTTTGTTTGCTCGGCTTGGGACTCGCCCACCTAGCTCTGCCCTGTTCCCAGTGCTGGCCAAGCAAGCAGTTTTGCCTTCTCTGGAGAGGGACCAAGAGGCGGAGTTCAGAGTGGCGGCCAGCAGGGGGTGCCCTTGCCAGATAAGAACAGGTTTTTTTGTTTTGTTTTGTTTTGTTTTTTTCTGGATGCCAGCGCAGCACACATCATGGACTCTGCCATCCTATCCTTTTAAATTAATTTGGCTCGAGATGTGACCCCAGAAACATTTTACCTTGTGTTCCCAGGTCCCGGGCCACACTTGTCTGACAGCTCTGTCCGCGTCACTGTTTTCAGTCTGCATTACCATAGCTGCCATATGGCCACCTTTTACTTAGAAACCGGATGATAGTTTTCTGTCTCTTTCTGTATCACGGGTCAAGCTGAAGGGCACAGTCACCTGCAGGGAACAGGACAGAGTGTGTTCACCGAGCATTTTGCTGTTGTGCATGACCTCACAGTAAAGGAATGTCTCTGTGGGGGCAGGAAAAACCTGTTCGGTAAAGCAGCGCATAGCTTTGTTTTCTCTCTTGTCAGGGTGACAACCCTTTGGTTCATGCCAGTGGGTATACACTGGGAAGGTGGGAAACTATCCTGAAAATTCCATGGGTGGGTGATTGTTCATTCTTTAGGTTTTTAGCTGGGAGGACAGTGTCTGATTCCCAGGGTAGCTCAGCACAGTAATTCAGACAGTCCAAAACTATTATGATTAGCATATTGGGTACTTCCCCCCCCACCCCCACCCCACTGGCTCTCTGTCTCTCTGAGTGTATGTGTGTGCTTGCGTGCATGCATGCATGCATGCATACGCACACAAGTGAGTGGGAGCCGACAGTTTAGTGAGGTGGAGGTGGTGGTGACTAGAGGAGGCATTTTGTTTCTTTATATAAAAAAAATATATTATCATCTCAATTGTTATCCCATCCCTTGTATTCCCCCATTCCTCCCTCCCTCCGCATTTTGTTTCTTATACCTTGGAATCAGTGAACTTCTTGCCTGAACTTTATTGGGTAAATCTCTCCCAGACAGAGAGCCACCTGCACAGGAAGAGTTCCCAGCATGCTTCCAGGCTTGTTACTACAATGTGATGCTTTATTAGGAGAGCCTTTTCTTAAATGCCTGAGCCACTAGGTCCCTGCACCCACTGCCCTGCTGGATGACAAGCTGCCCTGACACTGGACAGATTCCCACTCTGGCTGAGGCGGGGCGGAGAGCAGAGCCCGCAGCAGATGCTGCTGCACCCTGCTTCTGGCTGCGAGCCCTCCTCTGCACCCCTGCCCTCTGATGCTAGCCCTCCCCAGTTCCTAGTTCTCAGGCAGCCCTGGCTACTGAATCCGCGCTTCCTGTTACAAATATAAAAGGGAAAGAAAGAAAAAGACCTGAACAACAGGTCCCGCCCAGGCAGCAATGTGGAAATCGTTGTGCTAGAATCTCTGGTACTAGCTTTCACAAGTCTGTGTGCAGTGTGTTTATTCGGATGTTTTGGCAGTTGCAGGTCATTCAGGGACATGAGGTTTTCTTGCTTTTGAGTCCCTTACATGTCTTTAGATGGCCATTTCAGCTATCTAAAGATAGAGTCACAACTCTTATCTGTTGGTTCTGTTTTGTTCACATAAACTGGGGCCTGGTTAAGCTAGTCATGTACGAAGTAAGGCCCTAAAATGAATTCAAAAAGTAAAAAAAAACAAAAACAAATGACATTTATTTTCTATCCCGTCATCCTACTATTAACAGAGTCATTTCATGCCTGCATCTCCAACTCTTTTTCATTTTAGAAGTCATCTTTAGACAATGTCTTTCCCTAAGCCTCATTGTTCATGAATTATATTGTGAATCCATTTGGACACCGACCAGGAACTTGGTATAATTGCTCACATGCAAGTAAAAGCTTTCTCTGTGTATTAATTAGTTGATACAAGGGATTAAGATGGTTACAGGAAAGGCATTGCTGCTTCTCCCTGAATAGTTAGGCCAAGGTGCCAAGGCTTCATTTGATCCCATTTGCTCAGCGTGGTCTCTCCATCAAGGCGCAGAATTTGAACAGCAAGGCTTCCTGAGGCAGAAGAACACAGGGCCATTTGTATTCACTGTTACTGTTGATATGAATGTGGGATATTAATCAAGGCTAATTACAAGCACTGAGTTTAGAGCAAACTGTAGGCCAGCTCAGGGAATGGTTCTGCCTGTCATCATTGGCTTTAAGGAACTGGGCTAGTGACTAGAAATTAAGTTCCTTCACTTTGGGGTCTTCTCAAAATACAGAAGCAGTTTCTCTCCCCATTAGGAGCTAGCCCTCGGCTCTGAACTTGTGTTCCACAGATACAACAAACTCTTAAATGTGCCTTAGATACAACGTGTCAAAATTTGGGAGTTAGAAAATCCAGATAGTTCTGGCCTACCTTTTCCTTACTTGGAATTTTCTGGTATTTAAATTTGAAATAAAAGTTGAAGTATATTTGTTTGGGGTAGAATTTAATAGCTCACTGCCCTTTACTCAAAGATTGTTTCTTGGAATATTATGTTCCTTAAAAAGAAAAATCTGCAATCTTTTCTATAAATAAATTTACTATCACATCTTTAATTTGAAGGAAAAAAAAAAAAACCCAAAACAGTAGCGTGTAATTGCTTCACAGTGTGTGTTTCCGAGTATAGTTGCCATTTCTGTGCTGACCTCAGTGTTTTTAGAGGAGCCTGCTAAAAAGCCACCTGCAAGACTCCTGAAGGAAGGGGAAGAGAGGAGGGGAGGGGAGAAGGGGGGCTCACCTCCAGTTCAGAAAGCCACAAAGCCAGAGTTCCATTGCCTGCAATCTCTTGTAGCTGGGGTACAGGTCTCTGTTCTGACCTCCCAGGGATGTCTTTGCTTAGGGAAGAAGCACAAAGACCTTGGCACTGGCCCCATTGTGGCTCCTCGAGGACAGGGCCCCTGGCTCCAGTGGCTGTAGTCTTATGTTCAGGACAGCTGTTTTCTGATTTGCTAGGAGATTTTTATGAGAAGTTCTTAAAGAAAATGCCATTTCTGTCAAGTTCAGCAGAGTTGGCTTCTGCTGGGAGCAGCTGAAGCTCTGGCCTCTGTGTGTGCACTGTCTTATGCATTTGTGCCCATATTGGCATTAAGTTGATGAGTAGAGACTTAATGTACATACGTACCACTCTCATGCTGGCATAAATCACAGTTGCATGCTGTGTGTGTGTGTGTGTGCGCGCGCGCGCGCGTGCGTGAGTGTGTGCATGCACTTAAGCTTAGAGAAAGGACTAGGTCAGTGAGCTGCAAGGAATCATGGTAAAACTAGCAATTCTATGACACACTCTTCTTTCTTGACATGCCCTTTTGAAGAGTTTTCAGCACCAGTTCACACTGTAGATATATCACCACTAATCTAGAAACAAGTGGATTTGTGAAAATACAGAGGGCTCATGCTAATTTTATAAAAGCGAAATGTTGTTTCACATCTAAGATATTTTATCTATCCATTTAATGTCTGTCTGTCTGTCTGTCTATCTATCTACTATCCATCTCTCAATATCTCTCTCTCTCTCAATATCTCTCTCTCTCTCTCTCTCTCTCTCTCTCTCTCTCTCTCTCTCTCTCTCTCTCTCTCTCTCTCTCTCCCTACCTACCTATTGTCTCTGGCGCTTCAGATTAAACTCAGGGTCTTGAGCTTGCTGTGCAAATGTTCAGTCTCTAATTAGGCTCCTAGACTACATGAGCAAATTTTTGCTACTTCTAAAGTAGCTGGTTTCATCATCACACTGACTCAGACCTCTAACAAATTCAGAAGTATTATTCATGTCTGCTGGATTTTTTTTTAACAGCTTGCCATTCTCCATTTTAGCTCCCCGTGGTGCACGTACACGTACACTCTCACACTCACAGACACACACAATCATTCATACACTCACACACTCATACACACACCTGTATGCTGGAGATGCACTTTTATCACAACTCACACGCACCCCCACCCACCCCCATTTCTTAATAACGCTCTAAAAATGACTCGCCTATCTCTACCTTGGGTTTCCTTTCTGCACCTGACTATTCATATTTTTAGGTTAGTAACTACTTTGTTCTTATGAAAGCAGGATGTCATTAGAACCCTGTGGATGGCATCTGCCCCTTCTTGGGAGCTGCAGGCCTCTTGGCCTAAGGACTCACTGCCTGAGAGCAAGTCTGTGTGTACTTCATTCAAACTCCCATTTACCTGCAGGCTTAATTTCTCACTTTCCCCAGTACAGAGATGTCTTTTTAAATCAGGTCTCAGCGCCCATGAAAAACGCTCACATTGGTTCATTCCCTTCATCCTCTCCCACCTAGTTCTACCAGGAGGGTAAACTCAAGGTCATTGACGTAAATCAGAAAAACTGGAGACCAAGTTGTTGATTTTTTTTTTTTTTAAAAAACCTGATTCCTTGCAGGCTCCCTCATATATTCTGGCAGAAGTCATACGCATTTTTTTTTTCTTTCCTCTACATTGTAAAGATTTATTTCATCTTTGGCACCACAAAAAGGAAGTACAACTGGGTCTTTGGGGGCTTTTAAATACAGAGTACCAGTGACATCATGGGATGACCAGAATCCTGCCTTTTATTAAAGGACACATGGAATGCAGCGTGACACATAGAGCCAGCCTTTCTTAATCCTGTTTCCTGAAAAGAATTTGTCCACAGTTTTAAGCTCTTTGAAATGCTTTGTAAAAGTTGAGGGGCCATTAGTAGACATATTTCTGGAGCTTAAAAAAAAAAATTAACTTTTTTGTTTGTTTGTTTGTTTTTGTCCTGCACTCGCTTTGTAGAGCAGGCTGGCCTCGAACTCACAGCGTCCGCCTGCCTCTACCTCCCTAGTGCTGGGATTAAAGGCGTGTGCCGCCATGCCTGGCTTTAGTTCAAATGATAACATGAGAAGCGTGGGGGGCCAACCGCGCAGGCTGCTCCTGCTGTCTTTTTGGAGGATTGAAGGGATGACAATGAGTTGTGTTTAGAAGCAAACGTGAAAACATTCATTGAGGAATAAGAAGAGAGAACGGTGTTCGCTTCCCTGATACTTCACACGTTTGCAAGCATGCCTGGAGTAGACCAAAGCTTAAAACCCAAATAAAACTGCAGACAGGGTTTATCGTCTTCTGCTTCGCACCCTCCCTCGCACCCACCCCCCCTTGATAAAAGTTGACTGATGGGATTTGAGAGGAAGCCAGGAACCTTTTTCTGTGTGTGTGTGATGTCTGCAGCTGCAGTCATTTTAGACACTCCTTCCTGTGAAGATGTATGTGTGCGCCGACAAGGGCCCGGCATTCTGATGTTTGCGTGCGTGCTTTAGAAGATCATTAACAAAATCATTGGCAGCAAGAGCAGCATTTTTGTTTTATTTTAAGCTAGACTCTTTATTGCGTTTCTAAGCTTCTTTTAGCAAGCCGGGAACCATCTCCACCAACAGCCGTTTGCCTTCCATTTGAACTTTCCTGGCAGAAATGCCCCGTCGATAGAGTCCAAGCTAGTTCATCCCCTTTGTGTGTAGAGAATTAGACACATGAATGCTGCAAATTAATCAAATATGAGGCCATAATAGAAAGCCCTCACACATAAACACGACTGTGAAAGCTGCTTTGAATAGCAAGGAAAAGACCTATCAAATAGACATGAAAAATAGTGGCTAGGGAAGGCCCTGGAGTTGTTGGGCTTGACCAGACCTGCAAGCCACCACTTACAGGGGGGCAAAAGCAAGGGGTGGGGGTAGGGACCACCAGCCCCAAAGGAGGGGGTGTCTTTTCAACGGCTGTCTCCCATTGAGAGAAACTTCTGGGAATATCAGTGAGCCCCTTGCTGAGGCAGGGTTGGAGGTCAAAGTGCAGAGCCTGCTGCCAGCCTTCTCTGGAGGACAATAGTAAAGCCATTCTGTACACACAACAAAAGGGTATTCGGAAGCAGTGTTCCCAGACACTGAGTGAAGCAGCAGCTAAGTTAAAATTACGCAGCATCATGTAAGCTGGACTCTTTCTCCGCCCTCTTCTTTCTTAAGAGTTGAAACGTGATTGACTAAGCTATCTATTATCATCTATCTATCTATCTATCTATCTATCTATCTATCTATCTATCTATCTCATCTATCAGTCAATCATCTATTTATTTATTTAATTTTATCTGCTAGTTTATTGATTTATAGAGCCTTTTAATCATTTAGCTCCTTGCTTAAAAATGTTATGTGTAATAAAGGAAAAAAATTACTGCACGATTAATTTACCCAGCACTCTTTGAACTGGAGAAAATACACACATACTTCTAAGTAGGTATTAAGCATATAATAGATATAGCCACTTTTCTTGTGCAAATGGCAGACATATAGTTCAGCAATGTCTTGAACTATGTACTTGAATTAAATTTATACGCTTAGGTGTTATTTCCCATAGAAACACGAAAAAATCTAAAGTTTAAGTCCTATGAAAATATTAACACAAATCACTCAAGTATTTTATACTGAGATACTCCAAATCTGGGTTTGATACAATATAATTTATTAAACATAAACAGATGAAATAAGAGAAGCCCTAATATAAACATAAAACAAAATGAAAACTTGGCGTATGAATAGATAGCACAGCTATGCATATTTTCCTGACTATCTTGATAAAACTGAAAGCTACCCATAAAAATACTAGTCTGGTCACGCCTCTCATATTTTTTTGTACCTGCCATGGTTTAAATTTCCAAATGTGTTTATTTTTTTTTCCTTCCTTTTCACTTGCAATGGCGGTGTGAGCATTCTATCAAGTTTTGGTCGGTGCCCACTAGTTCTGGGGTGGACTTGGTGGCTTGCAGTTGCAGCGATGTCATATTATTGGTCTTTACGTTTACCAGAATGTTTCCTGTTTTCTATTCCCTATCACCAAGTCCCTACCAGGGTGAGGTAAGGCTTTTGCTTCTTAGTCAAGCACCAGTGCGGAGAGGTGTGTAGATTCTTGGGAGGAAGGCTGTGGGGCGGGAACCTTGGGCTCTTATACTCAGTGCTTGGAGTCTGTTTACTTACTTCTGAGATCAGATACTGAGGGATTGGAGGGAGGTGTGTTATTGTGTGCCCTTAGCATGCTAATAATTCTAACTCTGAGAAACTCACAGTGAAACAAAGGCAAGCTTTGGTGTGAGGGGTCTAGCAGGGACTGCACAGAGCACTCCTGCTGCTGCTGCTGCTGCTAGGAAATACACATTGACTCATTATCTAATGAGGTCATGATATCAAAAAGACTAATATAAAAAATACTAACATTAAAGTAACCTGCTTTCATCAGTATCTTAATATCTGGTAAACCTTTACTGGTACCTGTGGTGGAGTTTGGTGGTTTGGAGAGTTCTATGCAATTTATACCCTGGTGTTGGAAACAGAGCAGGAGGAACACTAGTGTCTGGTATTAGTGAGAGCAAGTCCTGTAAAAGCATTAACATCAATCAGTTATCAGATGCTGTTGAGATTTAAGGAATGAGGAAGCCATGCATGCTGGAGGGGCCGGGAAGGATTTCTTAGGCAAGCTGGGTGTGAAATGTTAGAATTTTGAAAATGTAGAATGGCGGGAAGGTCAGGAGGCCAAGACAGAGACACAAAAGTTCAACTTCTGACAGTAATTTGTCAGGCCGTTTTGCCTGCAGCATCTTCCAAGAAAATGATTTATGCTAGACACTTGAGTAAACAGAGCCAGCTGCTCAGAAGAAATGGGGCCTGCAAAGTGGCCTTCCCCCACCCAGCTCAGCCCACCCCCCACCCCCATCCTGGCCCTGTTCTATGTGTTGAGGAATAAATGTTTCACTATAGGCCTGTACGTTTTGGACCACATTCTTTGAGACCCTCTGGATGGAGCCTTTTGGATCTAAACAGGGTCCCTTCCAAGGATGTTTTAAGATCCTAAGCTAAGAGGCTATCTGGACCAGCAGGGGGTGGGGGCACCGTTGACCCTGGGGCAGGATGGCTGTGGAGAGAGAACTTTAGAGAGGGTAGCGTTACAGTGAGAGACACGTTCCTTCACCATTAGGAATGCAAATATGATGGCCAGTTTTATGTCAGTTTGATGTAAGTTAGAGTCCTTCGAGAAGAGGGAACCTCAACTGAAAAAACAGAAAACTTAGGAACAGAATGTAGGCAACCCTCCAGAGCATTGTCCTAATTGGTGAGTAATGGGGGTGGGCCCAGCCCGTGGCGGGTGGTGTCATCCCTGGGCTGGTGGTCCTGGGTTCTATCAGAAAGCAGGGTGAGCAAGGCAGTAAGCAGCACACCTTCCATGGCCTCTGCGTCAGCTCCTGCCTCCAGCGTGAGGCTCAGTTTGAGTTCCCACTTTGGTTTCTCTCAGTGGGACTGAGTTGGGATATGTAGGTCAAACAAACCCTTTCTCCCTAAGTTTCTTTTGGTCGTGAGGTTTTATCAATCCAACTAAGACAACAATTAAGAGGGCTGTGAGTGTCCAGCATGGAAGCCTCCAGAGAAAAAAAGCAGAGCCATGTCCAGTACTTGGGAGAGAAACCATCTAACCATGGGGAGGGTTACAAAGGCAGCAAGGGACAACAGTCAGATTGTCAGGAAAAGGACAGAGAAAGCCTGCTGCCTAGAGAAGTCAAGCGTGACTCAGGATAGGGATAGGGGTGGCCTGATAGTATAAAATTATTCAAAATCAGCAAGGGTCTTTTCTTAAAGGTCAGATCAATAAAGAGAATGAACTGTTAATTGAACCTTGCCCTTTCAAAAGGCATTTAAGTCTGTTTCCTCAGCGTTGGGTATGGCTTTAAGAAAACATTGCATCTGCCTTGTGCCGTCATCTGCAGGGTTACAAAGCCAGCGGCTGGTTACGGCCTTACCCCACTTGCTTTTCCCGTTGTTTGTGAATCCGCCGAACATTTTACAACACAGACAGTCAGCTCCACAATTTAATGCTGGCTCTTCCAACGTAAATATTACATTATTAGTATAATTTCCCATTATTACCACAAGAAATTATCTGGATGCTAAGAATAATTCAGCTTTATAAGGTCACCCACCAGTATTATTTCCAAACCCAAATATTAAAAAAAAAAAAAAAAAAAAGAAAAGAAAAGAAAAAAAGAAAATGAAGCTTTCCTTCCAGCTTTGCTTATTGCCCTAGACTAAGAGTTTTTGATAGAGGAGTCAGTCTTCCCGCACAGTGAGTGTCCCAGGAAATATTGTTACTTGTGCTGGTTGGCTGAGCTCACACCTTACAGTGGTCTGCTGACGTCGTCACAGATTTCGGGAATGTTGACACATGACATAGGTGTTCATCATCTGCCTGCTTCTCTGGTGCTTCAAGTCCAGTCTGAGCTTACCCTGAGCACGAGCGTGGGCCCAACAGCAGCACAAGGGTCACACTAGATCCCAAGGCCTTCTACTTTAAAATTTGTTAGAGGGATAGGCGTGCTGGCGCACGCCTTTAGTCCCAGCACTCAGGAGGCAGAGGCAGGAGGATCTCTGAGTTTGACGCCATCCTGGTCTACAAAGTGAGTTCTAGGATAGCTGAAGCTACACAGAGAAACCCTGTCTCAAAAAACGAAACAACAACAACAAAATATGCTAGAGAGGTATTATCTGTGTAAGTGAATAGCAACTTCCAAAATCTATCTCTTCCCCCCCCCCTCTCTCTCACACACACACACACATACACACACACACACACACACACTGGATTTAGAAAAATGTAACTTCATAACTTTCTGTGTGTCTATGAGAGGCGTATATGTGAGAGGGCAGAGGAAGAGCTAGGTAGAGTGATAAATGAAAATATAAAAAGGGGGGCTTATTTCACTGGTATTAATTTGGTAAATTATCCATAATTTATTAGAGCTTGTGAACATTGTGGCAATCTTTTTTTGCTCTGTCAGTAATGAATTGCTACACCATTAATTTTGTCAAGGGATCAAGAAACGTTACTGAGCTGAAAGAAAAATCCTGACTGAATATGGTTGGGCCTGAGTTACTGATGTGGTTAATGTAATTCAGTCACATGGAAGTTCCTTGCTGTGGGAAACCTCTCCTCATGAGTAACTTGGCCGAAGCAAGCAGGGAGAGGAAGGATGCGTTTGGTTAACAGGAACGGGCTGTGGCGGCCCTGCCTTGACTGTCGTGGGTTTCCTTGTGTCATCATCCTGGAGAGTGGACCCAGAAAGGCACTGGTGTATACCTCACCTATTCACCTACTTACAAGCACATTGGAGTGTCAGGCAAAAGACGTTTTTAAAGGCTACATGAAATGGAGATAAAAGAGGTGGGGAAAAAAAACCTTTAGATGGAAATATTTAAGGCAGCACTTGGTGGGATGGCCTCAGAGCTTCTGCTCCAGCAGTGAAATCAGCCTTTAGTTCCCTGGTAGCTGAAGAACAAGAGAAACCTGGTTATCCAAATAGGTGGTTTTTTTTGTTTGTTTGTTTGTTTGTTTTTGTTTTTGTTTTCTTCTCATGAAAGCAGCTGTCCAGGGTGGGAGTTAAGGGGCAGGAGATATTTGTCACATGGCTGATAATATGAGTGCTACCACTTAAGGCATCAGTCTTTGAGATTGTAGGTTATATTTTATTGGCTTTATTAATAAACTTCTAAAGAGCAAATTTATGTCTTTGAACCCTGACTGAAAGAAGACATTTCAGTAGGACCCGTGGGTTGAGCTGTGGATGTGTAGGTGTGCCTGATTTGATGAACATCTGCAGTGTTAAGGGACCCTGAAGCAGGGACAGGAATCCCGGCTCCGATGCCGAATCTAGTGTCTCCATAGTATAGCACTTCACCTATCCCAGAAGGGAACGTTTATTGACAATGAAGGCCTCATAGATTTTCTAAGTTGTTACACTCTGTTAGCTGAAAGAAAGGTCTTAGACTTTAGAGAGCTGATGTAGAGGTAACATTGCAGAATCCCAGGCCTGGCCAGGTTCCCTTACACGCTAAGTTTGGCTCCCTAGAGATATGCTAGACGGGGTCTCATCACAGTGGATGCATGTGTACATGCAGTGCAAGCTGAGTGACAGGAAGAGTCCTGCTGCATGTATGAAAGTGGAAAACAGAAGAGCTAGTGGATTGACTTCTGTCTGCAGCCAGCCAGCCCAAAGGTGAGGTCCCTCCAACTCAGCAGGTTGGAAGTGACTCCAATGATTGGCAGGAGAAAGTGGGACAGGCAGATGCCACTAAAAGTACAGTTTATGAATCAAACGGGAGAACAGAATGTCTTCACTAGTGTATTTACACACAGACAAGTTGGTTTGCTGTTTATGGGTAAGGCCGTGCTCACAAGCCCTGTAGTGGTTAATCTTCCCTCATCGACTGGGTTGGGTTTTAGAATCCTGGGCACATCTGTGAGTTGGTTCCAGAGAGGTGTAACTGAGGAGGGAAGGGAATACATACCCTGAGTGTGGATGCTATGATCTTACGTGGCTTCAGGGTACCAGCCCCTACTTTATCTCCCTGTGCTTCCTGACTGGATGCCATGGATGTCGGATGGTCTGCACACCCTTAACTATGAGCTCAAAGGACCCTTCCTTCCTTCTGTTGCTTCTGTCGAGTGCTCAGCCCCAGCAAGAGAAAAGCAACCAACACAAAGGTTGAGCAGAAGCAGCGGTTTCACCTGCCAACATGCTCTCCTGTACCCTCACCATGTCATAGTATTTGAAAAGCTTTAACTGGGTCATTCTGTTTGATAATATAGCCAATATTTTTTTTCACAAAAAATTGAAAATCTTGGTATGCTGTAGATATTTACATAAATACATAAAATTGAAGCTGAAAGCAATTCATTCTTTGGTTTTTCATTGTGAAAGCAATCTTAAAAAATAAATTCCCAGCGTAAGAGGCATGAATTGTCAGGGTTTGAGCCTTTGAGAAAACAGAATAAATCTAGTTTTAGCGTAACTGCTCTAATATTCTTAGAATACCAAAGTGTTTTACAGTAACAAGTTTGAGATAGGATCCAATATGAAGACATTATTCTCTCAGCCAGCTTGTTCCTTCAGCCAGTTTCAGAGCACACATTATAAAAAGCAATGCGTACAGACCCAGCCCTTCCCTCAGAGTGTATTATGTTCTCAGATTTGGAGTAAGAAAGCATTCTGCAAGAAGTTTTATTTGATTTTTGGGTGTTTGTTTGTTTTGGTTTGTTTTTTTCCCCAAATAAACTCTTCAAAGGATAGCTGGTCTTCGGGAAGCACCAATACGTTCCGCTGTTTATCTTTATAGAGGGGACAATTCTGTTTCCTTTGAGTTGAGGTTGGCTATGGAAAATTGCCCTCTACAGGTATAGTAAGCAACTTCCAAATAGCTCTAAGAAAAAATTTTTCTTCAGTTGGTGCATGAATATTCTTTGGATTGCACATCTTACTTAAAGTTTCATATATAAGATGAAGTGAATGTAAGTAGGTGTAATCACATTTTTGATAAAAATGTAAAGTGAGCATTCTGCTATGAATTATACTGTAGGAGAGGAAAATTATGAAGGCACTCTTAGGGAGTTATTATATAAACATCATTACAGTCAAGAGGAATTCACTTATTCCCACTTCTTGTCAGTAAAGACTTATTGCTCACATGGGTCCACTAGTATCCTGTATCCCAGTAGGGTTACAAATAACTACAATACACTTAAGAAATACATATTTGGAGGTGTTTTGGTTTGCTTTTGTTTTTCGTGAGGCAGCCATCTGTGAAAGAGTTAAATGAGAGTAGAAAAGTCACAATGAATGATCAGAAAGTACAAACTTAGCCAAAATCAAGGTCAAGAATGGCTGTGGAGGAAATGGGACCAAGTTGGGCTGGAAAGTGAAGCGTGCTGAAGCAAGGTGCCTCTGAGGCTGGGGAAGGGCAGTGGCAGGCGGGACATTTGGCTCTTGCCAAGGTCATTTGAAATCCTCCTGATTTCCAGCCCCCTCCCTGTTCTGTATGTATTTCCCCAACATTAGTGCACCTCTTACATCTCTTACCACTTGGGAATCTAACTGCTCATCTTAGCTGGGAACTTCAGTTCATTTCTGGCCTCAGTGTTTTCCCTAAACATGAAAGTAGCAGAACATGAATAAGAAAGGAAAAACACAGGGCTGCTTCAGACAAGCCAGTGCGTGTTCTCTCTCTCTCTCTCTCTCTCTCTCTCTCTCTCTCTCTCTCTCTCTCTCCATTAATAGTCCCCTTCTAGAGAGTGAATACACTATAGGAAAGCTACGTGTTTAAACATATATGGCTTTTATTGTTATATAATTACTGATCCAGTCTAAATTGGATGGTTCTCATTAATAAAAGGATAAGAAAGTAAGTCAGGACATAATTAGGTCACAGAGTCTGACCTTCCATTTTGCCTTTATCTGCCAAAGCTTTGGCCTTAATATGGACAAAGAGCAATTTAAGTCTCTTTCTATTCCTATTCTTTTTCTTAGAGCTGCTTCAAATCTAAACCTCTATTAAAGAAAGGGAGAGTAAAATAGCAAGGAAATTATAATGAGAATTATATTGACTCTCAAGAAGTTTTGGGAGAGAAATATATCCCTCCCCCAACCAGTTCTATAATAACATAATCATAGTGTGATTTCTACTTTGCTAGACTAGGGACTATTTTGGAAATCTTTAATGAATATAATCAGGTTGTAAGCATTTAAAAATTAGTATTTCCTAAAAGCCAGGAAATGATTGTTCAGTGTAATGTGAAAAAGAAAAGGGGGGAAAGGCAGCTGCGTTTTCGACAGCGTGATCTATGTGGCATGGTAAAGCTGGGACTGAAGCTCCAGGCTGAGTCAGGCGCCGTGGAAGCACGAACAAGTCAGGGAAGATCTTTGAGGGTCAATCTTTTTTTCTTTTTAAATTTCAAAACAACAATAACAACAGATATTTATGTTGACTGTGTGCCAGCCATTATCCTAAGTCCTTTGTATTTAGCCAGCTAATCCTCCCCACCGTACCATAGGATAGATACTACCACATGACTGAAGGATGGTTAAGGATGGCTTTTTTAAAAGTTAATTTGAACTTTTTGTTTGAATCTCTGCTGTCGACCACCGCATTTGACCCACTTATTGTGAGAGGTCAAGTAATGATTATGAAAATGAGAAAGCGATTCTAGATACAGAAGTGACGAAACTGTGTACACTCAGACAGTTGGTCTTTAAAGAAACCCTGCAAGGAATCGTTCATCACTGTGGCCATTGAACAAATCTCTCTCATCTTACTACGCAGGAAGAACCTCTTGTAGAAATCCCATTGTGCAAACAGCTCCACACGCAGAGGAACGTCTAGCAGAATGTAGGAGAATGGCCCATTACCCTAGACCAAATGCACCTCCACTGATGCCAGCTGACAAATTTCATTCTTTAGACCACGACAAAGCAAGAATGGCCTTTGTCCACAAGTGCAACACATTTTCCTTTGTATGTAGAGTCTAGAGGGGAAAACAAGGAGGAGAGGGAATAAGAAGAGTGAGAAGAACGGAGGGAAGTTAAGTGAGAGCTAGATACAATTAACGTGTGCTATACACATTTGTGAAAATGTCACCGTGAAACTCATTATTTGAAATTAATGATCACTAATAAAAACAATAGGAGAATAGCTTTTACTGTTTCGCTCCAGACACCGCAGCCTATGATTTTCTGCCAACTTCCGCATGGGCTATGGAACAGCCTAGTCTGGAGGTGCATATTATAATACTACATGCCAGGATACCTGCTGTCTGCCCTGTGTCTTTCTCCAGTCATCTCCTCTTATTTAACTAATATTAACTGAGCGCCTATCACATGCCATTCACAGTGCCGGAGGAGAAAGGGCTAAGATGTGACATCACAGACACGGCCACTGCTCTTACCGACCTCAAAGCTTTGTTGTGGACATGGGCTATAAGGAAATGATGCATAAAAGGACACAAAAGATAGGAATGCTAAGAGTAATGCAGGCCATATAGGGGTATATAGGGAGATGGAGGACAGGAACTTGGAGAGTAATGTCATTTAATTTCTTCCCATGGCCTATGCTTATTGAGAATAGTTCTTACATAATGGATAATTTAGGGCCAATGAAATGTGCTGGAGGTAGCCAGTCATAGTGGCAAGTGCTTGTGATCCCCAACACTTGGGAGTCTGAGGCAGGAGAACCAGGAGTTGCGGGTCAACCTCAGCCAAGTAGCAAGTTCAAATCCAGCCTGCGCTGTGTTAAGCTATGTGTCTGGAAAGGCAAATGTGGATCTAGGGAGATGGCTCAGTAGGTAGAGGGCAGAGAAGAGCCCCCAGAACATGACATGCAGTGCGTGATAGGGCTAGGCAGCCTGGAGGGAACCATGCCATTATCCACAAAAGAAGTTCAGGATGCCTGTGGACCAGAGAAAGGCAAAGCGGTTGACTCTCGGACCTGGAAGCTGGTAGCTGCTGTACCGGATTAGGACGTGGATAGTCTGTGTGGAGAGGGGCAAATGTAGCAGCGCAGAGTGAGATCAACCCGCCTCAGGGCCTCATGGGTACCTCCGTGGCTAGGAGGACTGCCTATAAGCCGGATGGAAGGCACTGGGAGGACTGCCTATAAGCCGGATGGAAGGCACTGGGAGGACTGCCTATAAGCCGGATGGAAGGCACTGGGAGGACTGCCTATAAGCCGGATGGAAGGCACTGGGAGGACTGCCTATAAGGCACTGGGAGGTTTTTCATTTGCACTCCAGGAGAAGAACCTTTTCTTTCTTGCTCCGGCTTACAAATGAGAAAGAAGCAGAGCAAACACTCTTTTGACTACACGGTCTTTCAATGGAGCTTTGCACTAAGTTTTTATCTTACAAAGTTCTTTCTCATTGAATTTAACTTGAGACTAAATGAATAGTTACAGTAAAATCAGGTTAGCTGTTTAAACTCTTATTACTGAAGAATGCACGTATCGTGCACTTAACTTGAAGGCATTACCCACTCTTGGCATTCCTTTCTTCTCTTACAGGGTAATTAAACCCAGGTTGTGGTCAGCATTTACTTTATATGACATAGTGTGTGATACTCAGTTTTAGATTACCTATGAGAAATAAAGGGATAGAAATCTCTTTAAGTTGATTACTTTTAAATCTTATTTGTTGTCCCGTAATAAATATAATAAAATCTCATATATATATATATATATATATATATATATATATATATATATATATATGTCCATGATTCTTCCATAATACATAAAACAGCATTAAAAAATGGACCTTAAAAAAAATGGACCTGAAAATATTAAGAAACGTGAAGCCTGGTAGGTGTACAAATAGGATTACAAAGCTGCACACTGGCAACCAACCAGATTAATGGGCGATGTCTATCTGGCTATCTCAAGGTTTTGAAGGTGTACCAGAACAAGATAATGAAATTGCCTGTCGGGTAATCTGATTTGAGAATTCCAGTCATCTGTGAACTGGTGTGTGGGCTAATAAGCCAGGAGTTTGGCAAGACTTGGTATTTTTTAAAGCTCTACTCTCCACATGTGTCTCTGTGGGATATGTTAAGCAAAGTGCTGTGCATGGGGCAAGAGGTGAAGGAACCTTACAAGTGGCCAGGTTATGGAGCATCGCTAAGGCACAGTTCCAACTTGAGCTAAACATTTCTCAGTTGTTCGGAGAGCAGCTGGGGACACGCACAGCTGCCAGGCCAGCAACATGGTGGCCTCTAGACCCGGCCCGAAGAAGATGCTGTCGCAGGCTCTAAGAGCGTATGCCCATCCAAAGGCATACAGGGTGGGCATTCGAGGTGTGGCTCTGACATTTCTCATCACTTTAGCCTTGACTGAAAATTGAGACTCAGTTTTCCTATCAGCAGATAGGTGATTAATTATAGTGCCCAACTCATACGATAGTTGATGACGTTAAAGTTGACCACATAGCATTTGACTCTTTGTAATTTGTGGGCAAAATCAAAGGATTAAATAGAGACCCTCTGCACCTTATTAATATTTCTCTTTCCCTGTCAATTACTTTCTTCACACTCTTTTTTCCTGAAATATTGTCATTGCTTCCCTTCACTCTGACTTAATGTTTCTATGATCATAAATTACTTGTTAGCATATTTTGTTTTATTACAACCTTGCATGTATTATGTAAGTATTAATTTCCCCTATATCAGTGGCACAGGAAATTGACCAGCAGTAACACCTCTTTTATTTTGGGCACAAGACTGAATTGGAACACTGCGATGGGAGGACTCTTTACAGAGGTCCTTAAAGCCTTAATCAGTTTCCTTTCTAAGACAAAGTCATGTGCTCTTTAATATACATCTGTTTGTACTCTGGAGCAATTAATTTCCCACTCCTTTTAATTTGTTAGCCTTGAAATATTTTATGGGAAACAATGTCCCATTAAATGAACTGTTATTATCACTACCATTCAAATTAGAATGCGGACAAATAATAGGATGACCAGCTAGCTTTCTGGACATCGATTGCAGTTTGTTCACGAAAGAAACTTAAAAAAAAAAAAAAAAAAAAAAATCCTATGTACAGTATTAAGAACAAAAGCATTTGACTTCTGAAAGGAATCATTTCAGGACTCTGTTAATTTCCCTCTATAAAGAATAACTGTAGACATGCACATTCCAGGTCAAAAGGTAATTTTTAAAAGCCCTAAAGAGACAGACAGTAGGATGAGGTGTGGAAGAGCTTGGCTGGTGTGGACTTCCTTTCCTCTGACTCATGACAAACGACCACCTGAAGATGATTATCACTCATTTAGACAAAATTTCAATATTCAATATGCTTCAGTTATGAAAGGATATCATAAAGGAAATTATCCTTTTCTCTTCTTCACTTCTTCATTTGAGAGAGTGACCACGTTTGACACATTCCAGCGGAAGTGGAAAGTAGCGCCAGGCCCTGGGTAACAGACTCTACAGAGAAGAGAACTCACTTCGTCACACGTGTTCTCTCTGATGTGATCATGAATATGGCGTGTGACATTTTATCAACTGAAACCACGAATGTCAGATTACAGAAGCACCATTTCTATTATCCGTTTAGTAATTTCTGTGGAACTCCTGTTGGGTGCATTAATGCCAATAACAAGTCACCCTCCCCTACCCCCACCACCCCCCCCAAAAAAAAAGTATCTTTTCAGAGAGAGCATACTGTGTTAGACCAAGCAGGTCTGCTCAAGGTTAAGGCCTTCCGATGCCTAAACAATGATGCTTCCAGAAACATAAAATGTGTATGTTTTAGATAACAATCTAGTGGGTGGGCATACTTTCTTTCAGGCGACATGGCTTGACCTTCAAGCACAGCTCATTCTCACCAAGCTGGGCAAGCAGAGCCGGTGACCCGGTAGTGGCTTTTAGGCCCCCCTCCCCCCAACACACACACACACACACACACCATATTCCATCTCTTCCATCATTTCTATAGCCTGGCCCATGCGGGGTCTCCGGCTACTGCAGAGCAGCCTGCCTGTGGTTTAACAAGGTCCCTGGGGGAAACCCAAGTAAATACCTTCAGTTCTGGGGTGCTTTAGTTGAACTGGCTCAGTAGCATTCCTTCCCTCTCCCCATCACTCTTGCCCAGTGTATTTATGTAGCGTAGTGTTAGGATTTAACCTTTGGAAGTAAATTTATATCTCAGTCTAATTCCTAAGAGAAGTCTGCAGCAGCAGCGAAGCCACAGCTTGCATTTATTTGTTCTTCTGCAGTTTATAAAGTGCTGTCCTACACATTGTCTCATTTATCCCCCAAACCAGCTCTCACAAGTAAGCTCATGTTGTCTCCATGCTCTAGAAGTCATTCAGAGGGTCAGACCCAGGAGCTGGACCCAAGAATTCCCTTCCAGGACTCCTTCTAGTATTTTTCACTGTCCTGTGCCATACATGGCTTGTAGACAGTATCTGTGACATGTGAAAACATCCAAAACATTCCTGAGTAGATCTAAGAAACTAAACAAACCTGCAAATTCTGATGAGGCGTATCCTGTTCCTATAAGCAGGCTTTGTGTGATCCTGTATAAGTTACAGTCACTTTATGTACTGGCCCCAGTTACATTCGTAATGGTACTTTACTCTAGGCAGATGCCAACTGCTGCTGATTGATGGAACGCTGAGAAGGATTAGCAGAGGCCTGCAGTCATAGCTGAGTCCTTCCCTCCAGCTTGCCTCTCCCCTGTGCTTGTTTCCTTGCCTGTTAAACGGAATGATAGGATAGAGCCTGTGCCAGGCCTGTTTCAGGATCAAGCTAGCTGATCCACACTGGCTGAGAACGGTGCTGCGTGTAAAGTCCGCTCCCAGCTGATGTTAGCGGGAGGTGTTCTTATTCTCCGAGTCATCGTTTGTGTTCGAACTCTTTTCCCTCACCTTTGCTACTCTCCTTTATGGCAAAGCGAGTGTGCAGATGGCTTTCCACTGCTTCCCCTGCTTTTTGCAGAGAAAATGAGAACGTCGTTATATCATGGTGCACTGTGGGTTGTAGTGAGCGACCAGGATTGCATAACTCTGTTGAAGCCAGAGCTTTAAGCGGGGTAGGGGAGAGAATCACTTATACACACACACACACACACACACACACACACACACACACACACACACACACACACCAGCAACAACATTTTGAAAGATTCAAGTCTCTATAAAAAAAAATATGAATTGAAAGAATGATTGTCATAAAAGTCCACTTTGAGCTGAAAGTGTGGGCCATTAGTGGTGAGTGGTGGGGTTTTCAACTTCATAAAATTTAACAGCCTTTTCCTTTTTAAAACGTGTGCCCATCTTACATGTTTTATGTTTGGGAAGGCATTTGGCACACGACTTTTTTTTTCTTGGTTAATTACCAAGAAGATTAAGATTGGTGGGGGGGGGCACCTCAATTTTTAAAGGTTGTAGTGTTTTTGGTAGATGTTAACTATTAATCAGAATGGGAAGTAAAGTACCCCCATCCTGGTAGTCACGTATATTGTTGTGTTTGTAATAACAGCACCCCAGGATGGGTCAGGGGCTCGAGTTCAGGAAAATGTGGTTATCGGCAAACTTTGGGTGAATTATTTGCTTCCCTCAAGCTTGATTGTACAAACAAAGCAAAACAGCAGCTTGTAAAGATAACCAACAACAGCGAAGTTCGTGCCGCTGTGCATGTCCCTTGCTCTGTGTGTGAACTGTGCAGGTGCGCTGACAGACGGAAGGGCTTGGGGACCATCATCGGCCCTCTGGAGCAAGTTTTCCAGGAGACTTGTGTTTGACAAGGCTTGCTCTGGATTCCATTGATCACAGTTGAACTTGGTAGAGCGCTAGGCCTACTACCGTCGTCCACACACGTCAGCACAGGCTTGACTGACAGCTTCCTATAGACCAGGGAGCCAGCTGGGTTCACGCTCTGTACAGCTGGGCCTAAAACAAAGGACTGATTCAATAGATACTCAGCCGCAGTCTCTTCACCTCTCCTAGGCACATCTGCTCACTGCCCGCATCAGCTGCGCACTTCATCTGGGTCTTATCCATGCGTCCTTAGCCTGTCATATGTAACAGGAATCCAAGCAAGTATTTTCCAAGTTTCAGCTTTACCAATTGGCCCTCTTAGTAAAAATGATCTGAAGATGTGTGTGTACCACATTCTTTTATTTTCAGTTGTTGCCCTTCTAAAAATTATCATTTCAACTGTGAGACAAAGCTGAAGTGGGAAAATATTTTCATTAATAACAGCACCAGAGGCAAGATGACTCAGTGGGCGAAAGCCCTTGCCTTGCCATCAATCCCCAGGGTATCCGGGTGGTAGAAGGAGAGACCAACTCCTGCAAGTGGTCCTCTGGCCTCCACACGTGCACCATAGCATGCACGTGTGCCAACATACACACACACACACACACACACACACACACACACACACACACACACACAAACTATGTAATTTAAAATGTTTAAATTAAAAATAGTAGTATTACCTAGGTGACATCCAATTTTCCCATAAAGCTGAGATGTGGGAAAAGAATGCTATTTACAGCAAACGTTCATTTCATAAAATTCATGTCAGTTCTCAACCTCGGTGTTTTAAAAACTCGCTTGTTTTCTCTTAGTGCATCTCAGTTAAATCATTACCTTGGTTTTGAGGTTTTGGTTTGGAGGTACTGTCAGCCCCATTGCCCCATTGCCCCATTGCCCCGTGCTCCTGGGCAGCAGGCGTCTTCCTGGAACCCATTTTCCATGTTGGGAAGTGAAGATTTCTTTGATTTTTGTGGCTTTCTTCAAAGTCTTTTATAAATGAGGTTTATTCTTCCTGATCATCTTTAACTAAGATAACCATAACTAAGATACAGATTTTATCCAGATCTTCTCAGGCATGGTGAGCCTACTCTATGGAGGTAAGGCGCCTTTTCTGAACTTGAATGCTGTTTTCAGAGCATGATGTTTGTTGTTCAAAAACTCCTGATTACATGTTAGCCCAATGCACTCATTTTTAGTTGTGATTTTATCAAGTTGATTTGCTTGATTGATTGAATTTTATTTTTACCAAACTTCTGTTTGTTTGATTGTTGTTGTTGTTGTTTTGCTATTTTTGGTCACACATACATACAAATATATATATATATATATATATATATATATATATATATATATATATATATATATTAATTAAGGTAGTGTCTTCTATGAAGTCCTGGCTAGCCTGGAGTTCTCTAGGTAGATCAGCTTGTCTTTAAACTTAACCCTGAACTTAGCTGGGATACCTAGCCCAACTTATTTATCTGTTTATGTATGTATGTATGTATGTATGTATGTATGTATGTATGTTTATATATAAGTTCTTTATCTGCCTGTATACCTGTATGCCAGAAGAGGGCATCAGATTGCATTAGAAATAGTTGTGAGACACCGTGTGGTTGCTTGGAATTGAACTCCGGTCCTCTGGAAGAGCAAGTGGCACTCTTAACCACTGAGCTGTCTCTGCAGTCCCAGTCTAAAGCTTTATCTGGGGAGAAGGGAAGCACAATTAGGCAGTCTCACAAAGTCTGCCCTTGTAGACATTCACAATTAATATACATCATCATAGAAGCAGAAATGTTACTTTTAATGCCTGTCACAGGAGACTTAATAAAAATGCATAATCTCCGTAATGTCTTTCTTAATGCTTTGCAGCTGACGCCACCAGAAATGCCTTGCCCTGTAAGTGCTAATCAGGTTTTGACTGCCCAGCCTGCACCAGTTTTCTCGGGCAGACTTGTATGTCTTGGAACAATGTAAGTGTGTTGCTGTAACACCCGAGGCTTATACTTAAAACCACTATCCAGGAGAACACTGGTGCTAGAAGGCATGGAGGATCTGGGGTGACACCACAGCACTCATGTTGTGGCCTTGGAGGGACGAGACGTCTCTATTGTAGGGGTTGGTGTTGAAGGAAAGCTGCAGACCTCCTGTGCCTTCCCTTAGGGGGCTGGCTCTCTCAGGACGTGGAGTCTGTGCCACATCTAGTTCTGCCATCTGTAGAGAGAGCAAGGTCCTCTGGTACCCGGAGGGGCTTGTATCTCCTGCTTACCCTGCTGCCGTCTAGAGTGTGTCCGTGAGCTATGCGCACAGGAGGAGGATGAAGCGGCAGAAAGGAACACAAAAAGCCACTTCTGTGCCTTGATGAAAGCAGTCTGAGTGCTGCTGCCTGCTTGTCAGCTTGTGCCTTCCTCTGTGAGTCCTCACTTCCATCCATCATTGCCGAGCACACAGGAGACGGGATATATGCAGTGCCCTGTGCTTGCTTAGGCCTTAGCAAATACCAATTCATCACTAACTTGGCCCTACAAGGGACCATTCATTGGCATGTTAGAACATTACAATTTACCCAGTGTTCCCTGCTATGGAAGGAATCACATGACCGGATCTCAAAACAAAAAGAATCCCACAATATGTTCTTGGAGTTATTAATAAAAATAACTGCTGGTTGACAGGAAAGGCATATGGTAGATTTAAGATGCATGGCCACAGTCACAGTATTTCATTTTTTTTTTTTTTTTTTGAAATCCCACTTCAGAGCACGAAGAGAAAGACAGGCTTCAGAAAAAAGGTCCAACCTGAGTACCCACTTGATGAGGTGTTTCCGCCTTCGCCAGCTCCCCGCTGCATGGCTTGCCGTTGAGCCCCTTGTAATACAACGGTGCCTAAATGTAATCAGAGCGATTGGCTGCTTGAGGTCTTTTTTAATGCACTGCTTTGGACACAGTACATATGCTGTGCAAATAAATACAAAATTAGCGTTCCTGTTGGAAGCGCTTGGTGAAAGTGAGCGATCCGTCTTGCTTATGAAAGGTGCATACATCTCCACTCAGAGCTGTTTATCAGTCGGCTGGCTTCTTCCTGCTTGTGGATTCAGAAATGGAGTACATCATTTGTCAGTGCCCAAGCACACGTGCTAAAGACGATCAGATTGATCCGTGAGGATGAGCGCTGCAGCCGAGCAGCTCTAAGAGCGCGGCCCCTACAAATTGTATTATCTTTTGAGGCTGTTGTCTACTGGCCTTTTTCTTTACTGTGGGAAAAGAGGAAGCTGCCTTTTCTACTTTTCACTCCTGTATTAGAGAAAAGAAAAAAAGTGACCACTTTTGGTCCAGCTAAATGGAAGTGGAAAACAGCCCAATCTCTCTGGGTAGTGAAATCTACGAAAACCACATTTTTTCCCCCCAAAAGGTCCACACACATTCTCTCTTCTGATTGCAAGTTTATTTGATGTTGGATTTCAATTAGAAACAAACCGCTAATGTCAGGATTGCAGGAGTGCCATTTTCTCTGTTGTCAGACCGCTGCAGACAAAATTTTCTCTTGGTTCATAGAAATAATTTCCACCAGGGCATTAGAAGGCAAGAGACAGTGTCTCACTGGGGGGAACTAATGGCTTTCTGAGTTTAACTTGCTTTCAGTTTGTGCAAAAGGCCTGTTGAAGCTCAGTTGATTGCAGAGCTATCAAAGCCCTCCTTCCCAACAAAACCCCTTTGCACTTGTGTCCCGTTGGAAATTACTGTCTGATGCCAGGAGATTGAGGAGCTAAACTCAAGCTACCAAGGACCTTCTGCTGCCGTGGCTGTGCCTTTCCCACCACGGATTTCTGACCTTGGACTGAAGCAATTAACCATCTAGGAGCCGGATCGTTCTCTAAGGGCTGCCAGTGTGGGGGCATACCAGCTTGCCTCAAAGCAGGTCTGGGGCTGTCTGCTGTGCACTCCATTCTCCCACAGTCCCTGTCTTGCTTCTGCAGTCATTGTCCCCTCCCCTCCCCCAGGAATATTTTCCTTCAGGTGATTTCTTTTTAATCAAATGGGTGGTAAGACAGTTTCAACCTCAGTGTACCTAACCTGCACATCGTCAGAAGCGCTGTATGTGTTTTTGAAAATGTGGCCCTCTGGCTCTCTTCACAGCTGATAGTCCTAAACCATCATGGGGCTGTGTGCGCAGCCCTGATTAAGTCTTACAGTGAAAGTTCAGTGTGGGACTTAACTTTCCACAGCTGGCTAGGATCTAGGTGGGGCCTTTAGAATGCACATTGACTGTGAGTCACCTTTCAGACATTGTCAGTTTGGGGCTTTAAAAACAACAAACAAACAAACAACAGCAACAACAACAAAATGAGTCACATGGCTTCAAAGACCGTGTCATGTTACAGAGATGTGGGCAGTGTTGACTACACTAATGGATTATATGTTTTATGAAATGAATAGTTAGAGACAATGGTCATCTTTTGTGCCTTTTCACTTATGTGAGAGAAGGCTTTTCTGTTTGCATTTAGACTAAGCTTATGTGGCCCATTCAGGTGCCTCAGCCTCATGCTACACGCCTAGGGTCATATTTAAATAAGAAAAATGTTTGGTCTAGTATAATAGACTGTAATACCAGCCATCTAGAGGCTGAAGCAGGGAGATCTCAAGTTCAAGGCCTGCTGGGACTACAGAGTGAATTTAAAACAAAGCTTGGGGGAACTTTGCAAGACCCTGCCGCAAACTAAGAAGTGTGTATCTCAATAAAAGAGCGCGCTTGTACAGTAGCATGCGCCAGGCTCTAAGTTCGATCCTGACTATGAGGGACAAAAGAAAAAAAAAAAATAATAATGAGTTGTTACATTTGCTGCTCTCAAGGCCTCAGGGTGGCATGTAAATAAACAATTACATATGACATGGTGAGGGCTGCAGCTGGCCTAATTCAAGATTATTTCGGATGAGTGGCTATTCTAGACCAGCCTGCCCTGTTTATGTCTCTTCATATTGTTCAAGTCAAGGAGGCTTGAAGATAATTTTCAGAGCTCACAAAGCTTCGATGTTGGCTTTTTCTAAGTAGTGCTACCGCGTAGTGTGAAGTTTGGGGTCATGTTTTTATTCCTGGACAGAGTATTGCTTCTCGTCCATGAGTAACATTGGGTTTGGTTACCTGGAAGTCATGAGTCCTGAGTCCTTGTTCTTCCTGGTTCTCAGTGACACCGTGTATGCTAGGTGACAGCTCTGGATGTTTCGAGCATGGCCCTACAGGAGAGTTGAAAGCTCCATGTGGCTGAGCCCCAGTATTTATTCAGTGTTTTAAGTGGCACAAGCAACAGTGCACATATTGGGAGCTGTCTGTCTCAGACCGGGTTGAGCACCAGCAAGTGCTCTCTAGGAGGGAGGTCCTTATAGCCCATTTTCTCTGTTTCCTAAATGATCTTAATTGCTTTGGTAAGAGGCATTATTCTAACCTTCCCTCCCACCATGGGCTATTCACTCAGTAAATGAGGTTTAGATTACCCCAATATCAGGACTCCCACAGATATAAAGGGCTTGTCTCCAGGGGCCACCTGACAGACCTCTCTCGGAAGCTCAGCCTCTTGGGTGAGACTCTTCTCCTCTCAGCTCTAGAAATGAGTAAAGGGACTGCATGCAGCTCTGTAGCCTTTGATTTTACATTTCAGAAGGTTCAGAATCTGTAAGATGTGTGGGACGTTCTTATGTTACATAGTCTTAGTCCCATTTTAAAACATTAAATGTTAAAATAGATACAGGATAGTGTCACCAAGATTGATATTTAGGATATCACAGGTAGAATCATAATTTACATTTTGGCTTAATGGAGTCTGAAAAGGGGGGGGGGGCGGGGCGGGTTATAGTTTGGCATATTCCATTCTTTCTGCTACTCTTGGATTTCCTTTCCAGTTGTCGATTTCAGAAAATTGTATAGTCTCTATTTAAAGTTTATTTAATCAGAGTTCACCTATGAGAAAAGTAAGCAAATAGAAAACAGCCAAATTAAAAAGAACAGAGAAAATAAAGCATTTAAACTGCTTGCCCTTGCCAAAGTGTTCTTTCAGTGGTTTCCTCCCCAGTGAAGAAAATAACCTCCCCTCATTTCCATCATGCCAGGAGAAAAGGAAGAGTTAGAACAGCACTGTCATGTTTGAAAAAAGCGATGATTGACAGTGTCACTTAAATTCAAATGTCTCCTTAAAATAAATATAAAAAGGCCTTTGAAAGAGTTGCTTTGAAAATCTTTTTTTTTTTTTTTTTTTTTTTTTAAAGCCTCGAGTCCTCAACTTCTCTTCCCTTCTACTTTCTTCTTTGACTGCTGGCAGAGTTTAGCTCCCACTGGATTGGAGCTCTCTGGGAATGGCCATCCCGTATATTAGGTCAGCGTTGTGCAGTCCTGCCCACAGCCCTGCCCAGGTGGAGTCTGAAGCATGCGGACTGTCATTTTCACTTTAGCTTGTGACTGCCCACATTCCTGCAGGTACTTTCATCCTGGAACAAGCCAACCTGTGTGTTGCTGGTTGAGGTGAGACCAGCTTTTTTTACTTCCTCTGTAGTGATTAAAACAAAACAAAACAAAACAAAAACCTCCCACAAGGGCGCTGATACTACAACTGAGATTAGATGCACTTTCACAGCCTGGTGTTGTGAAAGCAGCCAGGGTTTCCTCATACGTGGTGTTCTAAAATGCCAGTAGAAACAGCATCAGGATGGCTGATAATCAGGCGAATGGCTCCTCCACCCTCAGGACACACATGAGTCACACTGGCCTTTGGAGAAGGCACGGCCCTCTTACCTCTCCCACACATCCCCACCCTTTGCATACACCACACTTCAGGAGCACCCTCTGCAGAAGACACAACTCCTTGCTTGCTGTGCCTGGAAATCTGAGGTCACTATCTGCAAAGGACAGATCTTGAGTCTACCCTCTCTGTCTTTCACTAATTTGACACCAGCTGTCCTGTTCCTTTCCACAGGGAAGCCTTACTGTGCTCACAGGACCAGAGCAAATAGAGCTCTTATCAGAATGGACTTTATGGTCAGTCTCCTTGGTGATTTCCTTTCAGGGAGTGGAAGCCTTTCATTTCTTATTCTCTGAGACTTTAAATTTTTTTTTTTTTTTTTTGTAAACAGCTTCATAATACTATACATTTTCAAAAATAGACAAGACATAGGAAAATACGCTATAACATGTATGCGTTTCCCCTTAAACTCGGACCCATGTTAGCTATTTGTAGCACCCTAGTTTTGGTTGTGAGCCTAGCCTGTAAGGCTGAGTCATTTTAGTGTGCTCAAGTCAAATAAAGGCCCCATCAGGGACTGCTATTAGCACTTTTTTTGCCTTGACTTTCAGTATTTTTTCTCATGTACACGTAAGAGCTTTGACTTACTGCCTAGTTTTTCTATAAGCTTTAATCCTAAAATATATCTACAATAATTTTTTCACTTATGACAGTTATTTTATATGTCATTGAAGTTCTTATAAAGTTAATAGTTTTAAGATATAAACCGGGTACATTGGTTGTGGATGCCTGTAATCAAAGCACCAGGGAGGCAGAGGCAGGAAGATCAGAAGTTCAAAGCTGTCTTGGCTACATTTTTACTTTGAAGCCAGCCTAGGCTACGTGAGACCCTGTTGAATATTCCTAATGTTTATTAAAATTTGGCAAAGTTCTTACAGATTTTTGTTGCTGAACATTTTAGAATACTGAGGTTTTGTTTTGTTTTACTGTCTTTAGTAATTTGCAACAACCAATGATTGGCTTTCTATATACCTCATTGATAAATGGATATTTTCCTATGTGTATTCCATCATGTATTTCTTCACTTTGTTCATATTCTTTATAATACTGTTTCCATGGAATTATTGTAAATTTTGAATAATTAATCATTTCAGTGACATTATCTTCCTTTCTATGAGATTTTTCCCCTTTCTGAATGTGTGAAGGAATAAGTAGCATTCTTTTTATATGATCCTCTTTTCAGTCTTAGCAAACTTACATAAACAAGCTTTGTCGTGCATCCTTAGTCTTGTTTTAGACGACACTTTTGGGAAGCTATTTTGTGCTGCTTCTGTTCTGACCGTGCAGTTGCTTATGGGTATACTTATGTAAGTTCCTGAAACTTAGAGCCATAAGCACTTTGCCTTCTTTTCTCTGTCGGCCTTCTAACTGCCTCCCATCTTCTCCTCCGGGGTAGCTCCTTGTCTCCGTTTGGCCCATCTGTGAGGTCATTGCTCTCGGCAGTTAGCATGCCCTCACTTTCTCAGAATCACCCAGAGGGAAGAGTCCACGGCTAAGGTAGAGGTGGGTGATGTATCATCTTGACTCCTGTGCAGAGCCTGAGGAACAAAGCCCTCCAGTGAGATGTGCTTTCATTGCCCGTTCTGACATCTGGTTTTCCCACAGTGCTTCCTTCTGGGTTCTTCTTACTCCCTCTTTCTTCTAACCAGCAAGTTTCCCTCCAAAGACAAGATGAGTGGTCGAAGTCCAGAGCCAAGTGACCCCACCACCATCCCCATACATTTCACTTCTGTGTTGTGCATGGCCTTCAGGCTGCCAGTCATTGGTTACAGAATGAAAACATTATCAGCCTCCATTTTAACAAAACAACAGCTAGGGTCTTCCATTGCTCTCCCCATTTTTATGTTCAAAGGAGAAGGGAGTCTCTTGTGTGTAGTGAGTTAGGAGAAGCCTTTCCTGTCCCATCCACTTTATAAATTCTCGTTCCCTCCCTTCCTCCCTTCCTCCCTCCCTCCCTCCCTCTGTTAGCATCATAAACCCGATTAGCATGTGGCCTTAAAAGGTGAGGCTTTCTTTCTGACACTGAGCAAGGCGACATATAGTGTCTCCCAGGTAGTCTCAAAGCCCAAGTGGTGTAGTGTGTGCTTTTTCTTTAGTTATGCGTGCGTGCGTGCATGCGTACCTGCTCATGTGTTCAGCTACACATATGGGGAGCAGTAGACATCTTTTGGAAGTCAGTTCTGTCCTTCCGTATAGTCCAAGGATTGAAGTCAGATTGTCATATTTACACAGCAGATGTTTTTTATGTGGGGAAGTATCTCAGTGGCCCGTGTCATGAGCTTTCTTGGGGCATAAATGAGATTTAAAACATACTCTTCCGTTATTATAATACTGTACATCCTTATGTGCTTTGCTTTGCAAACTCTGCATGTTGTGGGGCTCGTTCCTGATGTGTGCAGTGGTTAGTTGTACAGCTGGAAGTCCAGGAGCCATAGAGGAGCAAGGCGGCCTCAACAAAGGAGAGAAACAGCGTCTCAAGGGAACTATTCATTCCCTGTCCCCTGTACCTAAGACCCAGCTGTTCCTACGATGTCATTACGACGCAGTCTGGATTTTACGAGTTGGATATGAAACTATAAGCGTAGCGTAGACTAACCATCACTTCCTGAAACTTTTACTTTAGCTCTACAGTCCTAGGGTCAGTTTATGTATCTCCAGCATCTTCCACAGTCTCTAATGTAGACTGTAGGAACTGTCAGCTCAAGTTTGTCTGTATCAGCTCTGCTTAAGCTGTGACCTGGCAAGGGCAACCTTTCCTGTTTCCTGCACATCTAAATCCTACTTCTCTTTGGATATTCATTGCACAGAACTGCTCAGACCAATCTTAGGCTGCTCGGTTATGTAATGTTTAAATTGAGCGTCCCATTTGTGTGTCTGTGCTCACTGGGATTGTCATCTGAGAGACTATACATAGTCTCTTTTTTACTTGTCAGAGCAGGGACCATACTGCCTTGCTTTTAGGAGTCTCAGAAATACTTGAATGGTTAATTACCTTTTCTCTAAGAAAACAAATCTGGAGAAAAGGATCCAGGTTGAGTCCCTGTGGTATATAAGGTTGGGGAAACTTTTCTTGCCTTCAAATTGTACACTAAGTGAAAATTGGAGGTGCATCCTTTGTGGATTATTTTTAATGCAAACTACACGTTGACTGTAATGAGATCCCGTAGCGTGGGGTTTCTGCAACCTCTGTCCCTGCCTACCTAGCAGCTCTACCCATCTCTCACGACAGAGCCAAAGGTCTACATTATCATGAGCTTTCCCTGCTGCTCTCCCCTTCATCTGGCCTCTTCTGCAATCCTGAAGACCGTGAGCTCTCATCTGCCCATCACATAATATTTACAAATGCTGGAGTGTATTATATGCTAATTATTTGTGTAAATCTGGCTTCCTTCCGTAGCTATCTCTCACCCTCCGTTGAGGTCTCTGGACCACAGTTTAATCCTTTGGCATACTGCAGTAATTAGTGTGATGTTTGTTCTGGATTTAGGGGAAAGCTTTCAGAAATTTGGTTCCTATGGCTGTTACCTAATAAACCCTGAGAGTTGAGCAAATCACGACCTCTTTTAACCTTAGTTTTGTCATCAGTGAAATGCTCATGGTCTTAATTGGGGTTTCGATTGCTGTGATGAAATACCATGTCCAAAAGCACCCGGGGAGGAAAGGACTTAATTAGCTTACATGTCCTGGGTCACAGTCCTCAGAAGGAAGCCAAGGTAGGAACCCGAAGGAGACAGGAACTGAAGTAGAAGCCATGGAGAAATGCTGTTGACCCTTTGTCCCTGTGGCTTGCTTAGCCTGGTGTTCTATACTGTGAGTCCAAGGCTGGCAGTACTCAGAGTGGCCTGGCCTCTCCTAAGTTAACCATTAAAAGAAAATGCCCCACAGACTAGAAAATAGACAATCTGGTAGAGGCATTGTTTAACTGAAGTTCCTATTTCCAGACGACTCCAGGTTGTGTCAGCTTGACAAAAACAGCAACAAAAACCCCCAAACCAAACAAAAAACAACACTAAGGATACTCACCATTTTTTTATAGAATTATCATGAAGATTAACTAAATTGTGGATAAACTGCAAGCCAATATACCAATAGAATAAATTATTGCCATTATTTGGTGAGAGAATGTGTGTGTGTGTGTGTGTGTGTGTGTGTGTGTGCGCACGCGCGTGCGTGTGTGCGTGTGTTGTGTTCCTAGCTGGGCACATGCCTGTAATCATAGCTCTTCTTAGGCAGAGACAAGAAGACCAGGCCTTGAGCACACAGTAAGGTGAGGTTAATATGGGCTATGTGAGACACTATCTCAAAGTGAACTGTGTTCTTTGAGACAGGGCTATAATTCAGTGACAAAGCACTGTCTGGTGTGTAAAGCCCAAGCTCTAGCCCCCGCCAGTCAGAGGCCCTAGATCCTTGCCTTCTTTCTACTCCTATTAAGTACCAGTTCCTTTAGGGTCATCTGTACTACCTATTTTTCCAAATGGTGACTTGTGACTTTCACATACATAAAAATAAATTCATATCATTATATATGTGTGTGCATACACACACCTGCTGTTCTGAACAGAATTGGGGATAGAGCCCAGGACATTATGAATGCTAAGTAAGTACTTTACCATTGAACTATTGCCTCTAGCCAGGAGGGAGATTTCTTTGACTGGCATATATGACTCAGAAAAATCTCTGAGCTTCTGTTTCATATATTTTTGCACGCACGCACGCGCGCGCGCACACACACACACACATGCATGTGCACACGCATACACTCTCTTTAGATCAAGCTGGCCTGGAACTCACATAGATCCACCTGCCACTGTTTTCCTGTGTTGGGATTAAGCATACGCTGTACCACACGCAACCCTTTTTGTTTGGTTTGGGTTTTTGCCATTGTCATTGTTGTTTTTTCTTTTTGAGCCATGGTCACACACTGTGTTCCAACAGGTCCTCAAACTCACGTGACTACATGTGCTCTAGCCTCCAAGACCCTGAGGTAAAAGCATGCACCCCCACAACCTCTGACACTTAAGAATGTGTACGCATTATATCTATTTTCTCTTTAGGGATGGAGACTTAAGGATCCATTAGGAACAATCCCTAACCAGTGTGTTAGGCATGCTAAGCTGGAATTTACACAATAAAAAATATCGCATAATTTTTAGAATAGAGTACTCAACCATAAACAGCATAAAGATAAAATTTGAGCAGCTTGTGGTAAGAAATGAAAGAAAAGGATTTGAAAGAAGTTATGATTCTTTATGTCAATATTTTTCTACTCTCTTTATCTAGTAGAATCAAATAGGGTATCTAAAAAGAAAGAATTCAGATGACTAGGTTTGAGGAAAGTCACGTTAGGATTTCTTCTTTATTGCTGCCAGTGAAGTAAGCAGATTATTTGAAGATTTCCGTGTGTTACTTGTCGACGTCTTATTTCTCTTAGAGTCTTTTCTGGTAGTAAGGATGCTGAGAGCATGCAGTGTGGAAGCCCTGGCCAGCCAGCTGTGGACTGGTGAACCTTGAGTGTTATTAAAGTTTTCCAGTACTACCCATGTAGGTCAGGTGCAAACTCACTAACAGCAAAATTTCTCCTGTTGAGATTTGGCTATTGGACTCTGCTGTGGGATCAGAAAAGAAAGGACCACGTGCCTTAGAAGAGGAAGAGGGTGAATTAGGCACATCCCAGAAAGCCAAGTAGAGAACACATTTTGGGTGCGGAATTCTGTGTGTTTATAAAACCATGATACTATTTCCTCTTACCCTCACATACACTGACTCTTTCATCGACGTTAATTGAGAGTAATGGTGGTGATGATCTTCATAACCAAAGTTAATTGCTAGTAATTTGGGCTCCAAGGACCAGAGGACACAACTGTCACTAAGTCAATGAAGTAGTAAATCTCTTCGATATCACTTTTCCAAATCTATAATTTTTTCCTTATAGCTAATAAAATCGCCTTCTGCTATTACGAGAGGACTGTGTTCTGTTCTAAATTTAACAATGCCTAGTTTTGGTTTTCCACTTAAGTATTTTTTTTTGTGCGATTAATATATATTTTTCTTTTCAAAAAATTGGTATGATTTTATTAATTCTGTCAGTTTTACTTTCCAGTCTTTGAGATGTTTTGTTTTATTCTTGTATCCGGCACTGGCCTCTTGGATCATCTTAGTCTTAGGGGCCACCGCGTCCCTCCATTGTAGGAAGAATCCTTTGAAGTTCTTCGCTATTATTTATCATCAGATATTACTGGTAAATTACTTTCTTTTTTAAAACTGCACACTGTGTTGTTTGTTAGCTGGGGGTCATTAGGCAGCCGGCTTCCTTTCTCCGGAACCTACAACTAGTCATTGTTCGCCTGGTATCTGTGACATTTATTTTTCCTCGCTAAGTCTGCAGTATTTATCCACCTACCTGCCACCCACCCCTGCTGAATGCTGTTCTGCCATTACCCACCTCCTTTGGACAATAGGGGCTATTATGCTCTATTTATACCCCAGGTGTGAGAGATAGCTAAATGAAATAGCTCCTAATACCGCCCCCCCCCCCCCATTCCTCAGGGAGGAATACATGCAGGAGGGAATATCTTTTCTTTTTTTTTTTTCTTCTTCTTCTCTACAAAAACTGCATAGAAAGTCACTTTTTAAAAGAAAATGGAATATTTTCTTGAGTGGCAAACTCCCATTACCCTTTTCTTTCTTTCTTTTTCATGAAAGAATCTCTTGCTTTATAGAGTCAGGTACCCTTTGAAGCTGGACCAGTTCCCCTTCTGTCAGTTCTCTCTTCCTCTGCATCACCATTTGCTTGGTCAGTTTCCCAGTGTCCTGTGTAGTTGTCAGGTTTTGATAAGCTTTGGGCGGGGGAGTTCACACGCACCATTCATTTTACCCCAGTCGAGGGCTGCTCTCCTTACCTGTGGCCTCCCGGAAGGAACTTGGGGTTAAGGTTTGCCGCTTCTGCCTGGTGTTCTGGGACTTTGGCTCTACAAAGGCATCGCAAAGCAGTCATAATATGTATACGAACAGCTTAGAGACACTAGTGGAATCTTGTCAACTGAAGAAAGAAAAAAGACAAGCACCCTGTGAATGGGGAAAGGAGAAAAAGTGCTGAGCGTATTCGTGATGTGTGTTTGAGCCCATCACGAAAGCCACAACTAGTATTTTAAAAAATGAACTAGATTTACATTTCTTATTGCTGTTTGCTCCCTGGCACTAGATAAAAGAGTAATTAATAGCTTTTGCAGCTTGCGTGTGTTGCTCTCTCTTAGCTCATGTGTTTACATGGAAACACTTGCCCATGTACACAGAAGTAATGGAGTCCAGTAATGCTCCTTACATAAGGAGATGGTATCAGACCGCTTAGAGTTTATACATCCTCGAACTCTGTTTACTGTGAAAGTCAAGATCTTGAAGTGTGTGCTGCTCCTAGGTTTAATTGGTTTTATCTGCTGTTATTTATCATAACAGCCTTATCTGTGCAGACAGTTGCATGGATAATATTTGGAGATTGGAATTCAAACCCAGACGCACAGTGTCATACAGCAATTAAATGTTATTTGATAGTTCTGTGTGTAGCTCAGGTGCTAGGGAGCTCCTGCCACTGCCTGGCGGTCTTTATAGCATCATAAAATAGTTCCCAGGAGAAATCCAGATATGGAAAGCTTTTTGAATAGAAACAGCTAGAAAAGCCAAGGTAAAGTGCGGTTAAGGCTCTAGTGGTGTTCCAGCCATTGACCGTTGCTTAATGACTATGCAGTTCGGGTCTAAGAGATGTTTAATTATTTCTGTTATTGCATTTTGGTGAAAGAATGAAGAAGCCATCTAGCTCCGTGACATGGATGCTAATATATGTTTTGGGGAAGTCCATTAAATGAATCAACATTGCTTTCCACACGCCCAATTTAGTCCCTATATGAGAACTACATAAAATATACCCTTTATAGGAGAGTTCTTGATGGATGTTTAACTGCATGGATCTAATTAGATGCAGAGCAAGACTTTCCTCCAAATGATTAACTGGCAAGATTAGGTAGACCATTCTTTGTTTTGTTGGGATTCAAGCTTTTCCCCTATAATATTCCTTCTTATCTTGTAAAATGAGCTTCTGAAAGCAGAAATGGAGGCAGAGCAAGCACTTGCTATGGTTGGGGGTTGAAGAGTTTTATAGTTATTCTTCTGGGCTTTTTCAAGGGTGGATTAGCTCTTAACTTCCTGTGGCCTGTATGGGAGACATAGCAGCCCAACCCAGCCTTCTGTGTGGGTAAGCACTGGAGTGTTCGGCTTGGCGCATGCTTTAGTTGCTCAGTTGTGCCTGGAATGTAGATTAACCATCCGACACCCTAAAAAAGATGCCCCCCACCTCATATCGAGAGCAGTGAAGATGAGAGACAATAGGATGACAAATGAGATCGCTAAGTGAAGCCCTGATCAATACAGAGTTCTGTCCATTTGGGTAATGGACATCCCTGTCATCTCAACTGTTAAAGAATTCAGCAGAGATGAGTCCCCAAAGGTCTGCAAAGTATAGGCATCCGATACAGGAAACATTACCACCCCCCCTCCTCAACCCCAATAAATAAAAAGGTGCATCTCAGGAGCCCCGTCTTCAGCTGCGGTACACTGTCACGCGTGGAATTTATTGTACTCTATTTTCAAAATTCTGTGAACAAAGCAGAAAGACAACCCGGAGACTGGGGAGACAGCAGCGGTAGGGGTGGGGTGGGGGCAGGAGGGCGTGTCTTTGTTTTTTAGGTCTTCATGATGATGTGGGCACATTAGGTAGTCCTGTATGTGTTGAAGAGGAAGGTCTTAAGACTTAGCATCATGACTTGGTTGTAATTGCTCTTTGAAAAATGTTTTTCCTTCCACCTCATGATTTTGCACCAGCAAATTTGGTGACCAGGAAAGTTGATGGATGGCTTTTGTCTGGCAGCCATATGGCAGCTGGGGTGGAGGTCACTTAGGGTCCCTACCTTCCTTAGACCAGTGCCATTCATGCCACACATCTGCGTCTCACAGGGGATGTTCATGGTCGTCCCTCTAAATACTTTCAGCATGGCCACGCTTTGCTTCTGAGACACTTCCCATGACTTCTGTCTTCATCGTGTGTTGTGCAGATTAGATGGAGTCTTCTTCGTCATCTGCCCATTTAACCCAGCTGACTTCCACAGGGATTGCCGTAACCACTGACAGCCAGACTCCCCGCTGGGACGTGCTTGTGTGGGTTTCCGGACAGTTGTGATGAGGAGGGCCGTTTCACCAGGCAGTCAGGTGTGGGTCATTAATTTTCAGTGCCGTTGTTTAACTATTAATGAGGTCATGGCCCCAGGGCCAGACTGCCTTTACCTATCAGATGTTTCCTCTCTCCCAGCAGGCCATTCACCTTTAGACAGAACTCCCCACTAATAATTGTCCCATGCGGCGTTCACACGCCATTGCCTCATCTCTTAACCTCAGCCTCTTCTGGATAAGAAGTAATTCTTCCTGCCCGTCTCCTCAGCCATTCGTCTTCTGGAAGGCCATAAAACAGAGCCCTTCCCATTTTCCATTAACCTCTACGTCCTCAAACTTAGAGCCATACATACTTGCTCTTCCTCCTTAGCAAGGGACATCTACTTGCCACCATTTCGGGGGGGGGGTCTTAAATTATGCAGAGCGGCAGTCACCACCCCTGTTGACCTAGCCACCTATGTTACCTTTCATTTCTCTCCTATTTACCATTGCAGTTGATAACTTGTAGAACTCAGTCAAGTAATTCACAGCTGTCAGCATATTTATTATATTGCAGCCAGCAGCAGAAATTGTAACCTAAAGGGATATCTAGTAAATCAAGATTTCTGTAGCATAAGCAGCGTAAATGAATTCTGCACATTACATTATTATTTTTATAATGTCTTTATTAAAATGGGGAAGAAAGGATGCCTACTTAGAACAAGTATGGTGCATCCAGAGGCAGATAGATGTGGATAGATTCGTAGGGTTAGAAAGCACCGTAGAGCCCGATGGCACTCGGAGGAAAGATAGCAGACTACCAAGAAAAAACTTGATATCCTAGCATCATATTCAAGGAGAGGAGATCCCCCTCAGTCACAGTCATAGGGAAGGGGAATGGGGTGAAAGTGGGAGGGAGGGAGGAATGGGAGGATGCACGGGATGGGATAGTAATGGAAATGTAATATGAATGATTTTATTTTTCAATTAAAAAAAGAAAAAGAAAGAAAGAAAGCACCGTAGAGAGCCTGAGCCCCAGTTTCTGCCCATGTAGAATGCCTACTGTATCCTCACATCCTCAGCAGGTCAGTAGCTGAAGCAGGTGGTTGTGATCTCACCCACAGTTGAGGTTAGTTCCCACCCTCTCGCCCTCCCTCTGCTCTCCAGAGCAGCATGGGGAAAGATTTATTCCGTGTGACAGCCTTTCAGGTAGGGACTGGGGAGGAGTAGGTATTAGGTTTGCTGCAATAGCCTCTCTCCCACGTGAACATCTCCAGTCATGTTTTTGCCCCCTTGCAGCAGCCCACCACCCAGTTCGTTCTTTCATTTGTTAGTCTGGTTTAGACAGTGGTATTCTAAGCACTGCAGCAGTGTGTAGCCTGGTTATACAAACTAAAATGAGTCCTTTGATCTGGGACTCTAGATTTTTGTTTGGTTTGGTTTTGGGCTTTGGTTTGTTGTTTTGTTGTTTTGTTTTGTTTGCAGAAAAGGTGTCTCTGTGTAACAGCCCTGGCTGTCTTGGAACTTGCTTTGTAGACCAGGCGGGTCTTGAACTCACAGAGATCTGTCTGACTCTGCCTTCCTGAGTGCTGGGATTAAAGGCATGTGACACCATGCCTGGTGTGGACTACAGATATTTAGTCAAGTGTCCAGGGCTACCAGGAGAGAGAGGACATTTTCTTACCATGCTGGTTCATGGCGAGCTTACTGTTAATCAACATTTTTCAGAGAAAGTCATGGGAACCTTAGTTAAGTCATAGTGTCAGCCCCTTTTGCTTTTTATGTGGTAACTTTTTGATCCTGAGTGAAAACTTTAAAAATAAAAAAGCTTTATACGGAACATTTTGTTGAAGTTTAAAATCTATCATTTTGCAATTTAGAGTTACTGGCAAATTGAGTTTAAGAGACATTCCCTCCCCGCCCTTATAAAGTAGCCTGCACATGCTGAGAACGCATACAAATAGAGAAATGAGGTATTCTGGTGCCTCCTTACAGCACAGTGAATACACAGGTCACGACTATCCTTACCCAGTTCTGTTGTACTTGTTCCCAGCGTCAAACGGGATCGCCCCAGTGCTGTGTTTCTCATCCTTACAAAAAAAAAAAGAGGGGGGCATGAGTATTGTCCCTGTTCTTCCTGGACCTGAATATGGAAACCAGACTCTATGGTAACACTAAATGACCTACTTGAGGCCATTTATTACATTAGCAAGTGTCATGCCAAGGTTTGATCCCAGGCCTTCTACTCAGTCACTCTTTTCATTCTGTCTTGATATCCAGTGTTAAAGTTTTCACACTAATTTGGCTTTTTGGGTAAGTTCCCATTATTTTAAATATTTATAACATGGGGTCTGTCTGTCCATCTGTCTGTCTGTCTGTCTGTCTGTCTGTCTATCTATCTATCTATCTATCTATCTATCTATCTATCACCATCTATTTATTTATTTTAGCCAACCTAATTCAGTGGACTAGGGACCAAGAGCAAAATACTCTGTGGTAGAGATAGCTTACCTCACATGGTATTTGTAGAAGCCATTCGAGTTTGTAACAAAGGGTTTTAATTCTCTTACTTCCAGGCATATCCTTTATTGAAATCTGTTATGACTAGATATCTATGTGTAGCCAACAGCTGTGAGTGAAACTGACCCATAATTATTAGACAGGGGCTTTATGAAGTAACACGTGCCGGCCATGTTCTCTCTGTTCCCTCTGGTATGACCATTAGCAACCTTCATGCCAGCATCTGCATAACAACCCAGTCACTCTGGGGGGACAGTGACAGAGCCTTGCTGGCTCTGGCCTGTGGGTGAGCACAGCACAAATCTCCATTGCTTCTTGGTCACCAACAGGTTGGATGTTGATTGTTATCATTTCATAGTCTGATCATCTGTCTTGGCTATCACTACTAGCTTGCCAGAGGTGAAGTGTGACTGAGCTGTCCATCGTGAAATCTATCCCTGGGGCTGCAGAGATGATGCCTCAGCACAGACGAGTACATACTGCTGTTGCAGAGGATTTGAATTTAGTTCCCAGCACCCAGCTAGGGCAGCTCACAGCTATCTGTAACTCTAGCACCTTTTCTGACCGCTGTAGCTACTTACTCATGTTCACACCCTGTTGCCACCACATATACATAATTAAAAAGCAAAATCTTTAAAAACAGAAAATTTGCAATAGCCGAACATTCTCTTAAACGTAATGAAGGCTGTGCTGCCACATATAGATAGTGCCAGAGATTTCTCTCTCTTCTCTGCTTTTGCTATTGGCACAAAGTGGAATCTGTGTTTAGGGCCTCCCTCAATGGCAGATTCGGAATCAGTAACTTGTATGTTCACACCTTGTTAGGCAGAAACTGGAGTCGCCTATCCAATCCTAAGGACGCAGGAGCGGAGAGGAAAGGGATTGAGGTTGGGAAAGTAGAGCACACAGCAAAAGTGGCCACTTGGCATTGCAGGATGGTTCTAAGTAAACCGTGTTTTAGGCTTGGTCTGCTCGGCTCACAGAGAAGGCAGGTAAGCAGTGAACCCCCTGGCTCCTCATACTTTCTGACTCCCACTAGTCAAAACCCCATTCAGTCCCAGGGTGTACAGCCTGGCTACTCCTCAGAACCTTCTGGGAATTTGAGTGTCCAGTCTAGGCAGCTCTAGGCACTGTAGGCTCTCCTGGGCTGCCAGGCTAGTTAGAAATGCGGCCAGAGGAGCATGGTGTAGTACACTCAATAAATATCTGATCTAATTGTATTGTGGATAAAATGGAAATAACTCCAAATGACCATCTTATATATTTAAAAATTACTGGATTCAAGCAATTTCTTCACGTCACACACCTGAGTGCCCATTATCCCTGAACAGTCATAAAACACCTGAAATTGATATCCTTAGTATTTTTTAAATGACTTTTTTTCCCCAATGGCTTATTGTAACAAACTAGTTTTATAAATAGCTAACCAAAACCATATACAACATACATATAATTGTCAATAAACTCAAGGTCTGCTGTTTGACAAGCCTAGAACATGCTGTGTATCTACCTATCCCAATATACCACTCTGCTTTTATACCTACAAATGATATAATTAAAATATTTAAATTTTGCTTGTAATGCTTTCGTTATGATGAACATTACTGAGAAATTTAACATTTAATTTTTTTTTTTATGTAGTTGTGCTTGGCAAAACATCTTAGCTATGGGAAAAAAAGTGAATCTTAAAACAACGGATAACGGAAATGCATGAAAGTTAACTAAAAGTTCTTTGAGATTGTGCACATCAGACTGAGGGTATATGAGATAGACATGCATATTTCATTCTTCTGTTCCTATTAAATTCTGAATTTTACCTTTATGGAAATGTTACAGTATTGTAAGAACTTAAGAGATGTTCTGAATAGTTTGATGGCTTTGATGACAGTTAAAAGATAAAACAAGGAACCGTATCTTAATCAGGAGGGGGAAAAGCACAAATAATTTTTTCCCACCACAAAGGTGTTTCCTCATAATTTTCCAAGGTGAAAATCTGCCATCCTGTCTGAATTTAAAAAGTATAAGTACATGTGGTACCTGTGGGGATTATTTTCAAATAATGCCTGGAGTAAAGGCCTCTTCTTTTTTCTTTAAACCATCTTGTCATAACTTGCAGATTTTTATAATGAAATTTTCACCATTTTTTGACACTAAGTTATTAGTCTGATTTAAAAGTTTATCTCTCAACTCCTGTCTTTATCACAGCACCATATTATTTAGGAATTTGCTTTCTTTCTGGTCTCTTCCAGCTAACTTGCTACTCCATTCATTTAGCTGTTAGACTAAAATAGTGTACTTTCGCTTTCAGAAATAAATCCTGTTCTATTCTCTACTGTGCACGTTTCACTTGGGAAACTATTTAATCAGAGAATCTGTTATTATTCAAGTCTGGATATAAAGAGATATGTAAAAAATGAGTCGAGGGAGGGGGAGAGAGAGAGAGAGAGGGAGGGAGAGGGAGGACTGTGGCTTTCACTTTCCTGGACACCACAGCAATACAGTCCAGTGTGCTCACACCTAGACAAGTCCAGGCTGTTGCATTCTCCTGTATGTGCACACTTTCTACGTAAGACCCTGCCCTAGTGCCAGGGAAAGCACACAAGTAATTCTAATGCCCAATGATGTATAATTCTGGGCAAATACAATTCTGGCTGTAAACAGCAGAGCTGATACTAGGACCAGGCTCCTCATCCTCCTCTTAAGAGTCTGCGGGTTTCCAGATGGAATGTGTGCTGCAGTTGCAAGAAGCAGTGTCCTCAAGTTCGTAGTCTTGACTAACACACGTCCTCATTTTTGAAATAAGGTCTTCCTACTGCTTAGGGTAGCCTTGAACTTAACATCCTTCCTGCTTCAGCGTCACAAAGGCTAGGATAACAGGGGACTGCCACCTGTATCTGATACTCAGTTTCCGGTGTGTTTAGGCACTTGCATATGTTGAAGCTCTGCCAGCTGCCTGTGAGTCACTCAGCTTGTGCTTTTTCTGTAGGTAGGCAAGCAACAGCATTTCTTCATTATTTCCATCCTTTCCTACCTGTTGGGGTAATTGCTTCTACTGGGACAGCTGGTGCCAAGAATAGCTTTAGATTTACTCCAGTGAATTTTTGGTTCACAAATCTGTTCTGCCAGGAACTTGGGTGGGTGACTTCCAGGTAAAGCATCACTCACGGAAATTACAAGTTAGAACGTGCATGGTTGGGTGACTCTCCTGTACAGTAAAGATTGTCATGAGTGGAGAGGGGTTAAACAGTATTATTTTGGTTGATTAGCTACATGAATTACAAAGCAGGAAAACTCAATAGATTGATTTCAGGACCCAAACCATTGACATTAAAAAGACAAAGACAACAACACAACAACAATTGTTTTGCGTCACCTTAGAAATATTCAGAACCCAAGCTCTTACTATATAAATGCCTGTGAAATGTAATTATTTGCTATTACAGGGGTGAAAGGAACTGGACTATAAGAGGAGAGAGGCATCTGTCCTTATTAGTTGCAAATGGTACCCCAGTCTGCCTCCATCGCCTGTCATCATTTGTTCCTCCCTACCAGCCAAATGAAAAGCATCCATGCATCGCTCATCTGCATAAGGAAAAGAAGAAAACGCTCATTTGTTATTACAAAGGGATTTATTTCAATAAGGAAAGTGAAGGGATGACAGATAAGTGCACTTAAACCTTTGGAGCCTTGCAGCGAGCTTGTAGAATTTGGTATTGACTGTAATCTTTGTATTCTCTCTTAACGATGCAGCCTCTTGGACAGACTGAAGTTGTGCCTGGAACCATAATCCTCTCTTTATGCGTCCGTGTTGCTTCCTAGCAGGCAGAAGACTCATGGCTGATCCTTTCGTTCTCCACCTGCTAGCCCCTTGTGAACAAGAGCTTTTGAATTTGACGTAGCCTTTTGGGTATTTGCACAGAGGGTTCTGCACAGTTGTAAGTGGTGTGCCTGCTGCAAAGCAGTGGGGCAACAGATGCCGCACACAGATTTGAGACTGTTTTCAGCTTAAACAAATGGAAGGCAAACAGACTGAATCTGAGGCTACTTTTTAAAAGTAGCACACACACCCATTTTTCACAGCGCTTTGTGATTGTGGCACTTTCATGATTTTGCATAATATTAGGATAGCTGGCTTCCAAAGCAAGGATATGAACAATAACAAAAATTAGCTATTGTTGGTTTCTTTTTGCAACAGTAGTAATGGGGCAGTAGTAGTATTGCCTCAATGTGTTAAAGTGTCTGCTTCAGAATGGAAGCATTTCAGATTTTGAAGGCTCTTTCGGGGGGGGGGGTTATAGTTGTATAGACGTTACATTTGAGCATTGATAATCCAAAATATCTGATAAGCAAACTGTGTTATGCTCAGATATCAGAGCATTTCAAATTTTGGAATTTCAGATTTGGGGTTCTTAACTTGGTCATCGGTACTGGTGAGAGCCCTCGTTAGGTGATGAGACTAGGCTTGTGTGTGTTAACAGAGCATATTCTCTTTCCTTTGAACTTTATTTTGGATGTGGGATGCAGGTAGCCTTTAAATAAATAGAGTCTGATGGTTGTAGATAAAACATAACACTCATAAAAAGCAGACAGTATGAATAAGCACTGTCATTGTCAGGGTTCCCATTGCTATAATAAGCATTATGACCAAAGCAAGTTGGGGAGAAAAGGGTTTGTTTTATCTTACACTCTCACAATATAGTCCACTAATGAGGAAAGTCAGGGCAGGAATTCCAGTTAGGAACTGATGCAGAGGCCATCCTTGCTGGATTGCTTCTTCTGGCTTGCTCAGCCTGCTTTCTTACAGCATCCAAGACCACCAGTTCAGGAGTGGTACTGCTCCCAGTAAATCAGGCCCTCCCACAGCAACTGGCAATCAAGAAAGTGCACTACAGGGTTGCCCACAGGCCAATCTAGTCGGGGGAAGTTTCTCACCTGAGGTTCCCTCTTCCCAAATGGTTCTAGTTGTGTCAAGTTGACATGTCACTAACCAGCACAGCTGACTCCTTGTCAATTAGGCATACAAATGCGTCATGGCTAAACTGTAACCTTTCCTTTCTCGCTTGTCCCCAAGATCTCATAATTGTACTAACATTACATAAATGCATAAAACATTCTAGCTTTTAAAAGTCCTACAGTCTTTAAAAATGCAATCAGCTTAAAAGTTCAATCTGTTTAAAACAATCAAAGTCTTTTAAAGTTCAAGCCTTTCTAAAATATCCAGTTTCTCTAAAACCTCTCAGAAACTCTGAAGTCTGTCAGCTGTGGGCTCCTGTAAAGTTAAAATAAATAAATATTTTCCTGCTCCAAGAGAGAAGAACAAAGGCTCAGTTACAGTGTGTTTGTCAAAGCACACTCAGCCTGTCTTCTAGGCTTAGGCTGGCCTCATTTTAAAGATGCCACTGTCCTTGGTGGTCCTCATGGTACTGGCATCTCTAAAATGTTGGGTTCTCTGCACCTGGCCTGCACCTGGCCTGCACCTGAGCTCTTTTTGGAGATTCAGCCCTGCCACACAGTACCAAGCATCAGCTGCTCTCCATGACCCCTAACTGCCATTAAAATAAGTACCACCTGGGAAACTGCCACATTACCAAGTTCAGCTACCACCATGACGTACAACCTTGGGCACTCCCGGAACACAGCTTCTGTGTTCTGACTTGTGCTGACTCTGACGAGCGAACCCTTACCCAGATTTTGCCACAACCATGCTGGCCTCTTCTTAACCATAGCTAATTTCTCAGATCCAGATAACCAGCAGTAGTGGTCCCAGCAAAGCAAAGGTTTCGCTGAACTGGTGCTGGTCTCTTGTTAAGCACAGCCGGTTTGGCCAGGTCCACCTGACTAGAACCCAGGTTCTGACTTCATAATATCACAAGAACAACCCTGAGAGCATCTTTGAGGGACACTCACATTTCCCCCGGCGCTCCAGAGCCAGGCCTCCGTTGTCTGCACTGCTCAAGCCCCCACAGAACAAACAGCCCGCTGAGCTCTAAGCACTTTAGGGCTTTTCCAGCCCAAAGTTCAAATGTCACCACAATTCTCCCCCAAACACATGGTCAGTTTTGTCACGGCGATACCCCACAACTTGGTACCAGCTTCTGTCTTAGTTAAGTTTCTGCCTTTGTGGTAGAACACAGTGACCAAAAGCAACTTGGTTGGGCAGGAAAGGGTTTTTATTTCCTAGAATAACTGAAATACAGATACCAACAGACAGATTACAGTCCTTTATCCAGAGGAGCAGGGAAGATGCTCTGGCAGGGCAGGAACTGATGCAGAAGCCAGTAGGAATGCTTCTTGCTAGCTTGCTGAGACTGCTATTTTAAAGCACCCAGGACCACTTGCCCAGAGGTGGCACTGCTCACAACGGGTTGGGCCCTCCCACGCCAATCATTAATTAAGAAAATGCCCTACAGGCATTTCTTCAACTGAGGTTCCCTCCTCTCAGATGACTCTCATTTGTATCAAGTTGAATAAAAAAGAAAGAAAGAAACAACTACACACACACATACATACACACACAAACACACAAACAAATAATATCGAAATCACTGTCCCGTCACAAGTGCAGCTGAATGAAAAAGAGCTCACTAAAGATGACAGGCTGCAAGCTGGTCCTGTCTGCCATGAAGCCAGCCCAGTGGGGAAGAAAAAAAAGGCTGAGACACATGCTGTGGGTGAGCCAGGGGTATTTCATGTAGTGCTCACATTCCCTGTATTTTGAAATTAGAAGTACTCACACCACTCTTCCTTTAAAAAATGGATATTTTTGGGCATTACATTCATAAAAGTAATCTCACGTGAAATGTAAGTGTTAATACGTTTTAGTGTTCTGGTGAGGACTGGTTGCCACCATGGAGAACAGTGGAATTACTGAGTTGTCCTGGTTTTACTGAGGAAGGCATGCATGTTCTGGCCAGACAAGGCGTGAAGTCATAGACAAGTCTAATGATAAAATTACACAGAGTACTTCCCATTTAAGTTTTGGTTAATATTACCTTTATCAAATAGTCTGTATGATCTCAATTTTAGAGAATAAAGAAACCTGGAACATAAGTAAGGGTGGCATCTTGTCCAATGCGGTGTGTTTAGCTCTAGTGCAGGGTGCTGTAGCCAGGGAGTGAGTGAGCGCTGACCACTCTGAGCTAAGGGCCAGCAAACGCATAGATCCGCCCTTCTTCCTGTCAATCCCTTCTGTTTCCAGTGGGCCTGAGTCAGGTACCAAGTGGGCAGAAAGACTCTGTTCTTCAAAAACGTCTCAATTTTTGGTTAAAATCTAGTTCTCTTAGATGGCCTGCTTAAGAGAAAAGACTACGATTGATAACGTAGGGTATATTTCTACTGCCTACCCATGTGAAAGCTAGAATAATTAAGATACAAATGCCAATAGATAGGCTATATTTTCCACCTCTCACCTTGAGACTGACAGAACAGTGAACGTAGGCAGGTGACTGAGATCATAAAACCTACCATGTGTTGTATGTTAAAGTCTTTTCATTTCATACCTGAGTCATTTTTAGAGTTTTGATTTTTTTTTTTTTTTCCTTGCAGTAACTGTTTCCTTGAGTTCTCCATCAAAAAAGGCTTTATTGTAGGGAGAGGAAGCCCCACCCTCAGCATGCTCCTGCTGCCTCATTGCATTTATAAAGCTCCTAGTGATAGGCCAGATGTGGTGTGCAAACACACTCTCCCAGTCCAGCCAGCTCCAGCCTCTGGTACAGTACACGGAGACCAGTTTTTGTTCGCGTGAAGTGACATGGTGATTTATGAAGTGTCAAACCCCTTGCCTTTGAAGAATTCCGGCCTTCACATCTGTCTTTCCTGTGTTTTAATTCAGTTGCCTGGTGACACACTGTCCCCGTAAGCCCCGAAATGGTTCTGTGGACCTCATAGCAAAGAATGGAGGGTTGTTTCACCCCCTTTAAAGAAGGGAAACAAAGCTATGAATGAGAAATCAGAACAGAATGGGGAATGCGGGTCACTGTGCTTTGTCACGGTGGCACCCACTTCATCACACCTCAGAGGTGGCGGGTGGCGGTGCTCGGCGGCGGGGAGGAGGCCACCTCTCCCATTCCAGTTCAGTCCTGTTGCTCTCCGGTCTGCATTTCCCGAAACTTATTTTCCTTTTTTTTTTTTAAAGTCAAACCACGAAAACGTGCTTAAATAACAAGGTTATGTTTATTTCAGACTTGAGTTGTCTTGGAATACCTGCCTCCTGGCTGATTTGCTGTTTAGGGAGATGTCTGATTGTATATTCTCTGCAGTGTGTCTTTTTTTTTCCACGTGGGTGATCGCTTCACAGGGGGTGGGGAGGCCCAAAGCAATAACGCTGGTTTCCTGAGTGTTTTATTTTGGAAGAGACGACACTGTTTCAAGGACCTCTGTGTATTTTCCCTTTAGAACTTTGACACGCGACATGTCTGTTTATTGTTTCAGTATCGTATAGAAATTCAGGACAAGGCTTTCCACAGGATGAGATGGATTAAGTGACAACAAGTTTTCCAAAAGGATTAAGCTAGGAAAACCTAGTTTGACCTTGTCAAGACAAGATTATTTTTTTTTCTTTTGCCCTAAGAAATGATCTTGTGTTTTCAGATAAAAGAGTCATGTAAGGGTAAATATGCCATTTTAGGATAATCTGTGCTTCAGCCTGTGGCTTTAATTGATGCTCTGAGAAGCAGCATCCGGGACTGGGCCACGATTCTGCTCACCTGGATTTTAAAAGAGCATTTTATTCGTGGTGAATACTTTTCTCAGGCAGCAGCCAGTCTCATTAATTACCAAAACTCCAGCACAGTGATGGCATAAAAATTCTCACTGCAGTAACCATTGTGCATTTCCAGGACCAAATCTTCTGTGGCTGCGGTCTTATTCATTAAGCCAATTTAATGACATATGATTGAAATAAATGCATTATCTCTGTAGCCATATATCTCAAACATAGCTATGTCAAATGAAATTGGCTGGATACACCTTTTAGAGGGAGTTACGGGATCTCGAAGGGTAGGAACATTGAGAATAATTAACGTGGTCCCTCTCCATCACAAGAAATACAGCAAGTACGATCCACTGAGTTTCTAGGAATTCAAGTCCAACAAAGACATTAAAATTAAGGTGACTTTGTGCCTCAAAGCAGCAGTTTCATTTGTTATTGTTTAGTGGGATTTTTTTTTTTTTATTTGCTTATTTTTGCCGGCCAGACAGCCTAATGAAAGTAGCGTCATCATACGTTACAGAAACCAGGGTTGTTTCACTAAACTGCCTTGTTCCTAAAGTTCCTAAATGTCAGTTCATAAAGATGCATTTGGGAGCTGGGGTTCCTGGCCTGTCACTGAGGGAAATAGTCACAGGAGCACCGCCTTGTCTTCTGCTAATGCAGAATCTTGCCCTGGGAATTTTTTAGTTTTCTTTCTCTCTCTCTTTCTTTCTTTCTTTCTTTCTTTCTTTCTTTCTTTCTTTCTTTCTTTCTTTCTTTCTTTCTTTCTTTCTTTCTTTCTTTCTTTCTTTCTTTCTTGGCATGGCACACATCAGCTTCCCAATGAGTACTAATTGACTGGGAATGCCATTCGCAATCCTTGAGCATCCGCCCCCCCTCCCCCCCCCCCCCCCCCCCCCAGGCTTCCCCTGTTACATTGTTCTTTATAGTGGCTGCTCTTCTATTAAGCTTGGTCAGGACCGGGAGCTCTCCTCTCAAGAGATGTGTGCGCATTATCAACCCTCCTACCAACACCAAAATCCTGTCAATCACAGTGACCTCCAGGGGCCTCTAGCAGGCCTGGTAAACAAGGGGCCGATGTCTGCAATGGCTTTTTATTCCTTTTTTTTTTTTTGAGTGTGCTTTCTAATTACTCAGCTGTGTATGCAAACACTGAAGAGCACTAGGCGCATCAAGTGGGGCTCTGCTTTTATTAGGAAACCCTTTTATTTTCTAAATAGAATATGTCAGACATATTCTTTCCTTTTAGACAGTTAACCTTTCATCTCTCCTGTAACAGAAATTCCAGTCCCTGGGGCTTGCTAATTTTGTATTTGAAATATTCTAAAGCAGAAGAAAAATGTTGTTTACAGTGCCTTCATTAAAAAGCTTCTAATCGTGTTGTGTTGCTGCATATATGGTTTAGATCCCTGCTGGGTATACTTCATTGCATGAGAAAAATACTGTTCTTTCCCCCCCGCCCCCCAAAGACACACCAGTCAACCCAACCCAATTCTACTTTGACCCTGACAGTTGAGTAGACAAAGTATTTCTATGATGTTCCTATATACTAGGTTATAATGAAAGGTACAAATTCAAAGGGTCCTCAGGAATGTGTTTTTAGGTAACCTTCAACCTTTGTATTTATGAGACAATTATTTTCTGTGGTCCACTTACTTTTACACATTACTGTGCTCATTAAGTAATAGTTATAAGTTATATGTTATAAGTACCACTTATATATGGCATGGTTTACACACAGTGTCGTTTGGCCCTTATGTTAGGCATTGCTTCCCCCCCCCACTTTTTTTTTAATATCTTGCCCTACAAACAAGTCTAAAATATTTGCGGAGTACACCAGGTGACTCTAAAGGGATTATAGTAAAAGCAAGCATCTTTTATCATTGTTCAGGCATTGAATGTAATGCTCTCAACAACCCTGTGACATGAATGCTGGTATTGTTTTTGTGAAGAGGTGAGGGTTGTGGAACACAGAGAGTGCCTTAAAGGGACTTACCTGAGGTTTCAGAGCCAGGACAGGGTCTTGTAAATTTGGCTCATGTGGGCTGGTCTGTGGTTCTGTGTGTTTTCCAAGGTGCCATGCCTGACATACCTGTAATGCTTTCCCAGCTCCTCATGGATGTACAAGAACAGGCAAAGAACAAAAGCCACAGTTCACATGATGAGTTCTATAGAATACCACTGTCTTCCAAGTACTCTCCCTGCTTTTGATGAACTGGAAGATCTTGAAGACACTAGATATTTTTCTCGTTCACTTTTAAAAATTTTTTTTTAATTTACAAATTTTTTTACATACACATTTATATTATTTACATGTATATACAATAAACTATATATATATATATACATATATACAATAAACCTACAGGAAGAAGAACCACAAAACAATCAGGAATGATACAGATGTTACATTCATAGTGTTTTGGCTATTTGTATTTGGTAGCCTTCAAGAAAACAGCTTTCCTATCTTATTACATCTAAAATTCTGAATGTAAATCAATATTTAACCTATCTTGTCATTATCAACTTAAAACATCTATCTAGACCAAAAAACATCTTAAGCCCTAAACAACTAAGTTTAAAAGCTTTCTAAAGTTGTGAAGTTTACACACCATAAAGGTCATGAGTTAAAATATATAGTTCAAATAATGTTAGTGTATGTACAGAGCTATATAATCTTTTCTGCAATTTAATTTTATAATACTTTCATCATAAGGACTTTGTGCTCTTTTTTAGCCATCTACTTTTCCATCCCCAGCCCTAAACAACCTGAAATCCAGCCTCCACCTCTAATCACTTGACTCTTTTGGACATTCCATATTAATGGAATCAAATCTGATTTCTTTTTTGATGAACATAATATTTTTAGAGTTCTGGGTATCAAATGAAAATATAGAGTCTTGTCATTTTGCATATCTTTCGAAAGTCTTTTGAAGCCTGCCTCCAGAACAGTGGGCCTGACTTTGTTCACTGAAGGCTGTGGCTTCTAGCTGTCATGCCACATGTATGTAGTACTACTGGAGTCCTCAAGAGTTTACCACTGAGGCATAACCATCACCACCATCACCACCACCACCATCACCATGAGCTTCTCAGATGCATAGTGAAGTGCACAGATGTGGGTATCCTACTTAAGGCATCTTGTCATTGTATAGCTCTGTGTGTAGTGTGTCAAGTACACAGTTTGGAGGAGCAAAAACTAACAATTCCCTGGGAAAAACAAGGCCAGGTGTGGTGGTGCACGCCTTTAATCCCAGCACTTGGGAGCCAGAGACAGGTAGATCTCTGTGAGTTCGAGGCCAGCCTGGTCTACAAAGGGAGTCCAGGACACATAGAGCTGCAGGGAGAAACCCTATCTTGAAAAGTCAAAAAACAAAACAAAACAGCCAATTAACAAACAAACAAAAGCCAACCTGGTCATTTCTCACAGTATAGTTAAAATCCTTGTTTGATGAAGAGACCAACAGACCAGCAGGTTATTTGGAGCACTGTGTAGCGGCTGAATAACTTGCTTTCCTACAGGCCTTTCTTTTGGGCTCTTTAGATTTAAGCTGTCTTAATTCCTATAAATTGTAGCTGCTTAAGAAAACAAAATCCTCCAATGTCTAAGAACTATAGGTCATTTGAATTGCAGGGCCAAATATCATAAATATCAATTCAACTAGTGGAAGGTACAGTAAGCTAAATAACAAAAATCACCCCTGTTAATTTCAAAACCACCTTCTAATGATTTTTCAGTTGTCCTAGCCTTGATCTCCCTGTATGTAGTCCATTTCAGTGTGTGTGTGTGTGTGTGTGTGTGTGTGTGTGTGTGTGTGTGTGTGTGTCTGTAGATAGATAGAGTGTCTATCTTAGATAGATAAATAGATGTGTATGTAGTCCATCATAGATAGATAGGTAGGTAAGAATGTTGGTAGGTTGGTAAGTAGGTAGGTAGGTTGGTAGGTAGGTAGGTAGGTTGGTAGGTAGGTTGGTAGGTAGGTAGGTAGGTTGGTAGGTAGGTAGGTAGGTAGGTAGGTTGGTAGGTAGGTAGGTAGATAGGTTGGTAGGTAGGTTGGTAGGTAAGTTGGTAGGTAGGTTGGTAGGTAGGTTGGTAGGTAGGTAGGTAGGTAGGTAGGTAGGTTGGTAGGTAGGTTGGTAGGTAGGTTGGTAGGTAGGTAGGTAGGTTGGTAGATAGGTAGGTTGGTAGGCAGGTTGGTAGGTAGGTAGGTAGGTAGGTAGGTTGGTAGGTAGGTAGGTAGGTAGGTTGGTAGGTTGGTTGGTAGGTAGGTAGGTAGGTAGGTAGGTATGTAGGTAGGTAGGTTGGTAGGTAGGTTGGTAGGTTGGTAGGTAGGTAGGTAGGTTGGTAGGTAGGTAGGTAGGTAGGTAGGTAGGTAGGTAGGTAGGTAGGTAGGTTGGTAGGTAGGTAGGTAGGTAGGTAGGTAGGTAGGTAGGTAGGTAGGTAGGTAGGTAGGTAGGTTGGTAGGTAGGTAGGTTGGTAGGTTGGTAGGTAGGTAGGTTGGTAGGTAGGTTGGTAGGTAGGTAGGTAGGTAGGTTGGTAGGTTGGTAGGTAGGTAGGTTGGTAGGTAGGTAGGTAGGTAGGTAGGTAGGTAGGTTTGTGTATGTCGGTAGGTGGTGGTAGGTAGGTAGGTAGGTAGGTTGGTAGGTAGGTAGGTAGGTATGTAGGTAGGCAGGCAAGCATATATCTGTGGGAATGTGAACATGAGTAGGAAGAGGCAATGAAATTATGAACTACACAGAATTCTTGTTTAGAGTCCGCTGATTTGATTGATGGCATCCAGACCCTGAGTGAGTTATGGAGACCCACATCCTACTGTCATGTGGAAGATTTGGACTATATACTACATTGCATATACTTTCAAAACCCTCCTTTTCAGTAGATAATAAATTTTCATTAAAAATAGCTACTTACTGAACACATTAGGAGCTGTCATGTTCTAGGATGTGGTCAGGAGTTAGTGTAATTGCTACAAAGGGCAAGGGGGAAAGAGGCGGTGTGTCTTGGGGGCAGCTTCATGAATCCAGTGGCCATGAAATGTTCTCTGGTAAAATGAGGTACAAGGAGAGACCAGTACTGAGGGGGAAGGCCATTTGAGGAACAAAGAATTTTGAGGCTGGGATGTGTCCTCCTCGGAATGGGGCAAAGCAGCCAGAGAAGCAGGTTAGCAGGAGTGAGGGATGCTGGGCCTGGGAAGGCATGTCTTAGGCACCCTGGCCCTTACTTTGAAGCTCTGGGAGGGATCTGAGCATTGTTGTCTTCTTGTGAAGAGGAAGCAGGTGAGCCTGGATCTATTTGCTTGACAATAAAAGCATTCAGGTACCATTGCCTTGATGGTTTTCTTCCCATGGGAAAAAGAAGTCTGTACTTGGATGTCAGAGTGAGGTTCCCCTGCACACTCTCAAGGTTGTGGCAAAGTCTGAAATAAAAGCAAGCAGTTCTCGAACAGCTCACACTCCAGGTGGATCACTTCCCATGAAACAGGAACCTTTCCTTTCTTTCTCTGTTCTCTTAGGAGCAGCTCGTGCTCCTCCTGGTTATATGTTGAAAGCATAGCTCGTGTTGTGTGTTTGGAATGTTCCTTAAGATGGAGCCCTGCTGAAGTCCCAAGAGAGGACTCGGGTCTGTATTTAGTCTCAAATTCTGACTGAAAAGGAAGCCTGCACCTGACAGGAGACCTTGTCTCCTGGCTGTTTTCTTTAGGTCTGGGAGACCAGGAGATTGGAGATGCTTCATCAGCTGGTGCCAGGGGAGGAAGGAAGATTGACTGAGGTTTTACGAGGTGGCAAACTACATGGCTAAACCTGGGGACAGCGATGTCATTTCATGTGACGGGTCCTGCAGAAAACAGAGATGTGCTTTATTTTGTTGTTTTTGTTAAGGCAATGTGAGACCTGCTCTTTCTGCCCCTACAGTCCTGGCTGTTTTTATGATAGGCACAGATGTTCAGGAAACAAATTCCAAGGCCAGCACCTGTGTGCTGCTGACCCAGGCTTACCTTGCAACATCCTCCACCCGGACTGGATCCTGCAGATCAGCTTACAAGTAACACTTAATTCCCACTCTGCTCTGCCTATGCATCCCTAGCTATCTTCTGAGTGTTGTCCTGCCCCTCCCTGAGTTCTTGGGATTAAAATTAAAACCAACAAGGAGAGCTGTATCTTAGTGGTGAGCCTGTTTTTAATGAACAGACAGCTTTCTGCTGAGAAGGGCCTTAGGAAGTCCATGAGTAATTTTGCAGGTTTGCAGAAAGTTGGTCCCCACTGCACTTACCGTGTAGACTACAGCAATGAACAGTTGATTTCAGTAGGGTGTCGGTGTTCTATTTTTAGAACACTGTGTTTTCATCTAGGGCCATTCAGGTAGTGCTCATTTTAAATCACTAACATCTGCCCAGCATACGGCTCCTGACATCTGGCTTCCACTTGTTCTACAAGGGAGCTATTTTGACGAATTTCTTCATCTTTGCAGTGGGAACCGTACCGTTTCTGGCATGCTCTGAGCGTGGTGGGGTTGCGAGTTTGTGACAGCATATTGGAAGCAAAACACACAGAAATCAACACGCTCATCATACCTTATTATTAATTGAGCTCCCAAGTGAGTGTTTCCTAGTAAGTCTCGACAGGTATTTTGTGTGATTGAGTTTAAATCTCTCTAACCTACCACTCTGTAAACCGCCTTCCTTCTGTCCCAGGTCCATAACTCTGACTGTAGCAAGACTTGAGCTCAGTAGTTGGGGCCAGGCTGTGTTCTTCTCACAGTTAATACTACAGGGCATGGTGCCCAAGGCTGGGAATTTAACCACCCTTCACGGCATGTGGGTGAAGACCAAGGTCTGTTCCCCATTCCCACTGCTCCCTTGGAGTCCTGGTAACAACCTTCAGGGAGGCTTTTTGCAGCAGTAGAGCATCCCAAAGCGTTAGAAAAGCTAATCAAAGCTAGCTCACCTGGAGACTTCTTCACCAAGGAGCCTTGCTGATTTTCTTTCTCTACAGCAATTTCATGTTTGTAAAGAACGCCCCTCTTTTAGACACTTAAAAAAAAAAAGCAGCCCACATTAAGGTAGTGCAGTATGAACAATACGGGGCGTTAAAGAGATGAAGTGATAGTTGATGAGGTGGCATTTTAATTCTGAATGGCATTCTTGGTGATTATTTTGTGATGCTGCTGTCATCCTAGGGTGGAGGGCTTGTGTTCACCCCAGGAAAAGCATCACTCTTGGCAGTGATTTGCACTGCTCTGGCAAACCTTTTGTTGTTCCTGTAAGCTCTTGCCCCTTGGTTGGTGTTCTCTGGAAGTCTATGCAGGGTTCTCTTGGCCTGAGGGAGAGGGCTCAGTCGTGAGCCTCTTATGACTCCCTGGACCGAGGTTTCCTGCCAGTGCTGTAAACCAGAGCAGGGTATATGAAGAAGAAACCAGTTATACCACCACCACCACCACCTAGCTCAAAAATAAGTTGCTTCTAAGTAGACTGAGTAGTTTACACCTGCCGAGGAGGAGCTGACTTTGGGGTCTTTAACTACTGACAGGGAATTGATTGACAGTGCTGTCTAAAATGACAGCAGTCACAGAGTGAGCCTTATACAGACTCGGTGGGGTGGGACTTCCTCCCTTGAATGTTGCTTTGTGTCCTTTCAGCCGAATGCCATTTGCATCTGCCCACCATTTGAAATCTGCTTTGTCCGTCTGCTCCTTACAAAAGGAAGTAAAGCAAGCATCGCCACGGTCTTGGATAGCATCTTGGCCTTTCCTTCCTCATCTTCTCCAAAGGCGCCTTTTGGATGTTCTGTGAACAGGTTCTTAGGAGAAGCAGATCTTTTCAAATGAGCCTCTTGTGAAACTTCACTATGAGGCAAGCTCCTGAAAATCTTGGAATGCTTTGTGAGTGGCTCTGTCTATAAAGGTCCCCCCCGCCCCCCCCCCCCACCCCCCCCCCCCCCCCCCGTGCTCTGAACAGACGGGGCCTCTGCACATAACTTGTTTATGGTGTCACTGCATCAGCCATGTTAACTTCTTTTTTTCTGTTTTGTTTTTATTCGTGTTTGAGATTGCAGCTTTATCGCACTTCTCCCTTTTCTTTCCTCCAAACACCTCCCATATACCTTTCTCTGCTCTCCTCCAAACTCACAGTCCCTTTCTTCATGAATTGTTGTGTACTCACATAAGCATCCGTACGCACTTTAACTTTATAAAAGAAAGCAATGTGTATTATTGGCTTGATTTTGTTTGTTGTTTGTTTGTTTTTAATTTTAGGAAGGTGGTTTTAATGTTGGTGGTGGATATATCCAAAGCAAAACTGCTAGACTCTTCGGGATGCTCAGTCTACATGTGAACATTTAAATGAATGGAGTTCTGTCCGACTCTGTGAAAACAGTTTCACAATCACAGCTCTGACTACCCAGTCCACATACTGGATATTTTATGCAGCTTTATCAGTTAATCAAACTGATTTAGCCCTTGTACCTGATGGTCTGGTGTCCATCAAGTCCCCAGAGGATGACCCTGTCATCTCAGTCTCCATAGATGTGGAGTCACCAGTTACAGCTTTTCCAGACAATGTTCAAAGTTGTATGCAAGTGCTGTATGGGAAATGATCACTCGGTTCCAGCCTTCAGCAGCTCATTACTCCTTTTTCAGAACACTGATGCTGTTGTTTTTTTCATCCACACGTTCAGGGAAACTTGTTCAGTACCAACTCCCATCACAGTGTAAGGCACTTGAGGTACCCTGACAGCACAGACATGGGGTCATGCAGCATACTGCTAGCAACAGTGGCCCCACCATTCCCATGAATTAGTCAGTCACCTGTCACTTATATCCTAATGTCTGTTATGTGCCGTTCATCTCATTCCGGATGGTCATTGAGTATCCACTGTGGGCCAAGATTGTTGTGAAGTCTCAGAATATATAGTAGTTAACACTTCATGGGCAAACATTTCTGCCTCTGTGAGGACCATAGTCCTTTGTTTCTCATTTACATTTTAAAGCCATTGATAATTTTATGCATATGGGATCGTTCTTAGTAGACTGTATACTTGACGTCTTTGTCCTTTAGTGCGTGGATTCTTTGACATTAAAGGAACAAGTAGTTGTCTCAGAGTCTGAAGAGCATCTGAATGTACCTGTTGTCATATTATATTTCAAGGAGTATAGAAAAAATGAGGGGAATTTTCACTGAAAACTAACATGCCAAGGCTTAGAACCTGGCTATTTTTAATTAACTATGAAGAAAAGTCACCCTATAAATGAATTTACAAGAATAATACTTTGTCCAAATATCATTACAAATCTAAAGTTCATTCTTACATGTTAAACTATGATACCTAAAATATCCATGTAAACATTCAAGCATAAATATCAGGACAATTACTGCATACAGCAAAGAAATAACATGAATGAATGATTAAACATTCAAGCATAAGTATCAGAACAATTACTGCATACAGCAAAGAAATAACATGAATGAATGAATGAATGATTGAATGAAATGTTTGAAGGAATGGATAAGCTTAAATCGTGATATATATATATATATATATATCCCATTAAATTATTATAACTAAATGTGGACAAGCTTTTAGGTGGCATTAACTTCTATAATGATTTTTCTCGTTATTGTGAAAACAAGATTTGCCAGGCAGTGGTGACGCATGCCTTTAATTAACCCCAGCGCTCAGAGGCCGAAGCAGGTATGTCTCTGGGTTTGAGGCCAGTGTGATCTACAAAGCAAGTCCAGGACAGCAAGGACAGCATAGAAAAACCCTGTCTCAAAAAGAAAAAGAGGAACAAGACTTAGTGTGTGTGCGTGTGTGCGTGCGTGTGTGTGTGTGTGTGTGTATTGTTGACTGCCTATTTTTAGTATAAGACTCTGTTCCTGATAATACTGTTGATTTTTAGCTTGGCTTATTCAGTTTTCTTCTGGAGAACAATCTATTTAGGCATATAGTTACTCTCTCAGTGGCCAAAAATGATGAGAAAATGGTAGCATCGACCTTGATGCTTTAAGGCCAATCTAAAGTTCTGCCTACAATTTGTACATTTGAAGTTGCCATAACACAGGAGAAGTCCGTACTTAGAATTTAAAGATGTATTAATCAAGACCTCTAGAAATAATACTTTTGCCAGAGGAATCAGCAGTGATGTTGTGTGTCCATGTGGACAGGCATGTATGTGTTAAGTACACAGTTGTTCAAGGGAGAGTTATTTCTGTGTACAGTGACCTCACCGTCAGAACCTGGGATGCTCATGTGATCACTGTGGCCATGGAGGGTGGATGCTATTCTAACGTAAGTGCTGGCTTGAGTTCAGTTCTATTCTAAAGAGCCATCCATCTGCACTGCAGTCAGCTCACACTTCCACAGAGAGCAAAGTGATAAACTGCCAGTTCAGTTCAGTCGCAGAAGAGGGAAGCCCTGCTTTGCCCTGAGGTATCCGAGGATGGCGGGGAGAGGTTCCTTTCTTGTGTAGAGCGGCCCACATGGTTTCCCTTTGAGATAGCACAGTGCCCTGAAGACTCATCTCCATTCTCTTTAGATTCTTATCTCGGGGATGGCTAGATTCCACCTGTCTTCATTCCTGGGCTTGTTTGAGCTGTGTTAGTGCACAGCCTGTTGCCTCTTTATCTCACAGCTGTACTACGGAGCAGCTGAACCAGGAGCAATAGGATGTAAACCACATTTTTAAGTTTTATAATACCCATTTTAAAGGCAAAGCTATGTATTGGTGAAATTCGTTTTTATTATAACTCATCATAGCTAAAATATTGTCATTTCACTATTGTAGTCGATATGAAGACATTGAGGTATTTTACATGTTTTCTACCCAATCTTCAAACTCCCGTGTGCAATTTACATTTATGGCAGTGTGACAGACTGTGAGCATCTAAAAAATGTTCTCTTTTGTTTTTTGTGCCCAAGACCTCCACTCCAACGTTGCCTGGATAGGTTCTTAATTACCAGAGGCCTTCAGATGAGTGGTTTGTTCTCTTTGCCGGTATTATTTTGCTCATTTAAACCTCATAAAGATACTATCAAAGAGTTGAACTTGCAAAACAAAACAAAACAGAATAGAACTTCTTTGTCCAGTGTAGCCACATTTCTGTCCTGAAGAAGGCAAAGTGATAGGGCAGAGTGTGCCTCTGTTGGGTGCGGGAAGGAGGGGGGGGGGTGAGGAGCGGTGGGGGGGGGCTGGAGACACTAGCACTTTTCCTCTATTAACAACTTTCCATGGAGCCTACAGTTTGCACATGCGATGTTGCTTAAATTTGCTGGTTCTGACAGGCATGATGGTGCACACTTTTGATCCCAGCATTCTTGAGACAGAGTTAGGTGGATCTCTGTGAGTTCGAGGCCAACCTGGTGTACAAAGTGAGTCCAGGACAGCCAGAGCTTTTACACTGAAAAACTCTGTCTTGAAAAATGAAAGGGGGGAAATTGCTGATCCTCTCAGTTTTACTGTCTGTAAAATGCTATATGATTAGATTATTCTAATATCTTATTATTCACTGATTTACAATTAATCTTTTTTATTATTAATGCATAGTAATTGAACAAAGTAAGAATTTCCTCATGACATTTCCATGTGTCCATATGTCCTTATATTGTAATTTTATTATTTTATCTGCTCTTTTAGAGTTCTTGTTTTGACAGATCAGATTGTGGAAAAAAATAACTGTTTTTGTGAATTATACAAAATACTTGTATAAACTTTTAAGAGTTCATTCTCTGTTTTGTATTTCATTTTCAAGAACAGAGAGACTTCTTCTTTAGGTGCTATTTTTTTATTCATCTCATGGGAGAATAAGGCAGTGATACATGTTAAATAACTTGTTACTTACATTAAAACCATTGGCTGTAATCTGCTTGTTGGAGAAAGTAAAGTATTTGCATGGTTTAAAAAAAGAAGCCATATTTTTTGTCCTTTCAACAGGAGGATTCTGGGTAAATTTTAATACACCTACGAAATGACTGTGCAATTTTAATTTATTCACTTTTGTCCTTCTTGCAACCCAAAATACTTTACCCCACCCCCTATCCCCCATTCGTTTGCTTGAACATGCTTTCATTCCTCAGCTTAGCTTTCTCCAGCCCCAGGGAACAGAGTTGAGACTCCTTTGTGTGCAGTGAGAGGCATTGCCATTCCAGCCAGCCATGTGCCAATCCCTTCTCAGAGTCCTGATCCAGCTCCAGTGCCCGGCAACTGCATTCTTTGCCCATCATGAGCACCCTTCCCTCACACACCACAATTTACTCTCCTATAGTTTAACACCCTGCACTTATTTAACCCTGATTATTTTTGTTTGTTTGTTTGTTTTGTTTTGTCTTGTTTTTCGACACAGGGTTTCTCTGTGTAGACCAGGCTGGCCTCAGACTCACAGAGACCCACCTGCCTCTGCCTAGCAAATGCTGGGATTAAAGACGTGGACCACCACCGCCCAGCCTTGACCCTGATTCATATTTATCCTCATCAAAAACAAGTAGTTAAACCGACAGAGCTTGATCCATTTCTATTTCTAATGATGTTCCAAAGACAACTAGCCTTCTGTTGAGTAACCACGTGGGACGCCTCCTGTGTGCTGGGTTGACTCCACATGTCAAAGGGCAGATGCGTAGGCAAATAATCGCAACACAGATCAGATGAGTACAAAATTGGGATAAGTCTGAGGTGTTTCACTAGGCCAGAGGGAAACGTACAAAGCTTTCCCTGGAGTGGTGCCTGGGATCCTGGGACCTACGCTGAGAATTGCTTCAGGCGTTAAAGCCTGCGCTTGTGAAGTCTGAGTGTCTACAGCCTGCAGTGTGTCTTGTGCCTCCCTGTGGGTTCTGCTTGAGGTGCACGCAGCACTGTGCCTGAAATGTGTAGCTGGCCTGGGTTCACATCCCAGTTTGCCTGGCTTATGTTTTGGTTTTCTAATGTGGAAATGGGTGTCTTGCTGATGATGATGCTTGTTGGTGGCATTTGAGGGGATAGAGACGGAAAAGGAGAATTTCTAACAACTAAGATTGTAGAGCCTTGTGACCCTCAGTTATTGTTCTGGGGTTTTCATCACACCAGTCACCTTGTTGTGTGTTTACACGAACATTCTCCTATTACAGAAACACGGTTCGTCAATGCTATGGAAGTATGAAGGACATGCATGTGTGTGTTATACATTGATTCGAATGCACATGTGTGTGAATATGTGCTGGGTTTATTTTGGGTCACCAGGGGAAATTTCCAATTCTGAGATCAATGACCTGAAAGTCTTTGTCTGCTGTGATTTCCACAGCTGTCTGTGTTTCCCGCTCAGCGGGCCCTAGGCAGCATTTGCACAGAGAATTAGTCAGTTCGCACTGTACCTGGGAGCGTCACATGGCTGATGGAGTCTGTATAAAATTAGCAACGTGGCGATGCCACAAAACTCTCCTATGTCCTTTTGCTTAAGTCATTGAATACTATTTAACATTGCTTTTCATATACTGAACAGTGTTTTTCCTTACATTTATGAAATGCCTGCCCCTTCACAAATTTACATTATTTACTTAACAAATAGCAAGTCCCTCATCTTAAAATTCATCATGGTTTTGTCTTGGACTGAGATTATTGCCAGGACTTCGTTGGGCGCTTTCTCTTTACGGAGCTTGTCCTTTGTTATAAGATGTCACAGTAGTTTTTCAGAGCAGACTGCATTACAGATACAGGAAAAGCACAGCCTACTGTTTTATACATACGCTGGCTTATTGAAGCAATAATTGAATAATAAATATGACAATATTACGGTGCCATAATTTTACTGGTAGTTCTATGGTAGGTTTTTCTTTACAGCTTTATTTTTGAAGTGCTTTAAAATAGTGAGGATTGTTCCACAGGATTAAAATTCATACTCTACCAGAAGACTGATAAAAATCATGACAGATGCATTTCCACAAATACCTGCTACCCTTAGAGGCTGAGAGTCCAAACAGGCTTCTATCACCACTTTCCATGGGCTCTTACCACATACCTTGGGGAGGGGAAGAAAGCCTGTTTCAGTGACTTGGCAGACAGGTAAAGGGTAAACTGAGTCATGGTGCAGGCAAAGGATTTTCCCTAGATCTGTTGTCCATACATTTGTCTGCTCTTACCATTAGCATTCTGCTGGAAAAAAAAATATTTATTCTCATAAAACATATCTACTATTTTTGCTTACTTAATTCACTCACTTTATCTTTCAAAGAAATTATTATTATTTTGTTCTTGTCATTGTTGTTGTTTATTGTGGCGGTTTGTGTGTACATGGACGATGTATGTAGGGGGAGGATGCGTGTGCTACAACCTGTAGGTGGAGGTCAGAGGACAACTTTATGGAGTCGGCTCTTTCTTTCCACTTCTATGTGGAATGAACTCAGGCCACCAGTGCTCAGCAAAGCCCTTACTCTCTGCCCCCGTCTCACCAGTCCCCAGCTCGATTTCTGTGTCTATGTTAGAAGATAAGAGGACATAGCCAACACGTTCCCAGTGTCGAGGTCGCATGCTTGAGTAAGGTCGTCCAGTGTCTATTTTTATAACATTGCACCATGGCGGCTCCTCCTTGAGAGTGGAGGCACATTTTGCTTTATTCGTTTGCCAGCATCCGTCTAACAAAAATGTTAGTTGCATCTTAAATTCATTTAAAAAATCGTGTTTTAATATACCTTAGCCTCTGTGATTTAAACGTTGAGAAGGAAGCCCCCCTTTACCCCACTCCTGTCTCCCCCGCCCCCATAACTTAAGAAATGTCCCTCCCATAATTATTTCAGCTTGGCACAGAAAGGCTCTTCCCATTTCTTTTCTGCACGACAGGGACTTCTTTAAAACAGAAATAAGAGAAGGGAGCAGAAAGCTCTGCAGATGCTTCTTGGTTAAGTGATGTGCAGGAGCGCCTCACCACAAACAAGGGAAGCTGCTTTGTCATTAGAGATGCCCATTTGGTGCTTTCCATGGAGTTTGAGAAGTTCTTCATCGCAAACACTGGATGCTCTAAAACATGTGCACAACATGTCTTTTTGTTTCTGAAGATGTCACAACAAAATAGTATTAGAAAATTACTTTCAAAGGTTTTCTAATGAGTTTTCTGTAGTGATAAGTAATAGTGGTAGTTGTAAAAGTAATTTTTCAAGTGACTGTTAATACTCTGGTACATTGCGTCCTTTCACCATGTTCTCCCTCATTCCTGTCCCTTTGTTCTTCCCTCCCCCTTTTTCTTACTGGTAGTCTCCTCCCTTCCCCAGTGTCCCTTTCATGGTGTGTGTGTGTGTGTGTGTGTGTGTGTGTGTGTGTGTGTGTAGAATTCTTGAAGCCACACATAGGAAATGTGACATTTGTCTTTCTGTATCTGGCTTGTTTTGCTTTATAGGACAGTCTTCATTTGCATCCAGTCCCTGGCAAATCGCACAGTTTCGCTCTTCACTATGGCTGAGTAAAACAGAAACACGGTTTTATTGTGTGGGGGCTATTATGAATAGCTCAATAAATGCAGGCACAGAGGTATCTATGTTCTATGTTTACTTAGGGTACTTGGGTATATACCCAGAAATGGCATAGCTGCTGGTACTGGGGGCCCCCTTGTGCACTGCAGCGAGAGTGGAAACTGGTCCTATACTGAGGAACTCTGTATGGAAGACCTTATCTCTTTAGAATGTAAGTGCTCTGCATTTTTGGTCTGGTTTATTTTTATGGCTTCCTTATGTAGTGATTTGCATGTGTGGCATCCTGCTTACTCTACAGGTAGTGAAACCACAATGTAGGTTAAATGATTTACTCTTAATTTTATGGTGAATTTTTTCCCCTAAGCAGTTCCCAAGGCTTTATGTCGCCATTACTGTAAGCAAATGTACAATTCAGAGCAGCAAGGGATTCTGGGTGTGCACATTAGAACAGTGCTGCTCAGAGGACTTTCTGAGTCACGGGGTCTTAGTGAGCTTCAAATCTATACCTGTAACAGTAGGATGGGCTTTAGCAGCAGTAACGTGAACGTGCTGTAGACTGTGTTGTAACCTGGCAAAGCATAGCCGTTATATTGTGTGGCATCTTGTTCACAGTGCCTTTGATGAAGGCGGATGACCTTATAAGGTGATAATGACTTTAAGTTTTTAGCCAGGGGAAGTGGTCCAGAGTGGGAATAGATGACCCAGTCTAGTGAGGCTGCTAACAGACTTCACCCCATGTTTTCTTTTTCCCAGCGCACAGAGATGCATTCTGAGCGCCTCTTGTTTTTCCGCTTCCATTATCCACCACCCAAGTTCTCAATTCAATTTCAGACTCGGGCAAAAGCCTGTAATTCTATTTGTTTTGGGTAAATTTAGCAAGCTGCTCCTGATTACACCTTAGCCAGAGACCATCTGTTGACTGGCGTGCCTCTCCGAGGAGTGGTTTCTGTAGGCAATGAATAGGAAGAGGTTGACGCGCTGTTGCTATTAGTAAGCAGATGCACCGCGTCAGGGAGAGCCCTTCCCGCCTTTCAATCTGCCAGCTCTCTGTATTGATGGAGTGTCGTCTGCCTGCGAGTCATTCCATCCTCCCGGCAATGAGGAGTGCTCTCCTAGGGGCCATTTATCAAGTGCTTCCCCTGGCATTTGATGGAAAGGAATTTAGAAGTCATAGTTTGATACACTCAGAGCACGGCCATATCCTCTGTTGCACGTCTCGGGTATCTATGTCTCTGTGTATATATCAACTCTGCTCATGGTTTTCAGCAGCTATAGTCATGTGCTGTCAAATCCTCTCCCCCAACCCCCCTAGACGAAACCACAGGATACAGCTGTGCTTCCTAACGCAATGCGTAAACCTCTACGGTGTCAGGCTCACTGTTTCCTCTACAGCAATGATTGCTAGTTCGTTTGCATCAGATGGAGGTAATACTACCTAAATTCAGAGTGGTGAGGAAAAGTTTCAGTGCTGACTGTGACTTGCTGAGGGTTTTTGTTTTTTTGTTTTTTTGTTTTTTTTGTTTTTTTTTTCCCCAAATGATGATGATATTGTTAGCTTCTGGCACAGACCGTGGCTTCCTGTGTCAGTGAGGCAGGAGGGGAAATGGAGACACTAAGCGTAAATCGGTTTATATTGTTTTCTAAAGGATTGGAGAGGGAGGAGGAGGCAGTGGGTTGCCAGGGTGCTGGACTGCTAGAAAGGGATGGTGAACTGAGAGGAGCCTTCGCGCTTGGGTGAGCCCCGTGATGGGTGGAGGAACAGCCAGGTTGGTGTGATCCTCTGACCTTCCAGAGGAAATGCCCAGACTCCATCTTACAACCTCATCAGCTAGGACGTCCCCCTTTGCTCCCCGGGGAGGTCATTTTTGTCACAGAGAGTAGGGAATATTTCAGGATTATATTATAGCTATAGTATTTTCAGTTTAAGCAAGAACATTTAAATTTGCTTAAAGCTAGACTTTGCTTCTTTTTTCCTTTAGTGCCATACATTATTACTTTGACTTTATAACCTGTTTGTTTCCAGTACTGTGGCCAGAGCTCAAGGCGTTGGATATGGAAAGCAAGTACTGTCCTATTGAGCTGTGATAGTCCCAACTCTTTGTTACTTTTTTGTAAAAACGAGGTCTCACTGTGAGGCTCAGACTGGATGTGAACTTACTTATACTGTTCAGGCCGACTTCAAACTCAAGATCCTCCTGCCTCAGCTTTCTGAGGATTAGGATTATAGAGGTATACCAGCACTCTTAGTTTTGACATTTGTATTTAAGGGTATGACTTAACAGGGACATTTTTCCTTTATCTCTTTTCTGCATATACAAAACCCACCTTCAATTCAAATTTTGAAATTCACTGACGAGAGTTCATTAAGGTGAGAGTAGTTCAAAATGCCAGCAACAAAATGTAGTGTATGGCGCACATCTATGTTTTTCTGATTTGGTGGTGTTCTTTGAGGAAAGGGTTTCTCTGTGTAGCCCTGGCTATCCTGGGACTCACTCTATAGACTATGCTAGACTCAAACTCAAAGATCTGTTTGCCTCAGCCTCCTGAGTGCTGGGGTCATAGGCATGAACCATGATGCCTGGCTATGTTTTTCTTAACAATTGTGTTAAAATATTTTTAATTTTCACATTAAAAGTAAATGGTGATGCAAACTCAATCACTTTTTCTTTCTTTCCCCTTTTCAGTGATAGTGATCAAATTCAGGGACTTGCACCTGTGAGGCAAGTATTCCAAAGGCAGGAAGGTAAAGAGTTGGGCTGGAGAGATGCCTCAGTGGTTAAGAGCCCTGTCTGCCCTTCCAAAGGTCCTGAGTTCAATTCCCAGCAACCACATTGTGGCTTACAACCACCTATACTGAGATCTGGTGCCCTCTACTGGCGTGAAAGCTAACATACAGGCAGAACACAGTATAAATAGAAGAGGAGGAGGAGAAGGAGGAAGAGGAGGAGTTCAAACCGGTCCTGGACACATGGCAAGTCAGAGACTAGTCTGGCTGGAATGAGACCCTGTTTCCGCAACAACAAAACCACAGCACGGTGTGATGGGTGCCTTATAATTCCAGCACTCAGAGCAAGGGCAGGGCAACAAGTAGTTGAAGGCCAAGTACTGTAGGAATGACCCCAGACTTTGAAGGGGGTCTTACCATACAGCATAAGCTAGCCTCAAATGTGACATGTGCCCAGCATACCCTCACACTCACAGTCCTTTTTCCTCAACATCTCGATGACTAGGCTGACAGGTCTGGGCCACCACAGCCACCAGGAATACCACCTAAGGAATTAACATCACGAATCTTGAATGAGAACAGTCTTCGGGAATGTCCTTGCTGATCGGGGAATTTGAGTCACTGGCATTGATGAATGAGAGGCAGATTTCCTAAGTGTAGTGTTTGCACTTCCATGTCATCTGGGACTTAGCATCATTTATTTAAAACTGTAGATCACCAGCAAACCACAGAGTAATTATAACACAAATAGAATAAGAAGCTTAATGTACAAATAAAAGCTGTATTTTATTGATCCTGTGCTTAATATTGTACAGATGGTAAGAAATGTCCTGAAAGCAAAATAGAATACTAGAGGCATTTCAGAAGTCACAGAGTTGAGTTACGCTGTAATGAAGGTTAGGCTACATAAAGCCTACACAAAGAATTGTAACAACTGTTTTATCCTTTAGAAAGTGGCACTAGATGAACCTGTTACTGACGTTGTCCTTGGGTTGGTTTGTATTCTGCATTTAGAAGTACCTCCTTCCGTGGCCTGCTGTGTTCTACAAAACAAACACATTAAAACGAGGCCATGGAGAAAGAAACAGCAAGAGCAGGGAACTGGGGCTGCTCAGACTCAATACCACTGGTTCACGAACCCCTTCCCATGGGCTCCAGGATAAATGGTCCTGCTGAGGCATCCATTCACAGGAGAAGTTTAAAAAAAAAGAAAAGAAAAGAAAAGAAAGAAAAAGCCAGGTGTGATGGTGCACTCCTTTAATCCTAGCACTCAGGAGGCAGAGGCAGGCAGATTGTTGTGAGTTCGAGGCCAGCCTGGTCTACAAAGTGAGTCCAGGACAGTCCAGGCTACACAGAGAAACCCTGTCTTAAACAAACAAACAAACAAACAACAAAACAAACAAAAAAATGGTTTCCAGTGCTTTGATATTTGAAGAGACAGAATGAAGGTGCTTTAAGGCAAAGCCCACAGTGCCCCTTTGCCACGTTTGAGCATATGTGGCCTTCCCTGCAGTGCCTCCCGCTTAGTCAGGGTGGAAGAGTGTAAGTTTTGAGGCACATGGACTTTAATAATGTAAATAAGGAAATAGGTAAAGGAGTGTACTTTAAAGTAGAATTGTGAGAAGGAAAAAGGTGGGGCGGATAACAGACGAGCAAAATGCGAGATAGACTAGGATAGAGTCAACAAGAAGACACATGCCCTCTCTTCCAAAAACAGCGGAATTCAAGTCACTAGACAGTGTGGCATTGTGGGAGAGAGAGGGAGATGGGGGCTCTACTATGCGAAACATACAAGGGGATTCGACTTCACTTGAGGAAAATTACTAGAGGACAAGAAAGACTTTCCCATAAAGAGCTGTGGGAAAGGATACAGAGCTACAAACATTCTTTAAGGGATAAAGCTTAAATTGTTGGGAAGACTAAAAAAAAAAAAAAAAAAAAAAAAATCAACCTTCATGCCCTGCGGATTACAGTCGTCGTCGATACATTTGTGTGTGAGATTTGCCTCATTGCAGATTTATAAACAGAGCCCCCAAAACAAATAATTCCTAGTGATCAACCTATACATGGTGATTATATTGAAGTGGGCCTCCCAGGACGAAGGATGGGCTTTGAGAGACAATGCCCAAGTGTGACATCTGAGATAATTAGGGGCAGGGAGGGGGGAGAGGGGAGGAGAGAAGCTATCACGAAGCCTTAGAATATTGTTAGTGGCGAGTCATAACTGGCTGGTGCTGTTGATTCCTTCTGGAGACTGCAGGGTAAATTATCTGGTCTAAGCTAAACTCGGACCATGACCTGAGAGCTCTCCCTCTGTGGCCTCACTCAGATATTCAAGTCGGTGTTGCCAGCTTCCATCTCCATGGGCCTATTTACCTTTGTAATTTGCACCTGATGCATTTATATTGGTAATTTTTTTTTTCTCTCCCTGGAACCCTGAGATCTCATTTATTCACTAGTGCAATAAAGTGGTGGAGTGAAAATCCCTCCCTAAAGCAAAGAGGGGAGGAATTGTTTAGGGGAAGATGGCACCATACTAACTGAAGCTCTAATTAAAACATCAGAGGCTATTGCCTGCACCTCTGTGCCCCTACATTCTATCCGTGGGCATCCTCGATAATCAATCTCTCTCTCTCTCTCTCTCTCTCTCTCTCTCTCTCTCTCTCTCTCTCTCTCTCTCTCTCTCTCTCTCTCTCTCTCTCTCTCTCTCTCTCTCTCTCTCTCCTCTCTCTCTCTCTCAAATCCAGGGTGGTTTTGTTTCGTAACAAAACAATAACAGCCCTAGGGTTAAAACCCAAAGATTCTCCAGCCATGGCTTGCAGAACTACCTTTCTCTCCGGTAGTGCATATGTGGAGGAAATTACTTTGAGTAGCAAAAACACAAACAAGAAGTGATAGAATACTAAGCAATTAAGGCAGATTAACAACAGTTGCTAGATTCCAGCTGTTGGCTGGTGAAGCAGGCTCCTCTTAATTTAGACTACTTGAATGTGACCCACTGTTATTCCAGACCAAGAGGTAGAAAACATTATCCCTGCCAGTTACGAACGTGTGTGTGTGTGTGTGTGTGTGTGTGTGTGTGTGTGTGTGTGTGTATGTGTGTGTAATTAGAATGACAAAGCTTTGTGCCTTGTGTTTAGTTCTGACATATTAAACAAAACAAAGTGCAAAGCAGGTGTCCTTCCTATGGAGGGTAGACACTTACCTTTTTTGTTTTTCTAAAGCCGCTGTGTATCTGGGTTGTATCCTGGGTCACCAGCTAGGCCCAACTGGTATTATAGGAGAACATCATGTAATTATGGACCACATAACCCTGGAAACTCTATGAACAGGTAATTTGCAGGGTAATTACATGTAGTCTGCCCTGCTGCTGATTTACCACAACCCATTTTACTGTTCTCAGACCTGCATCACCGAAAGCCCTTGCTGCTGAGGTTTGGGAGGAGGCTCTTCTGCAGCCATGGCAAGAGGTCTGAGGCGTGGCGCCAGCTTTCGGCTATGGTGCTTGTGTGTACACGTGTGGGGCGAGACTACTGTTACTGTCTGGAGTTTCCTGGGAGAAGCGTGGCAGGAGTGGGGGTGGCTTATATGGTGCAAGGTCACCCATGGACTGTGAGATACCAAGAATGCAGGCCCCCAGCAGGCATGGCATTAGCTTGTGATGGAAGCTACCTGTTTCTGTAGACTTTTAGTAGGATACGTGTGGCTCCGGACCTAAAGTTTGTAAAGTGAATTAATTTCAGTTGGGTTAGTTTTATTCAGTGTGTTTTTTGTTTTTGTTTTGTTTTTTTCTTTCTACCCCAGTAACAATGAAATAAATGTCCACATACAAACCAGGATAATTTCACATGAGGTCAGATACCTTCATCTTTGCATTTAATTGTTTTGGGCCATATAAGCATGAGTAGGAATAGTAAATGTCACATAGTAATGCAGCACCCTGGAGTTTCTCTGGAACAATACTAATAAGCAAATACAAAGCGTTATGACAAATTGAGGAAAGAGACACCAGGAAGAGGAGGAAAGCCCTATAATTTAGTGTCATTAAAGGCATTTTCACATTGTGCTGTGTCTCCAGCCCTATGTAATGGGTCCTGCCGAGGCCCATTGAGCTGGTGTGAATGGAAGAGGTTCCCACCGTCTCCTGATGCTTCCTTGGGCAGGCCACGAGACAGCAATGGCACAATTTCTTGTGCTTTTGCTCCCTGTATAAGTTCCCATGTATTCAGATTCCATTGCATTTCAAAGCCTCTACGGTTCAAGGAACCTTTTAAATCCTTTATATCTAGGCAAAGTATCATTTTCAGACTGTTATTTTCTCTAATAATATGCGAGGATCTTGTTACGTTCTAGACATGGTTAGCAAAAGGGGGCATTTTATACGGGCAATCCTAACATGAAGTGCTTCCCCTGCCAGAGGCTCTGCCCCTGACCCTCTCCTGACTTTCTGTTCTCCATTCAATGGGAACTCATCCTGCAAATGAGTTAGGAGATGTGGGTGGCTGGTTTTATTTGCCTTTGTGAGTGCCAATATTTCTGCCATAAAAGGAAGTTTCTGCTCTAGGTAGGGCCACTGCGCAGCAGACCAGTGCTCTGATTATGACATCATAAGAGACTATATACCGCTGTCACCCAAGCAGCCCTGACCAGGTTCTGTTCCCAAGCTGTGCTAATAAATGAAAGAGGCTTTGAGGGCTGTTTCTGAAACCATTAGCCCCTACTTTGGGTCACCAGGAGAGCTGGTCAGTCGGGGAGTAGCGAGCATTGTCGAGGAAGCTAGGTCATAGGATTGTTTCCCCAGCTGAGCGGGAAACCACCTGCTCCTGGAAGCCGTCCACGTTGCAGTGTCTACTTTGCACTGGCCAGTGACGACTTAAATTTCAGCAAGAGGGAGTGTGGCCTTGCTTGAGGAGAACTGGAAGCTCTACCCTGCTTGGCATCTTGTGGTGAGATTGTTCCTTCAGCACGCTCCTCCCTTGTTGCTGCCAGGCACTTGTGGAGGGTTGTAGCTAATCCTCAGGTCCACACAGATGCCTAGCAAGCCCCAGACAACAGCATCACCTGATGATGATGATCTTGAACTTAGAATCAGCATCCTTTTCCCAGAAAAGGAACTTTTCATTTCTTCGACTGCAGATCTGGTTCTTGTGAAGTAGTGGGGAAGAAAAAATAAGTAGAGGCCCCCGTGACACTCTGACTAGTTGCGAGGACATTTGCTTTTCTCCCAGAGGCCAGATAACACCCCGTATTGAAACACAAGGATCCTAAGACAACAGAATCGCTAAGACATGCCTCTCAGAGTCTCAGTGTGAACCAAACCCAGCCGGGCAGAGGTTTTCTCTTGGTGATTGGAGGCAGGGCAGGGAGTAGGGAGAGCCCGGGCTCTGGCATGGCCCAGGCTTTCCTCTTTGCTTTGACACAAGCCACCTGCTCCCTGCCAGATGCTCCTGGTAAGTCACTCTGGCTTAACTTGGCACAACAACCCATCCAGCACCAGACCTACTAAAGCCATTTGGTTCCCATAGCTACAGATATTAGAAAAGCATAACTTCATAGGGGACTAGAAATGTATTTTTAATCCCTTGGGTGAAGGGAGAGGCCAAGCAGTTTCAAGTACGTGACACACAAGATTGCCCGTATTTTGGGGTTATTAAAAATGGTTACTATTAATAGGATAAAAACTTACGGCTGATTGCTACCTAAGTCAGTGACATATGGAAAGCCTGTCGCTTCTTTCAGGAGACTTGGGTACATGGAAAACTGTCTTAGAAAGCCGCCTCTTGAGTCAGACTTGAGGCCTCCCAGGGACAGGCCTGTATACCTGTTGGATACTTTGTAGCCATCTTTGTCTGCAGACATGTACAAAATCATGAAGCAAAGAGAAGGCTGAGTAACAGTGTAAATGTTCAGGAGGATGCTTAGCATGTACATTGCCAGTGATGGGAAAGCTGGAAGTCTCAGTTGTGGCCAGGGTTAGGAGCCGAGGGGCCTCATAAAGGTCCTGAAGGCAGTCACTGGAGCTAGTCTGTCTGCACAGGTAGTCTTCTCCAAAGTGCAGGTTAATATTCTCTTGCAAATTCAAAAAGGTATGGTGTAATCCTATGCCTTTGGTCTTCCAAGTGTTGTTATTTCCTTTTTTTTTTTTTTTTTTTTTTTTTTTTTTTGCTTTGGGAGAGTGAGGCCTCTGAGCCTGCTAGGCTTGTTTTACCTAAACAAGCTGCTTGCTAAGAATGCAGTGACTCTTGGTCCAGCCCACAAATAGAGACAGGGCATGCGTAAAGCTCTGCAATTACCTCACTGATTCAGTCTGGGGCTTTAATTTTTCTTATCAGTAATTCACTTCAGATAACAGCTCTAGAGATAAAATGGGCCTTAGGGGTTGCTTGCCTGAAGAGAGGGAGAACAAAGGTTTTATTGCTATTTTATCTCTTGTTTACTGAAAAGTATTTGGTTGTAAAAGATAAAGACAAAACTATTGTGTGGGCTCTAGAAAATGAACAAATAAAGGTAATTATTGCAATGGAGCATTAAGTAACAAAAGGATATATTTACTTCTCTCTGGTTGGTGCCTTCAAATCTGGCACTTTATTTTTTTTTCTTGTGCATATCACAAGAATAGACCTTTAGGGTAATTTTGAGAGTGAAATTGAGGGCCTGCAGTGCCTCAGCCTTATTTTGTGCTGAGAGGGCCATAAACTGCTGTCTTTCTGGGAGTGGTGAAATAAAACACATTCTAGAAGCTTTTTGAGTCTCATTGAGGAGGATAAGTTGATCACAATAGATACATGAGATAATATGTATTTACCTGAAGTATTGAATATTGTTCAAAAATACCTTAGAGAAAATAGTATGCTTTCTTTGAAAATATGTTAGTTTTTTAAAGTCTCAACTTTTGTAATCTTGTAGGGGTCAGGATCTTTATGTCTGAATAGTAATCACACAGGAAGATGGTATCTGACTCTTTGCAATACAATTTTTGAAGTATTTATGTTGAATCATCCATAAATATTGGTCTGCTCCCCCCCACCCCCACCCTCCATCCCCCTACTCCCGTCTCATGTATTCTTTAAGACGTGTGTGTGTGTGTGTGTGTGTGTGTGTGTGTGTGTGTGTTACATGTGGCTCAGTGAGCAAAAGCACCTGCTGCCAAACCTGATGATGTGAGCTTCATCTTTGGGACCCACATAGTGGACAGAGAGAACTGAGTTCTGAAAGTTTTTCTCCTCTGACCTGCACAGGTATGCCTGCACATAGGTGCATACCAACCTGAGCAAACACACACACACACACACACACACACACGTAATTTTAAACACTTTCAAAACTCAGGATATAAAGACTGTGTAAGGAGAAGCCTTCTATTTTCCCATCCACTCCAGAGAGGGTGACTTTCACTTCCAGACTTTGCAATGATACATAGAAAGCCATAAAAATGCCAACCTTCCTTTAAGTAGTCACAAAGAAAGAGCACAGTAGAAACCAGAAGTATATTTCCACAAGAAACTGTTAACTTGAGACCAGTCCTGCTGCTTGTGGCACAAACCATGTCCTGGTTTCCGTTTCCCAAATTCCTGGGCTTATTTTCTAACCATTGCCCTACAGGTGGACCAGCGTGATGGCAAAGCCAAAAGTCCCTGAATGTTTTATAGTCGAATCCTGATAACACGCATGCTCTCTAATTCATAAATCACATTGTATCAAGATGTGGCATAAATGAATAAGCGCACACTGCCATAGAGCTGGAGAAACCCAGTTTCTAAATCACCAAGCAAAAGAGTTAAGGAAACCTCATCTTTTCAGATGCAGGATGAGCAGCAACTCTATGGGTACCATGTATGTCAGGCCGGTCAAGATAACCTGGATTAGGGTTTGTGCAACTAGACTCAATACTGCATTTCTTGACCCCTGAATGGTACCCAGAAAAAAAGGGGGGGGGCGGATTTGACTATCTGCCAAACTGTTTTTGTGGTGTCTGCACACATGGATTAAAACAAAACAAAACAAAACAAAAACCAAAAACCTACATCAGCATTTATCAGCTATGTAGTGACAGATACAGGTCAATGGTTAGCCCCCTGCCTCAGCCCCTAAAGGGAACTTCCATGTCTAATGGACTCTGGGACAAAGGCAGTTGTGACCTTTCTTTCCTGGAAGACAAGGTAAACATGGTAGCCCTTCTCTGGCAGGAGCCCATCTAAATGCTGCCGGGCGGAGGTTCAAGAAAAGCTTGACTCTTTGAAATGATAAGTGCACTACAGTTCATGGAGATAGAATATTTTTTAACTGAAAAGCAGAGTGTGCCACAGGGAGCATAGACAGCATGCACGCACGTTACATAAAGCATGTTTATTACCTACCAATGGATGTCAAGCAATGGTAGAGATGACGGAGTCTTGTCTGTCAGCTACAGCCAAGGAAGAGCAGAGCACTTTGAATTGTATACCTTAGGTCCATAGGACATGCGAGGCTTCTGGGCTGAAGGCTGTCTTACTGAACCAGAGATGGCAACTGTATTTATGATGTTCTGGTCAGCACTACTGCTGGAGGTGGAAAGTCAGGATATTGCCAGCAAAGTGAGACTGAACCATTTGAATATACCAAGGAAGTTTTCAAGAGAAGGCTGTGTTTAGACACAGTTCTTCCAGGCCTTCCCTGACTTTATGCACATCTGGTAGGACAGGATGGCTATACTGGAGAAGCCGATGACCCTGGATTGGAGGGAGGGGCTTGACATGGATGTTTATTATGGCAGGTAATTGTTCACCGTGTATGGTACAGTGAGACACTTCTGGCACATTCTCCAGTTCTTGTTGAGAGCTATAGGCAAGAAGCCAGGGGAGAGGACAGGGTGAGCAAAGAGCTAGATCCTCCAGAGCTGCCTGGAGAACTTGTACTGCGTAGCTCTTGGCAGTAGGCATGCGGCTTTTCCTTTGTTTGTTTTTCTTTTGGTTGCAAATAACATGATAAGGTCGTGGGCTTAGACTGTGATGGTGGGAGGATGGTGTCAACTCAACTGCATGATGCTCAGGAGACTTAGTTCCACACAGTGGCTACACTCTATGCTGATATTACAATAGTGGCCCCCTGAGATAGTCTCTCACTAGTAGAAGAGTTTTCAATATGTGAAGTTTTGTATAAATTTTGTCTGATCTAATAGATTAGTTTGCTCTAGATTAGATGGCATATTTAAAAGTGTCAGCAATAACGGCAGCTGTTGAATTAATACTAAATTATATAGATCTTGAATTTTATTTCAGATACATATTTTACCACGAAAGATTAAAGTTCAAATCCCTTATGTTCAGGATTGGGGCATTTGCCTGGTTTTTGTATGCACATTTTTTCACCAGGTCTAGCTTCTGAGTGGAGTTCTGGTTTTGACATGAGATTCATAAAAGTTAGATGCATATTGCATTCCATGCTGGCCTCCATGGCTCTAAAAAGTGCTTTCTGATCTAGAATAACCAGAAGGGTGTCTAGGGGACCAAGAACAACCGAGTCGGCAAATACACCATTCCCTCATCTGCCTTGACCATATTTGATTTGGTGACCATTAAGTGAAAAAGGTAAAATAGATAATGAATTAAAATCGATCTTTGAGTAAACTTCAGAAACAACTGTGTCTCATGTAATGGAGATGATTTATAAATATAATGTGAGTGAGTAGATGAATGATTAACAAACAACAACAAAAATTAACCCCAAATGGGGGGAGGGGCGCAATTTGTAGGTAATCAGGTGCTACTTTTAGCTGTATACAGCTGCACGTGTTTTCTGACTCTCATCCTGGTTTGTGGATCCGCATCAACTCAGCTACTCTATGGGTGAAAACAGATCTTCATGCAAGAATCTGTGTTGTAAACACACTGCCACTTTGCCCCAGGACCCTGGCCTCGAAGCTTTAGTGGATCAAGACTGAGGTAGCTTCTGATGGCCTCTCTACCTCTAGCATTTTCTGTTTCTGGCTAAAAGGCACCGCCCCCTTTTCAGTCCGTTCCCCACCCAGTATTGCATGTGAGGCAACGGTCTGTGTAGTTCTCTCTCCAGCCATAGCAGCGGGGATAGCTCTTATAAAATTAAATTCCTCAAACATTTGTCAGCTGCTGTTATACAAACTCTGTGCTTATTGCTAAGGGGGATACAAATATTATTAAGACATGACTCCTGTTTTCAAGGAACTTTACCGTCAACGAGGGAATAAGATTGGCACGAAGTAGCTGTCATTCAGAAGGCGCTGTGAGGCTGAACAAAACGTCCCTGCTCAATACGTTACAATGACGCACCGTCACCTTTCGGATCAAATGAAGAATTCTCAGGCTTTATAGTCTGACACCACGGTGGCCATTCAGAATTTTGTTGTATACCATTCAGCAAACCTCTGCTCTGCTCCTGTCCTCTGCCTCATGCCACGATGAACACGTCCATCCGTGTGCATCCTTCTCTTCCTTTACTCATTCATTATTTCTGCAACTTCTGGCTGTCAGACGCTCTGGAGGAAACAAATGGAAATCGGTCCCAGCCTGGAGCGACTCGCCTTCCAGTGGGAGCAGGCAGACAAGAATCCATTTTTTAGGGAACAGTGTATTGCAATAGAATGTGCAGAGTGCCAAGGGAGGAGAAGAGGGGGTGAAGGCCTCGCAGAGGAAGTGAATCTTGCCAGAAGTTGATTAGGCATTCACCAGGGAGGAGAGGGAGGGACGGACATTACAGATAGAAGCGTTGGGTAGCAGTTCGTGGGTAATAGCAGAATCTGGCTCCATCAGGGTCCTGGTGGCAAGAAAGCGAGCTAGAAGGCAAAAAGCAGTCACAGCGGGGCTTAGTGCTACCCTAAGGAGTGTGCCCTTTACCTTGGTGTCAGGGAAGTTGGCTTGCTTTTTAAATAGAGATGTGACAGACATGGGTCTTGAAATGTTAGCATAGATGAGGTAAAGTCATGTCAGCTTCTGCTGGTGCGAAGTATTCCCAGCGAAGGGGGAGCAGAGTAATTTTCAATACGTTGAGGAGATCCTCGATATGAGGGCACATTCAGGGCCCGCCACGCCTTGATGTGCATACATTAGTTGGAATAGGATAGGTCAACCTCCAGTAACCGGTAGGCAGAGGATTTTCAGGGACCTGACAGTATTATGGTAAGCAATAGTCTGCGTATGTTGGCGATGAAACCTATTTCAGTATGTTTCTTAATATTTTTCACCTTGACACAATTGTCTTTCTAACACAACACTCCTCTCTTTGGCCCATGGAGTTAATAAGGCCCTTACTTTCTGATGACAACCCCACCTACTTACTAGTTAGTAAGCAGATAGACCTTGTATGACCCAAAGGAAAGGAAGATGGCCAGGGCTTCTAGAAGTTGCTGCGTCTTATACAGCCTATCATAATTTTTTTTTTCTTTCATGTCTGCAGAATTTGTATTACTCAAGCAACCCCTCCATGTTCGGCCGAGCATTTTCTTAGAATTATCATCTAGTTCTTTCATATGCATGTGTCTTATTCCTGACAAGTTTGGAAGGTTCCTTGCCAGTCCTAATACTCAGAGAAAGCGAGTGTCCTGAGTAGGTGGACTTGAAAACATACTGGGTTGAATTTGGCAGAATTGGGGAGGGGATCGTGTCTGGTGGGAATCTGGCTTTGGTGGCCTTTTATACGTAAATACTCAGTATTCATATTGTTTATTTTTCCCTTGTTTGTGGTTGCTCATCTTTCGGATGACTACATTTTGATTTGCGCTAAGATGGACCAATAACGATCATGCAGTAATTTATTTTAAAGCCTTTAATGCCATTTTGCTTTTGAGAGTCTCATTTCTTGTCTAAGTAAAACATGCGTGTTTACTCTGTTTCATTGCTGCGGCACATTTTAAAGATGAGTCCAAAAAGTTTAAGGGCATCTCAATAGGCCTTTCTCATTTCCGTGTCCAGTTTGTGGGATTCAACAGAAAACAAAACATTTGCTATTCCCTGTTAAAATATAAGCACACAATGATGCCGCTTAGAAGGGAAACCGGAAGGATGGCTTCATGTGCAGCAGGTGCTCAGCAGGTTGAGACCCCATCTGAAGCAGGGTTTTGCTTACCCACAAGCTAAAATTCTTCTCTTCTTCTTCCTCTTCCTCTTCCTCCTCCTCCTCCTCTTCTTCTTCTCCTTCTCCTCCTCCTCTCCCTCCTCCTCCTCCTCCTTCTTCTTCTTTCTCTCTCTCTCTCTCTCTCTCTCTCTGACTTGTTTCTTCCTTACTAGGTCTGACTTTTAAAAGGAAAGCCAGCGAAGTGAGGCCTGGTTCCAATCAGTCCTCTACAGTATAAAAACAGAATACACGAGTATCTGTGGCTTTTGAACATAATCCACGGGAAGCGGGTACAGCGATCATTATTTTTGGTCCAATAAATACAAAAGAGTAACAGATGAATTTTCCAGGACCAATCCTACCTCAAACATTTTTTCTTCCCTTAAAAAAAAAAAAAAAAAGTGTGTGTGGTGTGTGTGTGTGTGTGTGTGTGTGTGTGTGGTGTGTGTGTGTGTGAATTCATTGAGTAGTAACGGGGCTAACTATTTGTCTGTCAACCAGCAAACTTGAAACACTTGCATCATGTGGGCACACCTCAGGGGGTTACTTGCTGGCTTCTAAATCTGCCTGAGAACTCACTGCTGCGAAGTATGTGTGTATTCTGTCTGTCTTGCTTTCTTTTTTTTTTTTTACACTGAATTTGCATTTTAACTTATTTTGCATTCCTCATAGCTAAGAAAGAACTTTTTCTTTTACTCCCCCTCTCCCCACTATTTGTACCCCCGGGAATGCTCCAAGTGGAAGCAGATCTAAAATTGGGTCATACAGTGCAGACCGAACGCAATGTAGAAAAGCAATTTGAATCAAAAGGAGTGGGGGGTGGGGCGCGGAGGAAATGGAATTAGAAATTTAACCCTCCCTTGTAGATTTTTCCATACTTTTCCCAGTTTGGGTTTGTTTGTTTTGTTTAATTCTGTCTTTTTTTTTTCTCTTTCTCTTTCTCGAAGTTTCTTTAATTTTTTTAGTCTCTCCTTATGAGTATCCACTTCCCTTGAGCTCTGGCTACACCTGCTTGCAAGCATCCCCCCCCCCCCTCTCAGAATGATGATGCCAAAGGAAAGTCATGAGGCTGTCCCAACAGCTCCGCCTCCTGCTGGTACCTCATGCAGATGCCCTCCCCTCAGCAGTAGGGCCTTCTCATTCGATTCTTCACCACCGTCTCATTTACTTCACTGGCCTGAGCTGAGATGTGGCCAACCTGGGATGCCCAGGGAGCTCACGCCAAAGCTCTCAGAGTAGAATCTTAAGGGGCAAAGGTCATTGCTGTTGTTGGCTTGAATATCTTAAACTCTGAGCTCTCAGGAGCTTGTATGATGCCTCACTGGCTCGCCCCTCATTCCAGTAACTGACACTAAACACTGTTGTCATGAATCCATTTAAATCTTCCACGTGAATGCTGAATTGGACCCACTACATGACGTGGAGGCTGTGCAGTAGGGGATTTCTTTTGCCTTATTGCTGGACCCTGGTGACTCCCCTCTTCAGCTGATTCGATTAGTGAGCAGCAAAGGTTTGCAGAGCCAGGAGTCTTCCCTCACTGTGGGCAACTACTCTGTAATCCCTTGAAGACCAGCAACCATTAACCTTGGGAGGGAACAGAGGGCTCCACAGCTTGATAGAGACACTTAGGGTGCCCAGCATTCGCAGCCGTGTCACCTGTTCGCACTAATTAGGAGTTACTATGAATCTGCTTGACAATTAAGGACACAGTGAACTTTAAGGTAGATGGCCACCGTGGGACTGCCAACAGTTTTCAAGCAAGCAAAATGAAAATTTGCATTGAGTACTGCGTTTTTACCGAGACTATAAAATGTCTCTAATTGTGTGGGTTCAGACGTATAAATGAAACTCTGAGACAGGTTTCTGCCTCTGGAAAGAGGCTTCTCTTGGGGATAATGGCCTCAAATTCTTGGCAGTGGGAGTAGTTTTGTGTGTGGATAACACCTACTAGGGGAATATAACGATTCCAACACTAGCTTTGAGGAGTCTTAGAGTTCAGTTATCTAAAAGTTTCATATGTGGGGCTAAAGAGATGGTTAAGACTATACTCTGCTGTTACAGAGGACCTCAGTCAGTTCCCAGCACATGCCATGTGACTTGCAAAGACCTGTTAAGTTCACCTCTAGAGGGATGTGACCCCTCTGGCCTCCATGCACATACCCACAGGCTTGTCCATAGTTAAATATAATAAACATAAGCCTTTACATTTGTGATATGCCGAAATCGTGTATCTTAGCATTATGATAGCTTAGCAGTTAAGCACCCATCCAGAAGGTGAAAACAAAATAAAGGATCAATGTAAAACTTGCCGAGTGTGTTTGCTTTCTTCCTAGCCTTTCCTTTAGCTGTTCACACCTGTGTCCATTTCTGTTCAGTTGGACTTTGTCATGGGCTCTCTTAAATCGTGTTCTTAGACCTGAGTGGAAATTTATCAGGCCTATATTCTCAAAGAACCTAATGCTGTGTGTCAGGCAAGAGTGCCCTATTATACAGACTCTGAAAAGGAGACAGCAACCAGGGTTTGACTTATAGCTAGGATCCAGGAAGATGTGAACAGTTCAGGAAAAAACCTGCAAGCTGTGTGGTATAACTGAAAAAACTGTAAATATAATTAAGCCAGGTGAATTCCATGACAACAAAGAGGATTAGGGCCTGGGTGGATCTGGCAGACCATTGAGACCTGGGCGAATAGATGTCAATTTATTTCTATCCCTTCTCCCTGGGGGGGCTGATGAAGGGGGGGGGGGGGAAACAACAACAACATAGTTTGATGTCTAAATGAAGTAATCTCTGGGAAGAAAAGGGAGATTATATTTGTTAAACTGTATAAAAAAATCAGAAGATAATATGGCTTTGTTCACAGCATTACATAAAGAAGATTAAAAACGAAGAACAAGCTGCTTAAACACTGTAAACTAATTAGTTCTACGAATTGTTTTCCCGAGGTTCATGAGATATGAAACATTGGCACTAGTGCGTGAAATACACTCTGCCTCGGTGCTCTTTTCAATTTATTTTTCTGTTAGTGTCACATGTGTATGTGTGTGTGTTGTGAACACACACACACATATATATATGTACATAAGTATATGGCTATATTATAGATTAGACAGAAAAGAAAGAAGTTACAAAGGGAGCCCGCAGCTTGTCATGAGACTGTGGCTGACATTTTGTCATCTTCAGTTTGGCATGAGATGGCCCTCCTTTAATGCCTTGTATAAATACCAGCTTCGTTTCTGCTGCCACGGGCTACATTGCCCAAATGATGTCATGACAAGGCCCATAGGAAATCCTGCTGCTGTTCAGAGCCTCTGGCAGCTACCAAGGCAACAAAGCCACACATCAAAAGATGCAGACGTTGTTTCCCATGCGCCAGGCCTTTCCTGAAGTAGGCTTTGAACACCCAGAGTGATAGAATAACCATGCACAGAAGCCACCGTTGACTTCTTACCTAGTTCTACAGGAGACTCATCCACCTTCTCCTCTCTCCCAAAGTTGAATATTTTGTGGGCAAAGGACTAGCCAAGAGTAAATTTTCCTTTTGTAAGGTATGTTTACTTGAATTAAGTAAAAATAATGATAATAATAGTAAATAACCTGTCTACGACTCACGTGTCTATTGTTATGAAAGGGGTGGGTTTTCTCACAGGCTTAAAGCTCTGTGAAAATGAGACCATTTGTAGTCATTGCTTTTGCATGGCTGTACTGAGCACTCAGGGAGTGCGTTTTAAAGGAGGATTTATTTATTGAGGCTCACCGTTTCAGAGGGCTTGGTCCATAGTTACTTGGTCTTGTGCCCTTGTTTTCTAGACCATTATAAAAAGCCAAGGAGGCTCCCAGGGTTTAGCATCCAGTGTCCCCTTCAGGTTGGCCCCTGTTGTATGTCTCAGCTCACCTTCCCAGTGTGCCTTGTTCCAGTCATACCTAGTCTGCCCACTGTCATGGTTCTGTTTGCACTGTGGCCTCTTTCGAGACGGTATCTGTGATGCTCTCTTTGAAAGTTCACCTATGAAAGGGAGTCAGGCATTGACATAGTTGTTATATGGAACTAGACTCCTTTGTAGGACCAACCCAACCATGTGCTCGCTTGCTTGCTTCTTACTTCTTTCTTTCTTTCTTTCTTTCTTTGTTCCTTTCTTTCTTTCTTTCTTTCTTTGAGACAAAGTTTTTCTGTGTTATCTTGGCTCTCCTGGACTCACAGCGAGTGATCCATCTACCTTTGCCTCCCAAGTGCTGGGATTAAAGGCCTGCACCACCATGCCTGGCCACTATTACTCTTGATTTCTAGAGGGCCCAAGAGGATTTTTACAAGAGCTTTGTATGTTACATTTTTGCAAAATGGAACTTTTTATCGTTGTTTTTATCATCATATGTTAGAGCTGATAGCATTTCTTGTCCCTGTCATGAATCCATTCATTAGGCAAGATGCATTATTTTACAAATAGTGCCACTGAATTTGATTTTAAATGGAAACAGTAAATGTTGAGTAGATAAAAAGTATGAATGATTCTAGGAACACATTGGTTTATGGGGGGGAAAAACTTCAATTCAAGCATTAGTGTATATTTCCTTAAATAGTTATGTCAAAATAATAGAATGTTAGCTTTTCATTTTTACCTAGAGCTTTATATATGTTAAAAACAGAACACTGCCAGTCATGGTGGTGCATGCTTTTGATCCCAGCACTCGGGAGGCAGAGGCAAGTGGATCACTGAGTTCAAGACCAGACTGGTCTACAAAGTGAGTCCAGGACAGCCAAGGCTACACAGAGAAACCCTGTCTCGAAAAACAAAACAAAAGAGCACTTTGAACACACAGTGTGTGTGCGTGTGTGTTTGTGTTTTCCAGTGGCATTAAAATCTGGTAGAAGTAGTCATTCTTCGTGAGTATAGTTCTCACAGCCACAAAATAAGTCAGTACTATTGCTGATATGTGTTGAGATTTTGTTTTGTTTTGTAAAGGGTATTTCAGAAAGTACAAGTATTTTATGCTGGAAATTCTATATCCTTTTCCCTGTTTACAAAATATCTAGCTATGGACTCCTTCCCCCTTACTTTAGTAAGCGTGACAAAATAAGCCTGGGGCCTGTGGAGCCAGAGCCTGTGAGTTAGTGTCCTTCTGAGGTATCTGGGGCAAATGTTGCTCTCCTCAGGATTTTGCAAAGACTCAGAGCCTGGATGCCTAAAAACATGCCTGGCATGTCCGTGCACACAACTCGTCCAGGAACCACCTTACTCTCTCACTTCAAGTAGGGTTTTGAAATATTTGGTTTTGTATTTGTATTTGATGAAGGAATGCCTCTGAACCAAAGTCCCAGATAGTTCCTTGTGGCAGAAGTGGCAGTCAGAGATCACCAGAACACTTTTGTGTCTCATATAACCGCCAAAACCCATAGCGACAGTAAATCATCACTTGTTGACCTGGATAAGGGTGGCTATAATTTAGATTTTTTAATGTGTTTTCATTTATTGAGGTCAGTGCTTTTGTGTCAAACAATTGAAATCTGACACGAAGAATTAAGGATAGCCTGGGCACTGTTCAATTATTACTCTGATCAGATTTTAATTAGCACCAGATGTGGAAGGAAGTGCACTTTTATAATCCATTACCATCATCCACTTGCTTGCGTACGTACCCTTGGGCTAGAGGATTTTTATTAATTATTTTTATTGGCAACCAAGACAATATTTTGACTTCTGAATTGAAAATTGGCCAGCCTGCTTTTAAAAACCTGAAAGCCACCATGAGAATTAAACAGTGTTGTTTACCAACTACAAACAAATCTAAGCAAATGTGTGATTTGTCAAGGTGAGGCCACGAGCTTTAATGTTTATCTGTATGTAATGTCATTCTGGACCCAATCACTTGCAAATTATTCTCTTGACACAAATTAAAATTCCTTCCTTGAATTTGAGGGCTTTAAGTCAGCTTGCAATGCCGACATGTATTTGTGTCTCTCTGGGTCTCAGTTTGTTTTTGTGATGCAAAGGTTACCATTGCTTAATTTGATTTTTTTTTCCCCCTCGGGGCCGCCTTAGAGAAGTCTAAAAACTTCCATAAATAAAATGAAAGTTTCATTTGTGAAAGTGGACTAAAGAAGTATGAACGATCTAATGACAGCGGTAAACGGGAGCATGAATAAATCCAATCCGTCTACAAAATAATTAGATACTCAGGGACTTCGGTTGGTTCCAGAAGTAAACTCAGGTGACCCTGTCTTATTTATCAGGGCTGATGAGCTCCAGGTCATGTGTTTCTTCCTCTGCCCCTGCCACGTCCCTGCATTTTTTACATGGTGTCTAGAAGTTTGCAACTTTCATGCTATATATTTTTTCCTATCTGACTTTTATGACTCCCCCATAAAACGTATTGGTTGTCTGAGTCTCACAAATCCAAAACTACTTAATGGCTGTGGCTGCATCCATTATGCTGTAGTGTGTGTGTGTGTGTGTATGTGTGTGTGTGTGTGTTTTCCTGACATCTGTGTAGCTATCTTCTGAAATTTACAAAACCTTTGTAACTAATCCCACAGGTTGACCTGATTTGGGGCAGTGTTTGTTGCTGCTAATTACATAGCTCACACCGTTGGGAAATGGGCCTTTGTTAGTGATGAATTTGAGCTAGCAACTAAGCATTCCTGAAGAACGCTGAGGGGGTTTCTGCTGAGGGCTCTCAGTCTGCACATCTCTTGCCTGCCTCCTCCACTCCGCTCCACAGATGATGGCCACTGGGTTGGTGTGCATATTAATTGCTGGATCAGGAGCAGAAGCTGGGAGCCTCTGCGGCAACAGGGTGTCACACAAACAGCTGTGGTGATGAGGCACATGTGGGTGATTAGGTGTGACACAATGAGTGGTATTTCTATCACAGCATTATGGAACCGTCAGGGGCTTTTGTTAGGCTTTTTCCTTCCAGGGCTTTGAAAAGCTGCTCCTGTGTTTCAGTGGTTATCACTAAAAATGGCCAGAAATCCCACTGCTACTAATCAGTTATGCTTCCTCTAAATATCAGCCTCTGATTGATGGCTTGTTAAAGTGAGCGTTAGAGCCAGGGGGACCCTCCTTAAAATAGGTATGTGCTTGATTTAGAAGTGTGCTAGTTTGCATAATTTAGCAAATAAACTACAGTATACTTAAAGCTCTATACTTTTTTATTTATTGTATTTATTCTTTTAAGATTTATTGTATTTTATGTGCATTGGTGTCTCACCTGCAAGTGTGCCTGCGTGAGGGTGTCAGATCCCCTGCAACTGAAGTCACAGACACTTGTGAGCTACCATGTGGGTGCTGGCAATTGAACCCAAGTCCTCTAGAAGAGCAGCCAGTACTGTACTATAATCCAACTTAGAAGTTGTCATTCCCGCATGGTGACCTAGATTAGTCATATGCAAACTGTTCAGTGCAAAGGCCGCAGTGCAGGTGGATAGTCAAGGCGACGCCAGGGCTACACCTGGACACACCTTGGACCAGTAGCTTGATTGGTGCTGTCAGCTCCACCCCAGAGAAAGGACTACTTAGGGGAAGAAAACATTCCTCAAGTGTACCCCTCCCCCCAAAATGTAGTAGATAAACCAAAGATAGCTGAAATACAATCAGTGTAATTAGCAGAGGTTCTTTTAAAGATGCATTCTATGTAGAATGCGTTCTAGAGCAGCTCAGGGTAATGCCTGATAGGGAGCCTTTCTGTGCCATGTGGGTTTTTTTGTTTTTTGTGTTTTGTTTGTTTGTTTGTTTTTTCTTTTCTGCTCTCTCACAGTCACACAGGCAAGGATAATCTAGAGTTTTTTTTTCCCCAATGACTTTTAAGTTCTTAATCTGCTTTAGAAGAAAGAGCCTTAAAAGTGTGCTTGCACTTATATGCGTGTGTACGTGCATGAATATGTTTGGGTGCGTGTGTGTGGTCTGTCTGTCTGTCTGTCTGTCTGTCTGTCCGTCTATGGGTTCAGAGAAGCCAAAGAACAAAGACAACCTTAGGTGTCATCCTCAGAAATATTCCTTACTGACCTGGCACTCACCAGTTAGGCTAGGGAGTCCAGGGATCCTACTGTGTCACCCGCAGGGCTTGGTTACACAAGCATGGCATGACATGCCCGCCTCACGCGCTTATGTTGGCTCAGGGGTTGGGGGCGATAAAACTTGAGTCCTCATGTTTGCAAGGCAAGTGCTTTACTAATCTAACTCTGCTGCTCTAGTTCATGTTTGGTTTTAGGTTGTAAATTCTAATAATTACATTGTGTCTGGTTCTTATTTGTAAACTAAATCATTTCTCAGAGTCAGGATAACAAACATGAAAATAATGTATTTCTGTTATAAGTCTAACATAACGTATGTATATGGATGTGCGTTTGAAAATACACATCTTGCAGGCAGCTAAGCAGACTAAAGATAAAGCAGTTCTACAGGGAGGTAGAAGCACAGAGTCGAACCTGAAATTTCTGAGAAGTGAGTGAAAGGTAATGGAGTGTTTTCCCTCACACATCTGCTCTGATGTTCTTGTTGAACTGGTCATTTTTATTTACTTTATATTTAATTAAGCCAGAAGGCGGGGAAAGCAGAAGTAGAAAGGTCTGTCTTGAAACCCTCAAGAAGCCAGCTGATAGGTTTAGCAGTAAGACAGCGCTGGGTCTGTGCTGCTGAGGGAGCTATGAAAACACAGACTTCTGAAGGCTTCCATTCTTCCATTCGAAGGAGTGTGAGCTCCACGCTGCACTCCAGTGTGTGAAGGAGTGTGATCTCTGTTGCACCCCAGTGTGCAAAGGAGTATGAGCTCCGTGCTGCACTCCAGTGTTCTTCTTTCAAAGCTCTCAAACCACCCTGGCATCTTCCATCTCATGTTTTATTGATTTCCCAACTGTACCATCTCAAAAGGTACCAGGCTGTGAAAAACATGAACACAGTTTGAAATTCACTGTTGTAAAAAGATTTTAACATTCGACAGGGTTTTTTTGTTTTGTTTTGTTTTAAGGATCTGGAAGTATTAATTATAAGCATCCCATTGCTCCAGAAACCATACGGCCCGTGCGTTTTACAACACAAAAGGGGTCTCCTTTTGGTGTGGCATAAATGGGTCAGCTCTCTGGAGAAATATTTAATCAGATTGTGTATACCCTAGCCAAAGGGTATACAAGGGTATACACTTATGGTGCACAAGTCTTATGTAAGGTTACAGAATTGCTGATGTAGTCCTTGGTCAGCCCTTAAAATTATATATATATATATTTTTTTTTTCATGTTCCATTCTCCTTTTCACAATGCAGAAGATTAAAAATAGCTTTTAAACTACTTTGAAAATACTTTGCCACTGACAGCCTTAGGGTCTCTTGACATTTTTCTCCCAGGAGCCTCACCAAATCGTTGGTGGGCAACAGTGGCATTTTGCTCCGCTTAAATTTCTTGGAGGGGGGCGGGGGTCGCGTTTCACCTAGTCCTCCCTTTGCCATGAAGATGCTAATGTGCCTCTTATTCTAAGCTGTCATAGGACAGTACTGAGCACTATAAACCATCTGCCGTTTCACACGTCTCTTAAAGGTCAGAGATACTGATAGCTGGGAAGTGTGAAGCGTCTGAAATGATTAGCCACCTCACAAGAGTGGAGTGAGGTTGCACCAGCACCAATTTGTAAAGCCTACGAGTGCTAACCCACAAAGACAAATTAATTATTAACATCCAATACTGCGTGACTTACAAAAGGAAGGTTTATTCACTGTCTACTGTGACACATCTGCTCATCAGAGAGGGTGTTGTAGCGACCCCAGGTTGTGACTTGAGGACACACCACGTATTAGTAATCACTTCCCAGTCAAATAATTATCTTAACCCAGAAGTTTGTTGAGCAAGGCACAGTCCTCCCATGTGCGGAAGGAAGAAGTAACGTCACATTGCACAAACACTATCTAGTGAGACAGAACTGCTCTGTTAGTGACTTTGTGTAAATGTAGCAACTCTTGAATAGTAGGTGCCCACATAGATAAGAGACCTTGCAGTTTCTCTTCTCACTTGAAGTAGCATTGAATAGCCATGCTTCTCCTCGGCCCTTACCTCTGGAAGGCCAGCCAGCCCCATTCTGGAGGACAGTGGACTACAGTCACTAATTAACATTCCACTGTAGAGTTAAGTTGAGGCAGTGTTCCTTACATTTGTCAGGACTTGATACCAACTGGCCTGACGTCTTCACAGTTGTTGGCATAAAGATCTGTTCTCCCCACAAGCTAAAGCCAGCCAGGATGCTGTAGACCGCTGAATTGCAATCGAACTCTTCCTCACTGCCAAGGCAGAGATGCGTGGTTACACGGCGGCACCTCCCTGTGTTGTATCGGTCATGGAAAACTCAACAAAGGCTTGTGATCCTCTGGGGGAAAATCTTACATACAAAATTCAAATTCACTCTTGTCTGAAATCCTTGAAAACTCTATTTTGTGCTGTTCTGTGTTGATGACTGTTTCTTAAAGTGTAAGACAATCTGTGAAATATTATTGATTTCATTGAAAACTCTGAGAAGTGTCAAAGACTGGGGTTTTTTGTTGACACTGGGCTAATGCAGTATATGTGATAATCACTAAGTAAGAAAATCCAAGTATATTATACAAACTAGGTGAGAGGCAATGGTACAAAGAGGAACTTCTTCTGTACAGCGATGATATCCACACAGGGGTACACAGGGCCAGCGCTGGCCCAGCTTTGAGTTTCTCAAGATAGGGTAGAGAGCTCTACTTTATAGGAAATCTCTTATAGGAATTTATAGGCAATCCCTAAAAGTACCTTGCCTATTGCTATTGTCCCTGTGTGGATGGGCTCCTGGGAGAATAAGATTGCCCAGCCCACACCTACCTTTCCATCCGAGGTGACAGGCCACTGTGAGTCTGTGCTGTGGTACACATCCCTGCCCACAGAGGCCCTGGAATCCATTATGCTTAAAAAGCTGCTGCTGATGGCTGCTATTGACTGCTGCACACCGTCACTTTAGACTCCAAGACCACATGTCATGCCATCTCCAAGTCTTACAGTTACCTGACCCATGACCCCTGGAAGACATTGTGCTAACCCAGTCTCCCCATCAGGAATTCACTGATCATCTTGCAAAAACTCACAGGCATGGCGGCTCAAGCCTTTAAGTTTTAGCATTGGCAGAGGCAGGGAAATATTCTGATTCGGATGGCATTGTTTGGATTAAACTTACATACATGGACCTGAAGTTGGTTCATAGGCCACCAGTTTAGAATGTCTATGTCTAAACCATGGTGGTTTATTGGATTAGGACACATTATAGGGCTTGGGAAAATGTGTCTTGGTTTGAGACCTATTTCTTCCCTTCCCTCATTGTAGAGTAGTAGGAATTCTGCCTTAGTTAGGGTTAGCATTGCTGTCATGAAACAAAATGATACAAAAATAACTTGAGGAGGAAAAAGTCATTTGAGAGAAGCCAAGGCAAGAACTCAAACTGGGCAGGAAGCTGGAGGCAGGAGCTGATGCAGAGGCTTGCTGGCTTGCTCCCCGCTGGCTTGCTCAGCCTGCTTTCTTTTGTACAGCCCAGGTCTACCAGCCCAGGAGTGGCACTGCCACAATGGACTGGGTCTGCCTACTGCCTAATCTTCGGAAGGTATTTTTCAAATGAGGTGCTCTGGTCTAGCCAGCACACCTAGAGGATTTCAGATTCATTACGTTTTGAGAGTTGGGTCTATCATAGTCACAGTCCCTTGGGCTTATTACTATCAGCCTTCCTAGTGAGTTATAGTGAACATTGAGACAAGACTGGGTTCCCTAATAGCAATCTAGAGAAAACAGACTGGTCCTAGTTAGGGACCACACCTAAAGCCACATAGTGAGAGCTTGTCTTTGTCTTCAGTGAACTTCAGACTGTCCTCAACAAGGAAGATAAATTAAAACAAAAACAAAAACAATCAATTCAATTAACACGGGTAGAGGCTGGAGGGCTAAAGCCCAGGCCTAGAATGCAAAGTGTGAGAATGCTCAGCTTTCAAGAGCCAAGGTTTGCATTGTGTGGGTTGTAAGTTGCAGAGTCAAGGTTTCAAACAATGTCCGAGGTACAAAGGTTACAACTTCCAAGTCTAGATCTCCATCAGTGTCAACATCTTGGAAGAGAGCAGAGTTGTTTGGAGGAAAAACACTGATGGGGTCCTTGGAATTAGTGAGAGCGAACCCGGGACGTTATGGTGCAGTTGACTGGAGAGTTCAAGCAGGTGTGTGAGGGAGGGGAGGGGAGGGGGTCTCCATTACAGTGTTGAGATTCCTGTAGAGGCTAAGCATATCAAAGGTTTGCTCAAATCGCCTTCAGCCTTTTCATCAGCTCCACATTTGGACATTTGTATCCCTGGGCCCTCCAGCTTTATTTCAACCTTGAGGATTCTCAGATGACTGAGCCGGCTCATGTTGCTGATTACAATCTACTTGTCATTCTCCCTCTCCTGTGTCCCAGGTGAGTTGTACCTCTTTGGTGCAAATAAGCTGCCAGAGCTAGAGCCTTGTGCCGCAGATGTCCCTAATTAAGTTGATTGAGACAGGTCTGTGGGATCCTGTTGCACTGTCTGACAAGTCTCCCTGTCTCAAGAAGCACTGTCCTGTCACCTGATGCATGCTGCTTACTAATGTCCTCTGGGCACAGTTTATTAAAGACTAAAGTCTTCAAGTGCCCGTGCTTTTAATATGAAAGCTGTGGAGTGACGGTTGCTAATAGGCAGTCAGGAAGGTACGAGTTATTTCAAGTCCTTCTGGAAATTTCTGAGAAGTTGCAAGAGAACCTTACTGGGAATTGGTGGTTTTCATCGTCTGAAATGTTAGCCATTTTCTTGTCAAAGCTAATGCTAACATCAGGATTTGTATAGATTTAGCTAATTGTAAACATAGACACTTTAAGTAAAAATAAATGAATGATAATTACCGTGGTACAAAATAGTGCTGGTTTACCACGTTGTCAGGTCTTTACAGTGTCTGGTTGCCATCAATGAAACTGTTCTCCAAGCATTACGAAGACTGGGTTTTTATTTCATCCTTATCCACGTTTAAGCTGGGCCTGGTGTTACATATTTGTAATCCTAGCACTCATGAATTGGGGTAGATGGAAGGAAGCCTGGGCTACGTAGGACCCTGTCACAGCAAGTAAAAACTAAACAACAGATACACATTTACTTTAAAAGGTTTCTGCATTAAAACTACCCAGTTACCCTCTCTACCTGTGTGCTTCATTTTGTTCGTAGGTCTGTGTGTATCCTGTGAATATCTGCAAGATTTTGTACCATTTCCAAGACATCTATACGTCAACCCAGGTGTAAGGCTATTTTGATTCTCTTAAAGAGTATCATATAGTGGTTATTTCTGAATTGCATGGACACATACCATTTATTAAATGTTGAAAGAAACAATAAAAAAATTTCCAACTACATATAAGAACTACTGTATCCTGATATCAATGACTTCATTATTCTCTACATGGAAAATGTCACACAATGAAGAATACCGAATTTTTAAATTTTAAATATTAATTTCTATACTATTAGACATGCCTGTTCACAAGAACAATGATACCATGAAAACAGGAGAAAGATGTTCCCTTTTTCGTCTCTTCCCTTCAACAGAAATCCTGATTTGTTAGCAAATTCTGATATTTTCTTTTTTTGATACAGTCTCACGTCTGTCAGAATGTAGGTAGGAGGGTTTTTTGTTGTTGTTGTTTTGTTTGTTTGTTTGTTTTGGCTCCCATGTGCATGAGAACTGTCCACTAAGTAAATCTTTAAGGTACTTTCCCAGAGAAGATGTGCTGTCCTGATTCATCACAGACTGAGTGAGTGCGCATCACTGCCCAGGATGACCTCCTGCCCTATCCATAACTTATGTGGCAGCAGGCATTGTTTCATTACCACTCCAGGCTGTGCCTTCCAGTCAGAGCCGTGATGGTTCTGCTCTCAACTGGCTACATGCATTTTTAGACCATGCTCTCCAAAATGAAATATTAAGAGAGAACGGAGATACTGTTCTTGTCAATTCCAGTGGCTGTATAATATAATTAGGACCCTACCATATTTTAAAAAGATCACTTCTATAACTGCATACATTTAGCTGCTTGTATTTTAATATGTTCAGTCCTATGTGATTCAGTAAAGAGTTGTTGGTAGCTATGAAAGTGATAAAAGCTTTTCAGAGAAACCTAAGTATTAAAGAGGACGGATTTAGGTGATTGAGAGCAAAGGGAAAATGAGCAGAGATCTGCAGGTAGGAGTGGACATCTGCATAAGAACACCAGAGTTCCACATTATGGTACCAAAATCAAGAGTCCACGTAGAGTCAGGCATGAGTCAGGGTTGGCCTTATAGGACGGGGAGGCTTTCGATATTTTTGTCCAGGAAAGGCCTGAAGGGCTGGGAGGAAATAAAAGGAGGAGAGAGGGTAGCATTGCAGAGAGGAGGGCAACTCACACTGAAGACCGTGGCCGAGTTTCTGATGGGCAGGGAAATGATGTCAAAGAGAAACACCAGGAAACACCCAGGCTTTGTTGACAGAAAGGGCATCTTTCTCCTGGTTTTGTTTTGCCGTTCTTCACATAGACAAGTCCATCAGAGACTGGAGAGAAGGGAAATTATTAAAAAGTTGCACCAGTATTAGCAACATTAATTCTTAACACACAAAAGGAGACAAGAGATTATGGATTATTGAAGGAGTGCTGAAACTCAGGATTGATGTACAGCTCAGAGGGCAGATTTCCATTTATGTGCCACTAGGAGAAAACACTTGCAATTGACAGATTCTATCAACTTCTCTGTTTAGCCCTCCAATTTTAATCAAATAAAACTGAGATAGGCATTAATGGCTCATTTGCAATTAGCCAGTCTTTCTGGTCAGGTCTCCATGCTGACATGCATATGCTAATTGGAGATTAGTCATTTCCTTGGATTCACTTCATCATCCCCAGAAGCTGTGCAGTGGTTGGGCATCAGTTGCTTTTGGTCTGGCTTGGAGGCTCAAAATGGCATCTCTGGCTATTCAGATAAGCCCTGTTTGGAGTGCTGTCTGGCCATCCCAAGGGCAAAGAGTTAGTGGTCCCAGGACCCTCACGCAACCGTTTTTTTTTTTAGGAGTCAAAACAGACTGACTGTGCATACCTGCTTTGTCACTGACAGGGCTGTTGTCACAACTGGAGCTGTTCTTTCAGCAGTAGGTGTGCCAAGCCCCTCCTAATGAATTGTAGATTGAGAATCTCATTCTCCTGCTACTCTCACTTGAGGATCGGGGTAATTATTTCCTATTGCCCTTTGTGGAATACAGTTATAATTGCATTACTGTTAACGGCGTTCACATTAACACTTAATTGTTAATGTCCTCCTAATTTGGAAGAAATCATCACCTCTTCATATTTCATTGCCAGAAAGAGTTGTTAAACTCAAAGAGAATCATTTAAGGTTTTCAAATACAGGAAGGGAAATGATGCTAGAACTCAGAGGCAGAACTTGTGCAATGACTTCTCTCCCTAGGGGTGTGTGTGTGTGTGTGTGTGTGTGTGTGTGTGTGTGTGTGTGTGTGTTTTCAGAGTCTTGAGTACACACAGACTCAGGCATAAGTCAGATTTGGCCTTGAAGAACAGGGATGCTCTTGGGCGTTGTCCAGGGAAAGCCGGAAGAGCTGGGAGAAACTAAAGGGAAGTGGGAGGGGCAGCTTTGGGGAGGTCAACTCACACTGATGACTGTGGGGAAATGACATCAAAGAAAAATAGCAGGATTGTGCAACCGTGTCATTTGGAGGTTAAGCCACGCTGCACCATCCTTCTCTGGGAGTTAACAGGGGTTCCTGTGGTGTGGAGAGGACTCTGGGGCTTGTGGTAGGAAAAGGGTAGTAACTTTCTTAGCTAGCATCCTGTTTGAGTGCTGAAAGATGCATTAACAGGGAAAGAAAGACATCACTGTGGTAAGGCCAGCCAGGCTGTGGTGGGCTCATGTTAGGCTTTGAAATTCAGACGGCGATTAATTTCTTCCTTTATAATGCACGGAATTGCCTGTTACTAACAGCCAGGCAATTCCTGGGTCTAAGTCTACAGCAGGAAATGAAAACATTTGGGGGAAGTCTTTGTTTAGGATTATAATAATGATGATGGCAATAGCTGATAAATAATGACCAAGAGGAAGAGAAAATGCCAGAATTACCTCTGTGCTCAACCCTGTCAAGGGGATGCTGGTTGGGGGCCATTTGCACTTAGAGTGGACACTACAGATTACTCAGTAGGAAATTCCTCGAGGGAAGAGAGACTAAAGGGGAGTTGGAGCCTAGGAGCCTACTTCCAGGATGCTCGGCCTGAACCTCCTCACAGGCTGCCTCACAGTCAGAATCCTCTAATGCTTGGCAAATTGTTTCTATTGTACTGAAATTCTCAGTTTTAAAAAGTTTGTGTACGTGTGTGCTGTAAGCATAGAGTTCACATGGTGGGATTGCTGCTCTTCCCCTTTACCTGAATTTCCAGGGATCGAACTTAAGCCAGCAGGCTTGTATGTTAAGCCATCACACTGCCCCCCCCCACACCCCGCCATATTGAAATTCCTAATAATGTTTAACAAGCCCCCAACTCCCTTTTCATTTGGCGCTGGACCCTGCGCATTCCCAGCCCCCCTGGTGGTAGTGGCAGAATGTTGTTTAGATTTCAGCGAGTGTGCAAGCAGCCTGATTCTCAGCCACCCGTGTGTAATTAATTAAAGTCTCTACTCTTATCAACACACCGACTGGTTTGACAACATTTCAGGATTGTTCCTTTTGAAAAAGGTCATTTACTTAAGCAGCTGTATGCCAAATAACCTGTTTGACCTAATTTCTTAGAAACTGTTCAACTGGTTATTTCTACATCAAATATAAACCATAGGTCTATGGGAAAATTGATTAATGAGTTTAGCAGTGTATGTTTTAATGTACAATACAGTTGAAACAAAAGAGCTGTTGGAGCTGGTGCATTCCCCCAAATGTTTGAACACTTGGGAGGCTTGGGATGCATTCCTAGACCTCCCCGGGAGATTAAAAAAAAAAAAAAGAAAAGCATCCAGCCCAGCAGTAGCCTGTGGGTAAGGAGGTCACCTGGCACCATGGCCACAGCGAATGGGCCTTTACATGATTCTGTAGCTTGGCTTGGTTTTCTGTTATGTACTGACCAGTGAGAAACTATACCATTCACTCCATGTTGCTTTGTGACTAAATCCCTTTGTTTCCTGTAACACTCTCCTTGTCCACGTACAATTTAGAAAGTTCTATCATTAACAGCAATTTTGTCTTTCCCGCCTAAGGGTGACAATTTTCAAGAAAATATGTGCGCTTTGACAATGTGAGTCTTGCCTATTTAAAGCTATGAGTAGATTAAAAAAAAAAAAAAAAAAAAAAAAAAAAAAGCAGGTGATAAACTTTCTTTGTGACAAAATAAAGGACCGTCATGATTTCCCTTCGTTTTCAGAAATCGTGATCCCGCAGTTCTTGACACACTTTAAGCCATGTTTGACATGATGCCACTTTCCAAGAAGAAAGCCCTGTGGCTTTGTGCGCTATCCGTTCTGCAGAGGCATGGGCGGTACTGAGGGGTAGAGAAACCGTGAACTGATCATGAAAAGACAAGATTATGTACTTCGTTTGAGAGTCTGGGCTCAAATGCCCATATTCCTATATAGCTGTAACAGGGCTGTGAGCTCACTGCAGAAAGACGCCCCAGCCCTGATTTTATATCTGCTTTACTTTGTCTGGTTCTCCCTGGCCTTTCTTGCCAAGGGAAATGGACATGGGCAGTGGGTCCCTAGTCGCTCTTGCTTCAGCCTGGGGAAGACACATGTGTGCCTTACCTTGCTTGCATCTGAACTTGCTGCCACAGCACCCAACCTTGGCTGTTTCTACAGAGTCTGACTGAAGCTCACCCTTGGTGTCACTGAGCTTTTGCTAACCGAAGCAAATGGGTGAATAAAGCTGCCTGAGGTGTCTTATTTGTGATGGTCAGAGTTTCCCTGACTTACGCATAGCACTTGTTGCAGAGTTTACTTAATTTGCTTATTTCAAATAGATGCTAATAGCTTTTACCTAATATTTTTTCATAGAACCTTAAATTTTTTAAATAAAGATTTATTTATTTATTATGTATACAGTGCTCTGTCTGCTTGCACCCCTGTAGGCCAGAAGAGAGCATCAGATCACATTACAGATGGTTGTGAGCCACCATGTATGTGGTTGCTGGGAATTAAACTCAGGACCTTTGGAAGAGCAGGCAGTGCTCTTAACCACTCCAGCCCAGAACCTTAAATTTTTTATTATTACGTTTATTTATTTAGGATGTGCGTGCGAGATCAACCATGCCATTCTTCACATGTAGAGTCTGATTACCCCCCCCCCCCCTTTCCACCATGTGAGTCCTAAGAATCAAATTCAGGTTGTCAGGTTTGGTGGTAAACACATTTACTTACTGAGCTGTCTCATACTCCTTCTTGGAAACTTTTTTTTTTTTTTTAGACATGTGTTTATTTTATGTGTATGTGTGTTTTGTCTACATGTATGTGTGTGCACCACATATGTACCTAATGCCTTCAGAGGCCAGAAGAGGGCATTGGATCCCTGGAGCTGGAGTTGTAGATGCTTCTGAGTTACTGTGTGGTGGGAATACTGGGAATTGAACCAGGTGCTCTGGAAGAGACCTTAAGTGGCTAAGCCAGTGCCCTTAACCACTGAACCCTCTCTCCAGCCCTCATAAGAGGGTTTTAGCCTTCCTGAAATGCTATTTTGCTATAAATAAAAACTTGCCAAAATAACCTCGCAAGGCTCTGATTTTGATGCCTCCCGTCTATAGGTCAAAAATAGAGACTAGCCAGCAGTAGAGAGATGTTGGGGACCTGGTGGCACCTGTGCCAAGGCTGTGTGAGAGAATAATCTCACGGTTCTAATTCATTGTTCACAAATGTTGTGTCTTTGTAGCACCTGAAGTTCTAAAGGGATAGGCCATACTCTTTGCAAATCCTGCCTTGAGGGACAAGATTTGGTAGGTACCTAGGAAGCCCCCCTGCCCCCACTTGTTACACTCTCAAATTCTACTATTATAATCATTGCTTTAGATTTATGTTTCGATTTTGTTCAGTAATTACCTATTTAAATGTAAATTACTCTGTAACCTTTTACTAGTCTTCTGAAGATTGCTTTACCTTCTTATGGGGACTAAGGTTCCACCAAAGAACAGAGACTAGACATCCAGCCTTGGAAAGATTCAAAGAAATACTTAAAGCACATATTACACTCTGCTTAGTTAGCTTGTGGCTTCTTCAAGATTTCCTTTAGCCTAGGATAGCCCCTCTTCTGTCCCAAGTGGTGAAGGCTCTCCGTTGCTTACTAAACTCGCCACACTAGCTTACTATTGGCTCCTTTAAGTTAACTTTTCTCTTCTTCCAAACACCAAGTGAATGAAATGAGGACAGGAAACAAAACATCATAGTCTGTGGCAGAAAAAAGGAAAGCAAGAATCACATCATAAGTTTCTGTAAGGTGATTGCACAAGAACATTCCTTATGCAACCCAGCTGGGAGAGGTAGCATTCCATCTCCCCAGATTTGGCCCAGTGACACCTGCCTTGTTCCCATATGTATGACTCATTGAAACCGGCAGACGGGAAGCTTGTTAAGGTGTGGACACAGAAGATGGAATTTGAAAGAGAAATTATTTCTATTTTTCTCAGCCCTGGTTTCCAGCTCTCACTGAGCTATCTTTCTCCCGACGTTGCTGGCTGCTGAGAATATGTGGGCAGGGAGGATAAAGCATTATCTCTACAAGCATAGCACTGATTCAGCATTTAGTGCTGGCATCTTTGACACAGATTACGGCTTAACACAATTTATGACTTGTCTATTGTTTCTAGATCCGCAGCAGAGGCTTTGGGAGCACAGCAGAGGCTTTGGGGGCACAGCAGAGGCTTTGGGGGCACATCGGAGGCTCTGGGGGCACAGCAGAGGCTTTGGGGGCACATCGGAGGCTCTGGGGGCACAGCAGAGGCTTTGGAAGCACAGAAGAAGCTTTGGGGGCACATTGGAGGCTTTGGGGGCACAGCAGAGGCTTTGGGGCACATTGGAGGCGTTGGGAGCATAGCGGAGGCTTCGGGAACACAGCAGCAGCGGATACTAGCAAAGGTGTACTGCTTCAGTGAAAAATGCTGTGAAACTGTCTTAGCTCAATACCAAGTGCTGGGTGACATGAGGTGAGTCCCTTGCATCCTAGTGCGCTGCATCTTCCTGTCTAAGTTAGAGATGAGGAAGAGGGTAGTGATGCTTTCTTCACAGCAGGCTGCTGTGATTCCTGGCTGCTCTTGGTAAGATCAGGTGATATCTACACATGGGGCATTCACTGTCAGGCCAGAAATCATGAAGCCTTAATTTCTTCCTCTTGTCCTTTTTGTTTGTTTCTTTTTATTGAGACAGGGTTTCCCTGGCTGTCCTAGAACTCACTTTGTACACCAGGCTGACCTCCAGCTCAAGAGATCTGCCTGCTTCTGCCTCTGCCTCCCAAGTGCTTGGGTTAAAGGCATGCACCAATTTTTAAAATATTAAAATATAGTTTTCAAATTTTAAAATATTAAAATATAGTTACATTGCATCCCCTTTCCTTTCCTCCCTCTAAGCCTTCCCATACCCCCTTCCTCATTGCTTCTTCTCATATTCATGGTCTTTTGTCTTTGTCAAGAGAGAGATGTATGTATGTGTTTGTGTGTGTGTGTATATAAGAGTCATATACATATAAATATGTATATGTAATTTAATGTAATATGTAATTTAATATAATAAAGATATGTATTTATATATAGTGAAGCACACGTGAGTGTGTGTGTGTATGTTTATGAATATGCACCTAACTATATAAATGAGCCTGAGCCTCTTAGTGGTTACCTATATGTACATGATTTCAAGGCTAACCACTTGGTGTTGAATAACCAAGTAGGGCTCCCTTCTGGGGAAGACTTAGTTGCCTGTAGCTCTTTGCCTAGAGTTGGGGCCCTATGAGGTTTCCCCCTGTTGGTGACACTGTGTTGCCAGTCATTTAGGTGAAATATCCCGAACGAAGCCTCTGTAATTTCTAGGAGACACAGTCTCATGGCAGATTTCTTAATCTCCTGCATCCTTCAATCTTCCCCTCTTTTTAAGAAAGCCGTAGGTGCCACAGTTGTGCTGGAGAGAGTCCGTTGAGGTTCCCCTTCCTTTTCACTTGAGACATTCAGTCTTGTGTTGCTCAGATTGTGTGTATCTTTTGTGTTGCCTTTTCTTTATTTGCTTCGTGCTCCCACCCCTTTTTTACGTGTGCGTATGTGTGGTGTGCTTGCTGCGGAAGGCTAAAGGTTAACATTGGGGGGGCCTTCCTCCAGGTTCCACCTGCGTTACTGGGGAAGGGACTCTCGCTGCAGCCGGAGCTTGTTCATTAGGCCAGTCCAGCCAGTTTGCTCCGGACGTCGCCTGTCTCTACCTCTCCAGCAGAGAGGTTGTCATAGGCAGGCTTCCATGTCCCCTGGCTTCTATGTGGGCTCTGGCCCTTCCACTTCAACTGCAGGTACTCTATCTATGGAGGCTTCTCCCCAGCCCATTTGCTTTGCTTTGACACGGAGTCTTTTTGTACAGCCAAGGCTGGCCTTAAACTCGCACTCCTAGGATTACAGGCAGGTACCACCATACTTGAACCCTGTCTTCCTTATGGAGTAAAACATTTAAAGTGAAGATGCTCTCCTCTGCTGCTTCCACCACCCTTCCTCGGGGCATTTCTCATGCTGGGATAGGATCGCTTGGAATCAAAACGTTGGTAATTCTTTAACTGCCTGCATGTGGGGTTATGTTCTTGGGACTTGTCAGAATGCCATGAGCACCATCCTGGCCCCTCTGCCAGAGTGGCTCATACTCTGCTTTGCATAAGCCAAAGTATTCACGTGGAGTCTTTGAGGAAAAGCAGTGGGACGCTGGTGTTCTGCTCTGTAGGAGCTGCCTGAGACTCAGATGTCCAGATGAATTTTCCTACTGTACTGCAGAAGCTGTGACAGAAGAAGATCTAGGGGACAGGAGGGAAGGACATTGGCTGGTCCTCTAGGTGACCTTCAGCCATTTTCTTCAGAGGCTTAAAGGCTGTAGTTCATTCTCTGAGTACGCAAGAAAAGATGGCCTCAGGAGGGACTTAGAAGTCAAGGTGGAGTCTGGGTAATGTAAGTCATAATTTGGGTCACACTTGAAACCCTAAAGCTTTGCTGTCACCGTTGGTGACCGTTGGCCTAAGGAAAAGCAGTGGTTTGGAAACTTCCTCTGAATTGTTTTGTTTCAGAGGGGTGAAAAAACCCTCACACAGAATGGAAAGTTTGGGTCACAGGTGTAAACCCTTAGGCTCTGTTTCCTCAGTGAGCTCAGTGCTGGTCTGAAGGACAAGGAAAGGAGTTTCATATTAAAACCAGAGTTAGGATAACCACGAACACAGTCCTTGTGAGCGTCTGACATCAGCAGGGAGAAGAGAAACTGCAGCCATGGAATCCAAGAGCTCATCCTCCTCCGGCCATGATGGATTTGTCTGCCAGATTCCTGCAGGGTTGTTTCTCTGTGATGAGGAAGGGTTAGCTGCTTGGGGACTGGTGGTTAATTTGAGCCTACGGGTAACCCTCCTCTTGCCTGGGATTGGTGGTGTGGCACTTTGCTCTGTGGGTTTAACTACACTGGCATGACAGCATAGGGCTGATTTATTGAAGTGCATGATTTATTGAAGTGCATTGTGGGAAGCCGATGCAGGAAATGAACTCCTCGCCACCTCCAACGAGAGGTGTGGCTGGGGACCTGTGCGGGAGCTCTCTGTGATGCCTGACTTCTCTGTGAGACTAAGAGTCAGATCTGTCCTCTGAGGGAAAAACAGACAATGGATTGGAAGCTATACCACCACCAAGGCTTGCCAGAAGTACATTCTTGCTCTTTCTAGTTTCTTCTGGGCTCTGAGCAGCATGGTCCCTTGCTTTCCCCAGTTGTGAGACGGCATGAAACACATACTCTTGAAGTGACTCTCGCATTGCTGAGGCTGAGTCTTCTAATCCCTCGAACAGATTTTTAAACTTTTTGTTGTTGTTGTTCTCAAAAATGTTTATGTCAATTGTTTTGACTGAGTGCACAGATCTGGGGGCATTTAGTGAGTTATCCATGTACTCACATAGACTATCAGAACTGTCACTATTTGGCAGGGAGCATATTGGAAGATACCCCAGAAAATAATGTTTAATTTTAAAATTCTATTTTTTCTGATAATATAAGAATTAAATTATATTTGAAGAAAATTAAAGTTTTAAACAACAATTAAAAATAATTTTATAAATGGTGCTGTAGAGTTTGTGTGTACAAAGAACAAGGGTATGTATTATTTGAAATGTACATGAGTTATTCTATATACTGTTTTACAATGTGTCTCTTTTTAAGTTTAGCAACATATGACATTTACGTTACTAGTGAGATGCCCAGACGGAAGTATCTCAAAAGTATTTAGGGCTAGAGAGATGGCTTAGCAGTTAGAATCACTGACTCTTCCTCCTGAGAGTCTAGATTGGATTCCCAGCACCTACCTGATGGCTCACAATGATCTGCAACTCCAGTTCCCGGGGATCCAACACCCTCTTAGGGCCTCTGTGGGTGTCAGTCATGTGTCTGGTGCACAGACATGCATGCAGACAAAACACCCGTGCTCGTTAAATGAATACTTCAATACTGTTTTCAAGGATGCTCTGTTACAATTGAAGACTGTACAGCCCAGGCCGCTTCCTAGATGAGAAAGCAGAGCTCTCAAGACTGTGTGGCACAGCCAGAGTCACACGATAAGTCGATGCCAGGAAAGGTTATGATAGAGCCCAGGTCTCCTCCAACCTGCCAGCTGTGTTGTTGTCTCTCCAGTACAAATCTTGATGAAGTACTCCTCTTTATTCCTGTTAATGAGCATCAGGGTCATAAATGTTTTGAACCTTGGCACAGTAGCAGAAGTATCAAGTGCCTATGAGTGTAAAGACTGGATTTGGGAGTCTTTGGGAAGAAGAGGATAGAACTTGGTTTAACCGAGACCCCTGAGGTGTTTATTGCAGATGTGTACTGTTTCTGGCATACGTGACAGGAATTCTGGGTAACACTGTCTCATGTAGCCGGTTCTGCATTTTGGTCTTGTTGGATAGATTCATCTTTGACTTTTTTCTTTCTTTTCTGTGTGTGAGTGATGTAAAATCTCTGAAAGGGTTGGGGGAAGGTGTTTGCCCTGACCTGGTGACTAAGATAAGGGAACCTAAGAACAGGTTGCACCACAATGGCCATGCTATGTATAATGCGGTTTATCTTGTATGCAGACTGGGAACTTTTTGCATGGGGAGGTTTACTATGGGCTCAGTTTCTGTTCAGGATAACAAGAGCATTCAGGAACAACACAGGATTTGTCCCATTTACTCACTTGATGTCATTACTGAAACTTTTTAAAGGTAGGGCCTCACTATGTAGACCAGGCTGGCCTTAAACTCAGAGAGATCCCTCTGACTCTGCCTCCCTGAGTATAGGGATTAAAGGTATGCCCCATTACACCCAGCCTTCTGTGCTAAAACTACATAAACAGGAAGATGTTTGCCTGTTTCTCCCCCACCCCCCACATCTTGTCTAGTTTTCTTTTTATTCTTTTGTTTGTTGATTTAGATACAATATTTCTCCATGTAGTCTCTAGCTGGCCTTGAACTCACAGAGATCTGCCTGCCTCTGCCTCCCAAGTGCTAGGGTTAAAGGTGTATACCACGGAGGGGCTGGAGAGATGGCTCAGAGGTTAAGAGCACAGATTGCTCTTCCAGAGGTCCTGAGTTCAATTCCCAGCAACCACATGGTGGCTCACAACCATCTATAATGTGCTCTTGTGCCCTCTTCTGGCCTGCAGGAATACTTGCAGGCAGAGCACCCACTGCATACATTAATAAATAAAGGTGTGCACCACTATGCCCTGCCTCCTTTCTGATTCTTTCTTCTGCAGACTTTCTCCTACACAGCCTCATACTTCCATATCTCTTCCGAGTGCTGTTGTTTTTTATTCTCTGCTTGAAGACAATACTTGTGTGTGTGTGTGTGTGCGTGTGTGTGTGTGTGTACATGCATCTGTCTGTGTGTCTCCTATGTGTGTATGGTGGCCTCATATTTTGTAGTGTGTCTGGCCTGTCTGTGTCTTTGCGTATGTATTCTGGCATTTTAGTGACCTCAGAGTCTAACCACATTCTCCATAAAAGAAACATTCTCAAGACTTGCAGGAAAGCATTGGTCAAGAAGTTGCCCAGTGCAGGACACTTTGGAATTCCGTTAATGTGTAGCCTGAAGCAGAAAGTGCTGTTGGTTTTCCAGGCTCTGAAAGTATGCACAAGTGTTTGGTGAGAACTTCAGAACTCAACTAAGCTGTCTTTGATTCCAAAGATATCCCTAGGGCCAGTGAATAAATTACAGATGCTTTTAAAAATATTATTTAATGCTTATATTAAATAATTGATTCTTGACTACGTAGGCTAATCACGTTATTGCTATATTGGCTTGATTTTCTTCACTCACATTTAAAATACTACTTTGTTTAAAAGGATGCTAACAGGCTCTCTTGCAGTTCTGTATAAAGGGAACACTGCTGACCCCTGACCCGCAGAAATGATGCTGCAACTTTAAGCTGTTCCTGGTTTGTTTAGCTGAGGAATGGTGATCCCCTTTCCTCTTGCCTACATTATGACCTGTAGCGTCCTTTTCTCTGTACTTAATATCTGACATGTGAGACCTCTCTTCAGGGTGTACTGACTACATTCCCAAAGATGCTGTTTGGAGCTTGATGTCAGTGACTTCCTAAGTGGTACCTTGAAATCCTGAAAGAACTCTGCAGAATAGCATTGTTTGTGTTCTCAGGCAAGCTTCATCTACAGGGGTCTACTTAGTCCTTGCTTCATATGAAAATTGCTTACAATTGTGTGTTGTAATGATGGACATTTTAACTAAGACATTTAATCTCTCCTATATTGTAACTGTTTTTTTTTTTTCAAATAAAAATCTTTTGTTTTTAAATGGTAGGTCTATGGGAACCTTGAAATTCAAAAGGCTCTAGAGGTCACCATGTACTACAATTTCTACCTCTTTTTATTTAAATGTGCAGATGGGCAGACTCTGGGATTTCTACTGCTTTGAGAACACAGAGGACTAGGAGGCAAGTTCAGAAATGCTGGACTATTATGCCTAAGGTCCCCTTGGTTTTAACAGCTGCACCTGCCATATTTGCATGACAGATAAGAAATGAATGTGAAGGGCCCTTTTGTTTTTCATACTGCATAGTACATTGTTCAAAGGGGGAGGGGTCAACAGGCTCATTTCTCCTCATTTCAAGACGTATATTTCTCTGACTGCCATACACACCCATAGAAACCATAGCTTTCCTTGGGGAATTTGAAATTGATTAGCATCTCTGATGAGCACGTAAGCTTTATAATGTTGGTATCATTTATCCCCTCTTTATTTTATTTTATTTTATTTGAAATATTGGAAGTAGGTCAGCTGTGTCCAGTTCCATCTGGCACGTTTTTAAATTATGAAGGGTATTAGTTTGTTCAAATTTGTTGCTTTACAAAATAAAGAAGAAGAAGAAGAAGAAGAAGAAGAAGAAGAAGAAGAAGAAGAAGAAGAAGAAGAAGAAGAAGGAAAAAAAGTAAAAAGCTGATATCTTCTCTAAGAATGAGACTCTACTCAGTCAAATTTTCAATAAATCAGTTACCCTGATATGCTTGCCGTGTGACAGACTGCAACCAAACCTCATTATTCATACATGTCTGTGGGATGTTACTGAATCAATTTGTGCTGTATCCATTTTGCACTCATGGATAGTTCACGGTCCCTTATGAGCAGAAATAGTCAGCAGGCAATAATAAAAGACACGAAGCAGAAATGGATGGGGCCCATAATCCTCTGCTTCATGGTGCAAGATCCAATTCTTAAATTCATTTTTAGTATCTTCAAAAAAAAAAAATAATTCTGATCTCATCAATATGAGGACAGCGTCAACAGAATCGCAAAGCAGAGAGAGACATTTCAAACCCTTGGATTCTGTTTAGCTCTTATCCTTCGGCTGGATGTTAGCCAGTCTGTACTCCTTGGTGGTTAGGACAGATCAGTGCCACCTGGGATTCCTTATTGGCGATAGTAGTCCTCCTGTAATATAGTAGACGTCTCTCATTCTAGAACTCTGCAGAAGCCAGAAAAGTTCAAACTGCACTCAAATGAGTTCCCTTTGGAATGGCTGACGAGTTCCTAAATCTGTAGAGTAAGGAATAGAAATTGTGATGGTTATAAGTGGCCGAACATGGTGAGCCTTTGGAGACTAGGAACAGTCAGACAGTCGTGGCCACCTGGCGATACTTTCTCAGGGGGATTCCAGTCTGGGCTCCCTGCTGAGGGATCACCTTGGAGCTGAGCTTTCCTCTGCTAGTGCCAGTGCTGGGCAGTGCCACTCTGATCTTGTGATTTTATAGAGAAAGGAAATAGCAGGTCCCAGGTTTGTCAGCCTTCCTATCCACAGCGGTCTTGCAGCATCCTCAGGGTTGGCCTAGGATTCAGGTACAGTCTTCTCTCAGAGTTGTCATTTTGAGATCTGGGGATCTTTGACAACTGAGTCCACCTCTGTAAGTGGCAGTTTCTCAGCTGTCCAATTTGTTGTGTGATAAGTGATCGTCAAGTTCCTCTTTACTTCAACCTCTGTAGTCCTGGTTTTTCATTGATCCCTGGAACTTTTTTTTTTCCCCCCTCTGTATCCAGAGCAATTAAAAAAAATTGTTCCAACTGATATCTTAAAATAAAACCCTTTTTAATTTTAAAGTAGTATGAAAGGAGAAATGCTTCTTAGGTCAAACAACAAAGGGTTGTCAGGTATAAATTCATGAAAAAGCATATTTCACTGTCAACATAAAAAATAATCATGAGCCACGCTTAGAGATCCTTTGTAGTGAATCATATTAGAAGAGAAAAGACCTTGAATGCATTCATTAAAATACCAGCAAAACTGAAGTTTATAAAGAAAAACTAAGTTATTTTGTTTTCCCCCTGATAATATGATGGGTGATTAAAATTTCTATTCTATAAAAGACAAAGCAATAGAAAAAAAAAATACCTCCTAAAAATGCTTGCTCTTCCATAGATGGCCTGGATCACTTAAAAAATCTGCTTCACATTGGTTTGTGAAACAGAAGAAATCTAGGCTAAGTTTCCCCTAAAATCTTAGCAGATAACTCGTGATACTGACCCATGTTAAGATTTTCTAACACTCATTTCTGCAGAGCAGAATCACCATGCAGAGTGTTCCTGTACAGCTGCAATTGCCAGTACCTCTGAGAAAGCGTTAGTAGTCCACTCTGTAGGCACTTGGCTTCTCATCGCTGCCTTGTCCACCCATGTGCAATGGCTCTGTTGGCTCTGTTAACGTTACATCTAAAATTAAAGATTGACAGCTCTTGTGCAAGCTTTTACTTGGATAAAACTTTTCCTATCTCCAACACTATATTCAGGGTCCCATTTTTACACTTCCAAATGTAATTAGGAGTTTGTGGTTCCTTCTATTGCTTTAGTGGCATCCAATTCTGGGAGCACAAGAGTTACAACTTATTTGTCATAACTGCCCGACGGTTCCACATGACACCTGGCCCACAGCAGGTTCAGCAAAGGCTTTTGAATAATCAGTCAAATTATTCAGTAAGAACAGCAAGCACATGAGGCTATTGAAATACTACAAAAAAAAAAATGCTATGTAGTTAGCACTTCCAAATTATGTCATAAAGGTGTAGCAGAGACCAATCAAAGGTCGCTGGTGTGTCTTTTTGGTGTTGTTGTTGGCATTTTTATTGTTTGCTGTTGTTGTTGTTGTTGTTGTTTTAGCTTTTTGGGTTTTTTTTTTTTTTTTTCGAGACAGGGTTTCTCTGTGTAGCCTTGGCTGTCCTGGACTCGCATTGTAGACCAGGCTGGCCTCGAACTCACAGGGATCCACCTGCCTCTGCTTCCCGAGTGCTGGGGTTAAAGGCTGTTACCTACCTCCTCTTTGGGGTGCTCTGTTAACTGGCAGTGACCAGCCAGTAATAAAGAAGAAAATCATAAAAGCTGTATTTCTTTCACCAACACTTGGCACATCAAGTTCTTGATTCTTAAGCCTGTTAAAATGCCAGAAAGGGGGTCAGCCATTGAGTAGGCCATGGAGGCTGTTGGGTGTTGTGTTGACTGTGGGGCCTGACTGCAAAAAGAAACAAAAGCACCTGAAGTTTGTCTGGCACAAGGTACTTTCTACCTAAAAGTCCACAGAGACCATGAGGCACAACGTCCGAGAGCTGGGTGGCTGCTCTGAGTTCAAGTGAACATCAGGCCCACACAGATGTGTGTGATGTCGTCCGAAGATATGCACAGCATTTATCCTTATAGGAAATGGAATTAAGTTTTCCCCCCAATCTTGGACAAGGGGGCCAAGTCCCACTGGGAAACTCACTTGGACAGGAGGTGACCCCTCCCCCCTCCCCACCAAGCAGCCAAGAGACTCAATAGATCTGCCTAGACAAACATAGTTTGTTCCATGGGCACAGACATCCCCCCTCCCCCAACTATTGGCACAGTTGCTGCAGCCCGTGATGATTTCAAAACATCTCTTTTCTTTAAATAGGATGTTTTTTCAGTTCTCCAGAGGCCTAGCAAGATCTGAAAGGATTTGCTCTTGTGTGGCTGGTGGCTACACAAGCCACTTTTTACACCTTTACCTAAATGGGAAACACTGTGGCTCAGTGCTTTGCATGTTAGAACAAGTCTGCTTGGATTGATGACAGTGCACCAAGAGCTGGCTTCTTGGAGCACTGATGTGCACTGCCCTGACTTTACTAAACAACCATTACTTAACTTCTTTTTCTTTCTTCGGTGCTTAAGCCAGTTTCTGCATGTTCACAGATGGAGGTGTGGAAATGGCTCAGAGCACACTGAGAAAAGAAATATGCCTGGTGCCTTATTCATTTAGGCTAAATTAGCTTTAGCTTGGTGTGTATGGTACCCAAACAACCCTTCCTTAACCCTCCCTGTTAAATCTTTTTCAATTAAGGTCTCCAAGCCAGAGGAGTTAATATCTTTGGCATTGAACTATGCCAGTCAGAGCTAAAAATATGTTAATCAGTCAACAGATAAACAGGAAACATTATCAAGTGAAGGATGGCGCTATTTGCAGGAAGCATCCAAAACCTGATGTAGCTACACCCAGACAGGAAATCTGAGAATAGTTATCAGAACATATGCTTGTGCTGACTGGACCAAAGTTAGTCTTCCAGATCATCACATGCCTTGTGATAAAAAGAGTAATTCACACTAAGTAAAGTGAAGAGAATTGTCCATTACCGGCTTGCAAGAATGACCTTAACACCCAAGAAAGAGACAGGGTGCTTCATTGTCTGTGTGTTTTCCTAGCGAAATAGAAAGGAAGATAGACAGAGTGAAGAATTTCCTATTCCAATCAAACAGTACTTAGATAACTTCTTTGGTTAAAAAACAAACATCAAAAAAAAAAAAGCACCCTTTTTAAAACTCATACATTCTATACAGTCTTCTTCAGCTGAAGATTGTCAAAGAAAACACTGGGCACATTTGAATACCAAATATTCGTGCCTCTGTTCCTAGTATCTCTGGTTAGTAATCCTTGATCCCACAAAGAATTTTAAAAATGTGCCAGCTTAAAGAGGTCAGAGGTCAAACCATGGAGGTGTTTCATGTGCCTCCTCCCCCACCCACCCCCACTCCAGTCTTATTAATAGAGTGTTGACACGGGTCTTCTGTAAATCCCTGAACTAACTAGCCATAGTCCTGTCTGAGTGAACAGAGAAGTGAACGCTCAGATTTCAGGATGTGAAGTTTTGTTTAATTTCAGTCAATCATTTGTTGATGTCAAGTATACCAGATGAAACACATCCCCGGAATGAGCCTTGAGATCTTTGGGTCTGTGCATATAAATCATCTTGCCGGCCTTGACACCACATCCAACAAGCCCTGTTGACACTGACAGGGACCAGATGTGTAAAGCCATGGAAAAGACATTAGGTTTTGACATGAACTGACTGACAGTTACATTTGTAGGCACCATCTGAGGTGGGAGATGTTGTGCAGTCTGCCAGGTAGATGGAAATCTGCGTTTAATGTTATCAAACGCTTTAAACACTTCACTGTGGACAAAAAGCATCTCTTTCCTTAGACCTGAGTCTGAGCTCTTCAGACCTAGCACTCCAGTCATTTGTTTTGCTCACTCGAATTCTTAAAGCCACATTAGGAAGAAAGTTCAAGAAGCAGACATCAGACTTAGGAAACAGTTACACAATTATTTTCACTCCAACATAGTCAGGCTTTTTTATTCCAGCTCGACTGTGTGGAGTTGTACTAAAAACATGACAAATATACAAGCAAACAAGGAGGAATGTCTAATATTATTGGGGAGAGTAAGATGTTACCTTTTGTGTGTTGAATTCCACCTCTCCCCCACCCCCACATTTTCACCTTTAGGAGATTAAGAATTCTGGTTGGATGTGGTGACACATGCCTTTAATCCCAGTGCTAGGGAGGGGAGGCAGAGGCAAGTGGATCTCTGTGAGTTCAAGGCCAGCCTGATCTAAAAAAGATATTCCAGAGACAGTCAGGGCTACTCAGAGAAACCCTGTCTCGGAAGAACAAAACAAAAGATTAAGAATTCTGGGACATAAATCTTGAAACATTTTCACACAAGGTAGTAAGGTGAGAGATTCTTAGCAGGGACTCCTGAGATGTGAAAGTCGTTTCATCCCGGAGGTGAAGGAAGCAGAGGATGCTCGGTCTTGGACATTGAACTTTGATAGTCTTAATGTAGCACTTTTGATGACTGGATGTTTATTCTGCGTCCAAAATAAAGATGAGTTTAACATACTTCCTCTAACATATTCAGGAAAAGAAAGTAGAAAAAGGGTTATTTAAAATTTGTTAAACAATTTATTTTTTGTATGTACGGTAATTTAAAATAACTGCTCAGAAGTGAATTACATTTTTTTCCTCCCCAGTAACAATGTGTAGATGATTTTTTTCTTACTTTCAGAGAACCTGCATATCGGCATTTGCCCTTACTTTCTATAAAGCAACAGAAAGAAAATGCCCGTGCTGAGTATAACGGGGAATAATTGGCCTGATCCTAGCGGTACCAACATTTGAAGAGTGGGTTAAGGGTGACCTTGCATCACTCTGCTCTTCCTGACCTCCACTGGCATCTTTGCCTGAGGGCTGCTGAGAGCTGATTGTTGTAATCAAACCCGCCACAATTCCGGAAGACAATTAACCAGGTTAGACCTCGGCTGATCTATCTCACTTGTTGGCCGTTAGCCTCAGGTGGCCTTGAGCACTCCTGACTCATAGCAACAAGAATGTCTACTTAACCTGCCCTGCCCCACCCACCTGAAGCCAGCAGGCTCTGCCTTCCTTGCCCAGGACCTGCCTGAGTTTGTGCATTCAGGCCGGTTTTAAATTGAGACCACAGGCTATTGAAATTTCAAGAGTAGAAACCTGGCAAACTGCATTGCTAGTGCCATTTTAAAGTCACCTAGTCGGTAACTTTGAAACTTGTGAAATCAATAACCTGCCAGTAGCTTTTGATTTGTTTCTGTACATACGTTGTTCTGGAAGTCACTTCCTGGAACTGTATTGTCACGTGATGTGACATACATATATATGGTACAGGAGAAAGAATTGCATGTAGAACAGACTCAGATATCTTGAGCTATACTTAGGATAGGGTAAGATAGTATATGTTCAAGTGATATAAAATTTGTTCTGAATGTAATATTTATTATATTAGTCAAGACATTGTCTAATTTACCAAATATCATATTTTTAAGTGAAGAGAACAATGACATTTTTAGCCTTCACACTTATTTTTTAAAAGATGTGTTTTATTTCTATGAGGGTTTTTGCCTGTACCATGTGTGTACCTGGTGCCCAGAGATCAGAAGAGGGCATCCAATACCCTAGAATTAGAGTTAACAGATGGCTGTGAGTCACCATGTGGGTGCTGGGGACTGTATCCAAATCCTCTGCAGGAGCAGTGGGTGCTCTTAATCACTGATTACTAATTAATCATTAATTCTGCTGCATCTAGAACTCAATTGAGAATATGGCTATGTCCCAGGGGTACTGTTAAATATGTATTATACATCCAATCTAGTAATATGTTATAAGTTAAAAATAAAATACCTTGGTCTGGCAATATAGCTTAGTTGGTACATTGCCTGCCTAGCATATACAAGCTTGCTTAGATCCCTAGCACTTGATAGAGCAGCTGTGGTGTATACCTCTAATTGCAGCACTTGACAGGTACAGGCGGGAAGCCAGGAGTTCATCCTCATCTATACAGCTGTGTGTGTGTGTGTGTGTGTGTGTGTGTGTGTTTAATAAATGAAGAAGAAAGAATATAGTGTCTTCAGAAGAAAATTATAAAAAAATTAAGATTTGTTTAAAATACCATACAGATTATGACTTTTATGACAACAAAAACATTGATACAACTTTTAAAAAGAAGGAAGAAAACAAGCCGGAATTTCTTTTTATTTATTTGAAATATTAAGATCTTTTACCATGACATTCTTTTTTTTTTTTTTTTTTTTTAAGAAAGACCTTGTGTGCTTGCATGTGTTTGTGGTCATAAATTTTCTTGGGTGTATGCTATGTAACTTACATTTGACAAAGGACTAACAGGAATTTCAATTAGAGAAAGACTCCTTAAATTTAGTATGTGAAAGATTTTTAATTAGTTTTTTGCAGAGATTTCACTTTCATTGTAGAATTGTTCCTCCAGGTAGAACAGGCTTGATTTCCTATCAGTGAATTTGAGGGTTGTAAGTCTGACAGTCTTTCAGTGTGTCCAGGCTTGGGAAATGTTTTCTTCATGATATGCTTATCTACTCATCCTTTGCACAGAAGTGATCTGTGAGCATAAACACAGACTGAGAATATTTACTCACACCTCTAAAGCCCACAATAACTGAGATTTCCTAGAGGATCCGAATTTTATTTTTCAAAAATCTAGAAATATCTCCTAACTGGTGATTTGTTGAGAAAATACTCTCTTCTGAATCTTTGTAGTTTATAAATTGAATGATCTTGATTTTTTTTTTTCTTCTACACATGTACATACACCGTTAATAAAAACCAACATACCTGATTTATCCGGTTGCTCTATGGGCAATTAACCGGGAGTATTATCTCAGCAGGGATAAGTGGGCAAATTACACCCGTGAAATAAATGTGCCTTTGAAGCTTAAGCACGCAGGTATCACCACACAAGGGACCGCACTAAGATTCCTCTGTGATCAATGGGGGTTTATTGATGAGTATCAGTGAATAACAAAGCGATGTCAAAAACTTTTAATAGTCTAAAAACCTGTGTTTAGCCTTTCTCTCCTGCTCAGATGCACAGTTTCTATGTGAGGAAATCGTGCACTGTTTCCTGCCCTCCCAGGGGATCAGTGCCAAGGCCAAGTGGCTCTGTTTACTGCAGTTACACAGAGAGAACAGAAATCCTCTAGAATCCTTACTCCCCTCCTCTTAATGACTGATAAGCCATTGTGGCTTTAAAAAAAAAAAATATTACTTCTGAGTCATGGCCTATAAACATAAATCCCATGTTCTCATCGGTTTGAGTGGTTTCTGACCTCAACGATATTATATATTTATAGTTTTAGATTTCTAAACACCCTCCTGCTTCTCACAAAACAAGAGTCCAGGTGATGTGAATTGACAGATGCTTTGTTAGGAGCATCCTGTGACCTGACTCTTGTACCCGCTTTGTCTCTCACTGCTCAGCAGCTCATGGTTTTAATCAATCACAGACCAAAGTTGAGCAGAAAAACGTAGAAAAGACCTTTTGATTGACTGAGCAACACTTTGAGGAATTAGGCTCTAACAAATGTTTCTATGAATTATAACTTCTGATGAGGAGAAAAATATCTACTTGGCCAATTAGGAAGAAGACAAGTAAGGGTGGATTCCAGAAAACATTTCATAATTCCAGCCCTGTAGCTTTCCTGTTAAGCTGATTCAGTGCTTTTCTAGGCCGTAAAATTTTTACTGTTATCTAGAGAAATGAAGAACTTTACCTGGAATTCTAAGCAAACATATAGATATCCGGCAGTGCTTAAAACCCCATTTTGTTTCACTGACTAGTATCAGGAAAAAAAAAAAAAAGTTGCTGGGCAAACATCATTCTGCCTTAAGTCTCTAATGTGGAAGTTGAGGCATATAAAGTATTCAAGGCTTTTTGCCACTGTTGTCCCTATGTACTGGCAAAAATAACAGCTATCTTAAAAGGACAAGACTTGCCGTGCTTCTGGGACCTGCAGGGATGTCTGCCGCACAGAGCAACAGAGCGGTTATGTCAGCGTATCCAGAGGCGAAGGGAGAGAGATAAAGGTAGCAAACGGCCTCCATCTGGTTAACCCATTACCAACAGTTTTGGAGATGGATAGACTCTTAAATTACCCACTCAGTTAAGGCGTTTAATTATCTTCTGAGAGATTTTGGAAGAGAATTTTTATTTGTCCAGAGAGGGCAATACAGATGGCTCCCCTCCCCCCCCCACCCACCCCCCGCATCATTTTTAGTAGTGCCGAACAGGTGTAAAATACTTTCTTTTGAGTGCATGTTTCATATTCTTATGCCTTTGTTGGGGGCTGTGAAACCTGGGCAGTGCCTCAAGGACCTCAACAGTATGAGAAGGTCGTGGAATGCAATTGCTGGGTGAGGATGTCTCTCTCTTTGCTGTGCTTGTCGTCTTCTCCTGTGTGGCTCCGCCCCTCAGTTACACCTGAGAGCAGGCAGAGGGACATAAAGTGTGGAGAAGTTGTAACTACGCGTTCTCTCATCGCCTCTCATCAGTCGCCGTCACGCGAACTGTCCCTGGTTCTGCCCCTGTCTGTGCAGAAAGCCTTGGATCCTTTGTCCGTGGTGCGCTTTGTGGCCATGTTTTTGTTTGGTTTGGTTCTTTTGCTTATTTGAGGCAGGGTCTCGACGTACCTCTGGCTGTCCTGTAACTCACTGTGTAGACCAGGCTAGCCTAGAATTCACAGGGATCCTCCTGCCTCTGCCTCCTCAGTGCTGAGATTAAAGGCGTGTGTGACCGTGCCTGGCTTGTTGCCATGTTTTTGCTTTGTTTTGTCTTACCTTTGCATGGCAGTCATCAAACAATCACGGCACTGCCTTAGAGTGTGGTTAGTTGAGGTGTAATGAGTCAAATTCAGTAATGCAATTGATGATTCTCTCAATATCCAAGTCAGTCTCATCATTTAGTTGTTGAAATAATTCAGGTACTATTAGCAAACTGACTAACTTCTGTATGTACCCCGTTTATTTTTTATTTGATAATGATAAAGGTGGTGGTGATGCCGCAGATGATGCGTGTATGTCTGTGTTCAGCTGAGTGCCTGGGTTCTCTCAGAATAGGGTGTTGTATCCCCTGGAACTGGGGTACAGATGCTTGTGAGCTGCCATGTCAGTTCTGGGAATCAAATGGGTCCTCTGGAAGCACAATTAATGGTCTCCCCTCTCACCCAAGACAGGGTTTCTCTGTGTAGCCTTGGCTGTCCAGGACTCATTTTGGAGACCAGGCTGGCTTCAAACTCACAGAGATCCACCTGCCTCTGCTTCCTGAGTGCTGGGAGTACAGGCGTGCTCCACCGTGCCTGGCTCAACTAATGGTCTTCACCTCTGAGCCATCTCCATTCTCAGTAATATAGTTGTGCCTCCTCTCCTCATTACTATTTATTGGACGCCTACTGTATGTATGCCGAGCCTTATATCAAATACTTCTAGTTTTCGTCAACACAACCCAACGGTTAACCCTAGTAAGCATTGTAGGACTGAGATGTCATCGTTATCCCAGGGTTACAGAAGAGGAGCTCATCAGTAGAGAGACAGTCAAGGATACATAGTAATAGCAGAGTTGAGAGGTGAAGCTGGGCAGGTGGCTTTGCGTCCCCTTCTCTTGACCTTTTCTGCTACATTGCCTGTCAGAACTAACAGATACTTGTTTCTTTCAAGTTATCAGATATGCCTAAAAGTTGAAATATTTTTAATCAACTCTGGATTCTAACCTCCAGACACTAGAAAACTTAACAGACCATATGTGCTCAAAACGCCAGGTGCCACGAGAAGGATGAAAGACAAAATCCTCTGTCTGCACCCTGATTTCTACTTTTTATTATTGACACCTCCCGGGTGGTTCCAAGGACGCCTGTTAGTGTTCCTGGACATCTTGAGCTCTGGCAACCCTCCTCAGAGAAGTCTAGGTGGCTGACCTCTGTGCCTGCCAGCTGTCCCTCTGCCCATGTCAAACATCCCTGCCTGAGCACTTCTAGAATGCTCAATAAGCTTAGAAGCCTCCCTTCCAAGGGCTCACGAGCATCTATGTCTTCTCCACTGTGGGATTCCGGCTTCCAGGGCCACCTGGAGCAGGAGGAGAGCAGATGCTGGACTTTGCATTCCCTACTTCCTTTCCGGGTCTCACTAAACTGGCAGAGTGAAACTATGAAGCTAACATGCACACTGCAAAGTAGATTAAAATATTCCTTGGGATTAAAAAAAAAAAAAAACCCATATTTTACAATGGCAACTTCTCTGTACTTTTACTCTGTGATCAACAGCTTAAACCATTTTATATTCTTGTCATTATTTCCAAGGCTAAAATTAGATTTGTTTACTTGAACCCGTAAACTGGAAGCATTTAGGCTAATTAACATTGAAACTGTGTATGGGTATATATTTATATCTCCCAGTGAAGCAATAAATCAAGAATTATTTGAGATGAGGAGCAAATAAATAGCAAACCTTATCTGAAAATTATTCCTCTGGGTTAAGCTTTTTTTTTTTTTTTTTTTTTTCTTTCACAGTAAAAGATATTTTGCTTCTAAGTTTGCCTGTGTTGTCAAGTAGATTTGGAGAAGGGTGTTTCTGTCCTGCACGTAGCAGCTGTGCTTGCTGGTTTTGTAATCTGTAATCTCAAATTGCGCTTCTATTTTGATGTCGGTGTGCCTGCATCACAGGATTCTTTTCAAGTGTTCAGACATAACCGTTTAGAATTGAAACGAGGCGTTCTAGCATTATGCGCATTCGCATCATTTCTGAGGTTCTTTTCCTGGTGTGATGGAATGAAACACGTTGGCAGGCCTCCTGCGATTCCTCCTTGCACTGCCTTGCTTATGCGAACTTAAGTCTGCTGTAGACTGGAGAGCATGTAAAACTCTGGATCCAGTCTGCCTGACTTTGCATTATTGTCAAGTCAGCGAGGATCCTAATGGAGAAGAGAGGCTGAGACAAGAAGCACCAAATCAATAGGCACAAAAGGCAGACCGACGTGCATAAATTAGCACTCCAATCGGGGAAGATAAATGTGTGTTCTCGTTCATCTTTCAAGTCATACGCACTATGGAAAAAGGTCTAAGAGATAGCACCCTGATTTATTTTCAGCTTTGTTCGAGGGTGCAGAAATGAGGGGGGAGGGAAATGCAAGTAAATTGAGCATTGAGGGAGCGCCCTGGGCTGCTGGCAGAAGATCGATGTGTCAAATACTGTGTGTAGAACTCAGCACGATATGTCCACATGGAAGATTCTGTTGAGAGTGTTCCTTACAGAAATATGAGTACTCAACAGAGGTCTCCAGAGAGCTGGCCCCATGACCAGAGAAATGAGGCTCTGATCTTCATATGCTGTACTTGCAGAGGTCTGTACACTCCTCCTACGCGCACTGACGAAACGGTGGGGAGGATTTTTTTCTGATGGTGAAGCCTGAATTTCTAGAACCAGGGCAGTCACCGATCACCTGCTACCGCTGCGCTACCCAGCAGTTTCGTTAGCTATCACCAGGTCAACTCAAGACATGCTTAGTGTGCGACAGCAATGTTGTTCATCCCCCCAGCATTCCAGGTCTACTGTGTGCCTCTCTGGGTTTGGCAGCTTTAGCATGGATGTCACAGGTGCCAGACACCACAGCTCCTAGTCATAAGGTAGCTAGTGAACTAAGAACGTTCTCTGTCACTTTTCTGTGTCCCTTCTTCTTTTTTTTTTTTTTGAAAATATACTACACTTCCTTTATTTATTGACTTGTTAAGGGGCATCTGTGCATATTCTACAGGTACACTATTATAAATATGCAACAATAAATGCAGAAGTTTCTGTATCCCTTCTAATACCTTGTCTGTACATCTTCCTACCCAGAAGGAGCTGGGTATATGAAAGGCTGCCGACTGATCTTCGCTGCCTTTGTATAAAGGGTAGAAAAGCCAGCTGTGGACTTGCCATCTTACTTGGGCGACGTCCAGCCCAGGATAGCAGCCTGGTCATTTGTGTTGTTGGTTGATTCAATTTAGGGAGATAAGGAACGTGCTAATGGTTTTATGTTGGCACGTCCCCAGAAGCCTCACATATGGGGGGAGGGAGGGAGGGAGGGAGGGAGAGAGAGAGAGAGAGAGAGAGAGAGAGAGAGAGAGAGGAGAGAGAAGGAGAGAGAGGAGAGAGTTAGTTCTGCCACCCAGGGAGATTTCAGATGTCCTCTTTCATAATACTAGAGTTCTCTGGCTTGAGTGCCTATTTTTAAAGATGTGTATGGAGTTCAGGGGTAGTTTGGCTGTTTTGTCTTTGTTTTTACTTAGGGAGCCTTCACTTCTGGGGACGTCTTCTAGAAAATTCTGTCTTAGGAAAAATACTCTCTGTATTGCTATAAGAAAAAGAGTTAATTTCTCCATGTTGTTTTGGTCCCCATAAATTGAAAAAAGAATAAAGAAAATCATGCCTGTCAAGTATCAGCCTTTCTTACTTTTTTTCTTTGCATATTTTAAAAGTAGATCCTTCCTTAGCCCTCTTCCATTATGCTTAGCTGTAATCAGTACTTTATGGTCTTATTATATAGCTTTGTTTCATTAGGGCAATGAAAATGGTATTGAACAATAGCAATATAATGCAGGAGACCAGTTTGTAATTCAGTTGGAAATTGCTAATGCAGTTGACAGTCGATAGTACAATCAGCTTGACTTTCCTGGGAAAACACGAGCTCAGTTTCCTTTGCTCCACGCACAGCTCCTCTCAGAGGGCAGGGCTGTGGAAGCGCATGGAGGCACACACACGGGGGGCACCCTTGAGAAGAAAAGCCCTTTATGATCAAACGGGGACCGCTACCTGAATTTCTGGGCAGAAATACTACTTAAGAAGGAAACTCTCCCTGAAGAGTTTCAAAGGAGGTATTCATTGGCAGTCCTGAATGCAAGCACCTGCATGACATGATCCCTCAAAACCCATCCACGTGTATATACCGCTATAGTCTTGGTGGAGAAGTAAGGTTCTAATTTAGTTGTTCCTGACTACGCAGTATCAAGGGACGATGCGCAGGCTCACCTTTGACAGGCTTACAGTGTGCAAGATGCATGCATGCACTTGCCGTTCTTGTAGGTGGCATAGTGAGCATAAGAAGATGTCTGGGAACAGGAAGGAGAGTAACCTGGGAGAAAGGTTAGGCGGAGGTAGTGGGGAGAGGGATGGTGTAATTATTTTAATGGAAAAATATAAAATAAATTAAAATTGGTGCTTTAAAGACATGTTTAGGTAGACTTTTATGACTTTTACTCTAATAGCTCAGTTGTGACAGCTGAGTCAGAACTGAATGGTGAAGTTGCCTTCGAGAGCTCAGTGTTAATCAAGAAGAAATAAAGTGAGACAAGAGATCTGATAGGGAGAGATTTATTTGGGGGAAGGGGCGGGGAGAGAGGACGGACCGGAATGGGCCTTGAAGGTAGAGAGAGACAGAGACCGAGAGACAGTGCGGGAGAGGTGGTGGGGAGGAAGGGATAGGGTGCCTGGCAGTGGCAGCAAGCGGTGACTTCAGAGGTTGATAAGCAACCCAGAGGCAGGCTAGCAGATTGACATGTGAACTAACCCGTACATAGTAAGCATGAAGCTACGTGTGCAATGTTGAGAATTCTAATTCAGTTTGTGCATGAAGATGCTGCACTGTAATTTACCAGTAAGAAAGCAAGGAATGACGTGTCCAGCTTTGAGTTGTCTTATAAATTTTCTAGTCCTTCAAACCAGCACAGTCTCATCCTATGGGGTATAACTTTTTAAATATTCTAACATCAGAGAACAACAGTATTTCCTGTTTTCATTTATTTCCAAATAGCCATCATCTTTCTTTTCTTTTTTCTTTTTTTTAAACTCTGAGAAAGGGTTTCTCTGTGTAACAGCCCTGACTGTCATGGAACTCACTCTGTAGACAAGACTGGCCTCGAACTCACAGAGAGCCATCTGTTTTTGCTTCCTGAGTGCTGGGATTAAAGGCGTGTGCCACCATGCTTAGCCATGTCCATTATCTTTAGAGATATTAATTGTGGGTTGAAGCCACCATTCTGATTTGAAAAATAAACAAAGCAAAGTTGAATGTTCTTTCAGAGGTGATTCACACATAGAAGTTTATTTCTTCGGGTTTAGTACCAGAAATCTTTATTTACACTAAAATAAAACAAAGACGCTATGTGGCTCCCATATGCCTTATTTTTCAGTTCACTTCCTCTAGTAGGTTAAGATAGCCTGTAACTTTTTAAAATTCAAAATTCTAAGCTGAAGCATGCGTTATCTTGTGCTGCAGATGATTAAGTCATTGTATGGCCGTCAGCCATGCCAGGCCCTCCCTCCCATCCTTGGGTATCACTGTGCGCGTGTTCCAGGGTGGGCGTGATGATGCCCACAGTAGGTGTTGTAATTCATTCATCTTGGAGACTTGTGTGGTCAATGCATGTCACATGATGCTCTTGCTAGCCATGGTTATTATGCCACAGGGACCAGCACTTTTAGGGACAACAGTTTACCCATTCCGCCGTGACTAGAGTCATTGTCTTTGGGTGGATTTTAGCTCTTTGCTGTTGTGAATCTCGTTTCTCAGCTACAGGGTCATTTTCCTATGTCAGTACATCTGAGTTCATCAAAGTGCACCAACCCCCCACCCCCCACCCCACCCCCACCCTCCCTGTTTACCTACACCCTGCTACAACCTTAGACAGAGTTGAAAGATGTATCCTATATTTAATTTTGTAGGATGAAAAAAAAAACCTACAGGTTCCTTTAAGCATATAAAGTGGGTTATGATTTTCATTAAATATTTGGCATGTACAAAGTAAGAACCAGATGTTGAATTAAAACTTCAACAAACAAAATTGGCCTTTTCTGTAAATAAGCTGAAAGATAAGCTATCATCACATTTATCCTACGTTGGACATAGATTCTGTGTGTAAGTTCCAGGGTGATCTAGCAGCCCCCACAGGTTTCATAAACTCACTTGTTGTTGTTGTTTTGACCTGGCTCATCAGTGCTGAGTTTGTGACTAGCCATAGCTCATGTTCTGTTTTGTTTTGTTTTCTCTCTGAGGAGAAAGAACACTTTGAACAGCAATAAAATGTTAATGTGAACACTGTGAAATTTTGGGATCTTCGATTGTACCACTGAGTGTCGAGGAAAGCCAGTTGTGACCGTTTCTTCTTAAGGCTCATGGTGCTGACTTGTCGGCCGGCATGGAGTGCCCATTATCACCTTGTTGTTTCATCATCCTTGTATCTCGTGTCCTTTGAAACTCAGGGCCTGTACAAGTGGCTCATTCAAACCTTGTAGCAAGCTGTTCCAAAACTTCTGGAAGTTCAAGAGAAAGGTCATGTATACTTGCTTTGAACTCTCGGTCTGAAAATGTATCTTTGAAAGTTGAGTTTATTAAAACGAAGAGGATGGAGAAAAACAGATACCATACTCTTGTCACTGAGATAAACAAGATTCAAATAGGTAGAGCTGTTATTGTACAGGAGGGTCCCCAAAGTGCTTGTATTTGTATTAGAAATAAATCTTGAACTGTTTATCTCTTACCTTCTCTTACATTTGCTTGGGATAGAGAAATCCATTTTTAACGTTGGCTTATTCTTGCTTATATCTTTCTGTGATCCAGGCTATAAAAGTAAATATAGGAGCCAGCTGTAGGAATGAATATCCTTTTAATAACTTCAGGGAAGTAATCATAATAGTAAGAAGTGCAAACCCATGCTTATGTGATGACCTATAGTCCTCAGCTCCCCCTCCTTAAGCCACAGGCTACCTGCCAACATGTGCATTAAATGGCAATTTCCTATGTTCTGATACTAAGAAGTATTGTGGTTTGTTGTGCTCCTAAGACACATTCACTATGATCTTTTGAAGGGTTCTAGCGTATTCTTTTTTAATTTCCAGGGTCAAGGAGGAGAGAGATGGAGTAGTGACTTTCCTATAACACCCATCATTTCTTCTCTCTCTAAGAGAAGGCCTTGCTGAAACATTGAGATAGCATGGTTGCTGGGTGACACAGTGCAGCTCCCTTAGTAATGCCATGAGTTACTTTCAGAGGTGACACCACCCCTGCTTAGGAAACAGTGGGTCTTCTTGGCACATGGGTCTTGAGCATCTCCATATGCAGGATGCTATGGGAGGTGCCAACAGCGGCTTATGCTACCCGCTGCCCTTCCCTTTCGTTTGCTTCTTCTCTGGGCATCTTTGGTTCTTATTTATTGCGTTTCATCAACTTGCTATTCATTATTATTTCTTTATTATTATAGTCACTCATATTATAACTTGAAACCACTCCACTCCTTCTATACTGCTAATTTAATGTTAAAAGCCCAGTATTAGTCACCCAGGCTCCTGTTACAAACTACAATAGACTTGGCAATTTAAATGACAGATTATTTTCCTGGAGGTAGGAGGTCCAATATAAAGATTCAGCAAAAGTTGGTTAGGGTTATCTAGATGGCTTATGAACGGTCTCTTCTCGCACGGTCTTCCCATGGCCGACAGAGGGAGCGGTGTGATGTCTCCTGTTAAGAGAGCACTAATCCTATTGGATAAAGGCTTTGGGGTAAGGTTCTGCCTTTAAGCCCCCTTTAACCTTAATTGCCCTCAGAAAGACCTGTCTCCAAATATATTCACATAGAGGGTAGGCCTTCAGCATGTCATCTAGGGATACAGATACATTAAGTGCATAATACAGCTAATAAGGAAGACGGGGTGGCGTGGGGGCGTGGAGCCCACATCTTAAATGGACAGGAGACCAAGATACGCATGTTGTAGTGGACTTGTAAGCTTTAACTGTGATGCTTGCTCTGCGCTTCCTTTACGTACAGCAGGCTCTGGTGATGATAGCTTCAGGGGAGAGCAAAACAAGTCCCAAGATAAAAACCCTGGAATATGCCTGCCTACCTGCCAGCCTTTGAGGAGTGGCCTGGATTGGCTCAGAGAAGGGTAGAAGGAAATGTTTCTAATCCCCAAGCATTGTGACTTAGCCCCAAAGATCAGAATCAGTCTTTGGTGGTGACCGGTTGGTTGTTGAGAAACTTGATTTTCTCTCCTCACTCTGGGCGAAGGCTTAGAGAGACTAGATGTTTTATATTCCTCACATCTTCTCACTGTAGCTAAACCCTGCCCGCTTTGGTCCTGACCTGAGCAGACGGGAGCCTCCAGACCCAAAGATCCTCTGGATTGCCAGCTTCTGGTTGCCGGGGACACAACTCTGAACAGAACAGTGGCTGGCAGAGGCTGAAAGGAGTCTTGGGTGTTCCTGCTAGTGTGATGGGCGGCTGCGGGGGTTTTGTGAAGCAGCCTGCTGAACCCTCTCAAATAGAGGCACCCAGTGCTGCTCAGCTGTGTAATTGGGATGGAAATGGGCCAATGAGAGGCAGCAGTTTGTGCTTAACCTTTTGGGAGTCTTGTTCCAGGAGACATTGAGGGGGGGGGCAACATTCCAAATAATAAGCTTCTCCGCCTGATTTGTAATGAATTAGTAATAAACGGCCTGGTGCTGTACGAAAGTCTGCAGATTACAGAACGGCTTCAGCTAAGAGCACGGGACCACATCTTATTTTGATCAGCTGTAGCATAGCAAAGACATGTAATTATCATAATCTAACAATTAGCTTGGCATCACTTTCCAGTGTTTAATTACCCCGATAACTGGTAATTGAATAGAGGACTTAATGACAAGAGAGAAACTTCCATTCTGCCTTAGGTGCTTAAGCTGTCTACTCGGCTAGGCATAATTTTCTAGTGTTGCTTGAACAACAGTCCTGATTATCATTTTCTGTTTTGCAGTCCGCCATTACTTTGTGTCACAATCCTGACCTTTTTTTTTTTTTTTTTTTTTTATCATGCCATTAAACTTCTGGAAACTTCACGTACGGACAGGGATTCCATCAGGTTATTATATCCTTTACATATCATTTTGTTTTCACCTAAGATGTCCCTTCTTTGGGACACCCATCAAAGGGTGGATAGGCAGCCAGGTGTTGGGGTGACTGAGACAGTTGATGCTGTACCACCTTCCAGAACACGGATGGATAAGAGACCTACAGATAATATGTCAGACACTTAGGAAGCATCAAGTCATTATTTTCCAAAAGTCTCTTCTTGATTTGGCAAAGAAAACTGAGATTTATAATTACTCTCTCCTTGTTATGATGTTTGAGGCTAAGAGTGGCCTAGAATTCTGTAGGGTACTACCATCCCACAGGGATCAAGAGTCTTACTTAGAAGTTAGCAGCTCAGTGGGCGGTTTGTTGGTTTGATAGACTCCCACATACCCTGATCATAATCAGTTTGTTCAGTTTGTTCCTAAGACCTTGGCTCTATAACCTATTTGGTGACTTTTTTCTGTACTTTGTCTTGGTCCGTTTGCGTGTGTGTGTGTGTGTGTGTGTGTGTGTGTGTGTGTGTGTGTGTGTCAGGGACTCTGCCTCATATACTTAAGGCCCTAAAACTCCAGATGGCTTAGATCCTGCTGCCTAGCTATGTCAGATGCTCCTGGCCAGCAGCAGACATGGTGAGAGAGAACCTGTTCTGCATTGTAGAAGTGACCCACATTAGGACCACACTGATTGCCAGATGCTAAATTCTTTATTTTTGTTTCAGAATCCCCCTTTGAAAACTATTTGACATGATCTGCGATGTGTCGGCTCTGGCTCTGTTAGGTCTCTGCTTGGTTAACAGGCTGACTTGGCCTGCTGACATTGACACACTCTCACTCTGTGCCTCAGGCCTCATTGGGGGCTTAAAAGCAATTAGACTGTCACCCAAAATACCCAGTCCCTTCCTAGAGAAAAGTCTTGTTTAGGCTCTGCCAATTTAATGCTTTGTTTCCTTTGGAGCTCCTCTGTCAAGCTAATAAAACAAACTCCAAATGAGTTAAAACACTGGGAGAGAGAACATTTTGTGTGTCTTGTGTTTGAAGCAGGTGTTGTTCACAGGAAATGCAATTTTTAAAAAGTCATTCATTACTGATGTACCTAATGCCAGAATAGCGGCAAGCAAGAGGTGTACATAATTCTTATGTACAATTTAATGTGGGTAATTAATATTAGATATGGGACTTTAATGTGCACACACAAAGTATGGAGAGAAAGAATCCAAAGTCACAAGTTCATGTACTATGCTACTGACAAATCCTAAGTATCCAGTCGGGAATATTATATCGTATTAATTTTAATACTAGTTAATGGAAGCTGTCAAGCTACAGGCCTCATCATTAACAAAACATGCCCATCAAGGAATTCTGTTTGGAATTTTTATAAATGGATCAACACAGCCCTTAAATCTGTAAAGTAAATATTTCATCAGCATCTCACACTTCATTGGATGAGAAGGTGTATAACGTAGCAGAAGCTATTAGCAAATGCACTATGCATATGTAGCACACACTGGACTGCATTTCCTCTGCAAAAGAATAAGAAGGACGACGGACATATCGCTGAAATGCGTATGGAAGCAAGATCACCCCTCCAGTTTGTGAGTTTCCACTTCTCTTGGACTAGCGGTTGAGACTGTTCTATAGCAGAGCCTGAAAGAGGTAGACCAGATAGCCCAGTGGTGTATGCTTTGGTCATCATCAGCTTCAGTGGATCTGGTTTCATTGAATTTACCCATGCCTTGAACTCTTGAGAGGCCACCGTGAAGAGAGCTGATTACCAGCTGATCCCAAAGCTCCTCCTGTGTTAGCCCAGGAGAGAGGAGGAGGAGTTTAAAATTAGCAAAACAAATATTTGTTCAGCCCTCAGTGATGCTGCTGCCATTGATCTGTGCCAAGCTTCACTTGCTGCTTATATTTCATGATTTAACCTCTGCAGGAAAACAAAACAAGAAGAACATCTTCAGGTTTAGGGTAAGGACTATAAGGCCTGCATTCTGTGCCCAGAGGAAAAGCCGAAGGAGCCCAGAGAGGTGTGTGAAGCAACAGAGTTGCCGTCCTGCCAAATGCACAGAGCATTTATGAGCCAAAGCCTGTGTCTCCTACGGGGCCCATTGGGCTCCTTTTGGGATGAATGAGAAATTCTTCTGGCTAACAGACACATCTTATTCTGTAATTAGACTTTAAATCAAAACTAGTGGAATTGAAAGACAGTGCTGCTGAGACATATTCACTGTAGATTTAGTTTAAAATTTGAGAGGAAACCTGAGCTGATAAATTTGCTTAATCTTTTGATCATAAATCATATCCTCCTTTCACATTTCAGTTGCAGAATGTAATCCATTAGGTTGCCCTGTAATTAAAGAGGTGACAGCGGAGTCCTGTTCAAATAGGAATCACCTCTTGACATATTAAAATGCATTTCAAACGTAGTAATCAACTATCCGATTGGGGAGAAATAACATTTTCATTGTTGAATCCTCCAAGACATCACCTGAAGGGAAATAAAAAGTGCCCTGAAGCTTCCTAACTTCTGATGGCGCCGACTCCTCTCAGTGAGGCCATTTCTGTATGTACGAAGTGAAGCCATTTCACTCAGGAGCTGCTTGATAAAATACCTCACTCTGTATTTCCCTGGAAGCAAGCTCTCTGCTGTGCCAGCAACATATGCTAAAGGCCAATTTAGAGTGTTTTAAATATGCACCGTCCCCTTCCTTTTCCAGCTGCTAAAATGAAATGCATTTTGGCTTTAGCAAATCGGGGGGGGGGGGGGGGGATGCTACTAGAGAGTGTGTCTACTGGAATCCAGGCCACTGCCTGTGTCTTTCTTCTGTTTGCCCTCTCTAGCTGTCAGTGTCCACAACACAGGGGCATATGGTAGAGGAAGGAATAAGGTCAGTGACACGAACAAGCATTCACTGCCAAAGGCAGCTGGGCCCTATCTATTTGCTTTAACAAAGAGTCACCGAAGGACAGGATTAAGTTAAGAACTCCGCTGATAAAGAACCCAAGTACTCAAGGACTCGATGGCCCATTTTTCAGTGACCCAGAGTGGAAAATAAAGTGGTTAGGAGGACAGAGATGTTATAGTTCAAGCTAACCCCTGCCGTCAACATGATACTTTCGCTCCTAGCCCGGTAAGAATGTGAAGACACGTGATTGAGAACTAAATGAGAAGACAGTTGTCATCTCCTCTCTACATTTGATTTGAGCTTTGAGGCTTCAGTCCTGACTTACTTCCACTGCACAGGTTAGCTAAGGGAAAAGGTATTAACGGTGGTTTTAAATTGATAATCAAGATTAAATGTAGCAGTACCACGGAAAGCCATCAGCCACATACTTTGAGACACATCCACTTACCCGCATGGAGAGGCGTATTTCCCAGCTCTCTCGTATTTCTTGCCTTCCGTGGTCACTTTGCCACAAGTAGTCCCTGAGATGTGCCTTTCCTCTAGCTATTCAGGTGGCTACACTGTCTTCTCTATCAAGTTTATAACTCACTATGGGTATTGGGGATGACTAAAGGGGTTTAGTTCTTGTCCTGAATTTTTTTCTTAGTCAAGTAAAATGGAGCTTTTACAGTATAGATGGCCCTGATACTCAACCAGTCTACTGGCAAATTTTGATAGATATATGAAATATATATTTCTATAAGAGAATATATATTATTGCATGTTATGTGGAACATTGGCCTGAGCAGCCATGGGTCCCAGTGAGGATCAGGGGTCATCTTTCTATGAGTGTGAGATGTTCCTGGCTGCTAAGATATTTACATTATGAGAACAGTCTCAATGGTAAGTGGTTTATGCAGACTAAATCCCCACACTAAATGTGGTGAGTGCTTATGCTTCTATGCGGTGAGCCACGGTGATAATTTAGTAAGGAGTGGAGGAATGATCGCTGCCAGATGCTATAGTTTTAAAAAGGATACAGCCATCTCAAAGAGGTCACAAGTACAGACAGAGTAGATAAAGTTGGGGGGAGTAAAAAGGGGAAGAAAATGGCAGGAAAAGTTCTAAGGAATTGACTAGCCTGTCAAAGTGGTAGCTGTGTGCCCCATGGCACCTGTAAAACACTGGCATGCAAAGTCTTACTGGATTCTTTCTACATGTGCATTTCCTCTTTAATGTGAGCACAAGTTCCTGAAAGCTGTTTCCTGATGGGAGAAGATCCCTTTACGTGGATGGCTGCTGAGCCCAAGAACACTGTATTCTGTGTGTGAGTCAAGAGCTGACGCTGCCATCCGAGGCTTATCTTAAATGCGGATGCTCCCTTAGCTGTTGGTTTAGGGTTTTGGAATCAAGTGGCTAGGCAGGGAAGAGAGGAACAGGGCTCGGCCTATGCTGATGTCACCCTAAAGTAAACTAGTTCCCACTCTTTAAGACGGTGTTACTGTAAGAAAGAGAGGCTGATAGGACTGTGGAGCTGTCCCGCTCTGGGGCCATCCTGGCTACAAAGACATGTAAGACTTGGGTTCTGACTTTAGCCCCACTTCCTATTTACCGTGAAAAATTGAGCTAAGAGGATAGTAACCTCTCTAGGTTCTGTTCCTGATTGGTAACACACACACCCTAACTACTCAACGTAGCTGTTTGGAGTATTTCATGGTATATGCATTTGGTCTAAATAGAGCACACACAGACCCCAAGTACAGCAAATGCTTACTGTGTCAGTAAATGGGAAAGAGAAACGAAACCCCATGGAGGGTGAGAATTGTCTCTCTAGGGGATATGCAGCGGACCTAGGGACGTGATGTTAGCGATTTAATCTCTTAGGAGTTGTACTGTGAAGAGCATTAGCTCAGAGGTCAGATGGCTTTGCTTTCAGTTTCCCCTCTACCTCTAACTAGCTGTGAGCACCGGGCACATCGCTTGATTCCTTAATCTCGGCTTCTTTGTCTTTGAATGGATATAACAACAGTGAGTGTTCTGTAGTGCTGTGATGAATATTAAACCGAAATAATGAATGCGACGTAGTAAGTACTCAGTGTTAGTCACGCTTGCGTATTTCTCTGCAGTGAGGAGGCCGTGGTCACTGTGCACCCAAAGTGGGGAGTTGGTATAAAATGAGACTATCTAATCCTATCTTTTTCTTTTATATTTGAGCATATTATATAACACCTCTCATAAATTTCAGTCACTGTTTATACACACGTACATACATACATACATACATACATACATACATACATACACACATATCTCCTATTCTTTGACATATGCATTAGTAAACAAACTTGTGTACATCATTAAAGGTCTGAAACAAAACAGACAGGCCCATAATCCTTCAGTTAGGAGGTAGATACAAGAGGTTTAAGAGTTTAAGGCGATTCTTGCAACACAGCAAGTTCAAACACAGTCTCTGCTACAATGTCACCCTGTCTCAAAAGGCAGACAAGCAAGCAAGGATCTGAAACAGGGATGCAAATTGACTATGATAGGTTATTGTCTTCAGAGATTGACAGGAGAGTAGAAATATTAATTTCTAGAACAATCACATATGTAAAATGGACACCTCAGTACTTCACTTATCTCACAAACAAGTACAAAAATCACCCGAAGGGAGTACTGGTCAACCCAGTGTAGAATGGATTTCTCAATTCTGTAGTTTGTTTTATTAAAATGTTAATAACATTAACAGAGACGAAGATGGAAAAGATAAACTAGTACCAAAAAAAAAAAAGAAAAAAGTGACAATGTGGCCTTTAATTTTAGAAAAACAGAATTATAGAGTAAGGGAATAACAGAATGAGTCCAGGTAATGACAGTGTTAATTTTCATTTTCAATTTGAGCACTTTCAAATGCTAGTCAAGCTAGCGTTGAGTGACACTTAGGGAAAGAAAAAAAAAAACCTTCCCCCTTGAATGTCTTTAAAATCTATAATACTAATATAATAGTAGAAAGTGCATCTAGGCCTTGCCTTCTGCTGCAGTTCTTGCCTGGCTCTCATCCAGAGCTGTCAGGCTCCTCTTGAGTGCTGGTGATTCATGGCCCAGCACCCTTTTATCTGAACATTGCAATGTCTTTTTTTTGTACTTTAGCAGGGATTGTTGCCTTGATGTTCAAAAAAATCTCTTAAAAGCAACAGTCTTTCCTTGCGTCTTGACAAATCACTGTCTGCCAGTAATGAGGAAGAGGGAAATTCATGATCAGTGTGAACACAAAATAAGAAAGACTCATGGTTCTCTTTGTAAGGACCGGCCATCTCTTTGAGGAGCCCAGCTCTGAGCACTTCCCGTTGTTTCTCTCACTTCAAACCTTAAGATGCTCTTCCTATGCTTCCTCAGCTGAGACTTGAGGGGCCACAGGAGGCAAGCAAGCCAGATTCTCATTGCTTTCCTATCTTACGTGTAAGGAAATTGAGCCTCTGGATGATCTATGACTTCCACTCACCAGATCCAGTTCTTAAAGCCAGAATGCTCACTCAATGAGTGGTCCTAGCACGCTCTTTCTTTCTTCCTTCCTTCCTTCCTTTCTTTCTTTCTTTCTTTCTTTCTTTCTTTCTTTCTTTCTTTCTTAACAATGTTGCCTCTCTCTAGGGAATCTTTCTTAGAGAATATTTAGCATTGAGAATCAAAGTTGTCTATTTCTCCCAGGCTGCACGTTAGTCATTAGTCCCGAGGTGCTCAAGGTTTCCTTTATGCTTGCATTGTACATTTTAAGAACACATTGAGGGCATGACGAGGATCTCAGAAGGACCCTGGGAACCATCCCAGGGAAAACCAAAAGGAGGAGAATTTTCATGCGTGGGGAAAGGAGGGATGCAGACACAGCTGACATCTCTAAATGTTTTATGGACTACCTTGTAGAGGAGGAATTAAATTCGCCCTTTGTAACTCCAGGCAGCAGAGGTAGGATCAGTGGGTAAAAATTACACAGAAGCAGATTTATGATCGATACAGGAAGAGAGTTTCTAACATTTAGAGATGTCCAAAAATGGAATTGACCAGCTCATCATCACTGGGAAGTGTTCATGTGAGACTGACTGTCCAGCTTGAAGATTACGGGACTTTACGAGTGTTGTATTTCAGCGGTAACATGGTTTTATGGTGAACCTTTCTGAGGGCTTAGGGAAGAATTTCCTCACTTGCTCAAAACAAAAGCATCTTTTGTAAGCTTTCCTGCTGCCGTGACTTTAGACTGGGCAAGACTTGTTCATGTGATTCCTGCTTCTCATCTCACCGTGTCCTCTGAAATGCTTCTTCAGCTGATTGGGAAAGATACTAATTAAAACAGAGGAGCCATAGTTTTATAAAAATTGAACCGAATCATGCGTTTTCAGGGTTGCACGTGTGTGTCTGTGTGTCTGTCTGTGTATCTGTATATGAGTCTATTTTTAGCATTTCAAATCAGGCTGTAAATCCTAACAGTGCTCAGTAAGGACTTTTCATGCTAAATGTTTTAGCTCCAGAATTACTGAAGGATACAACTGTTAGTTCCAAGCAGAAATGCCTTCCTGTATGACTTATCTTACTATTTCCTTCTGTTTCTAACAGATTCCAGAGGGGTGACTACCACATTGATGTCTGTATCAATGACTACCTGGATGTTTTCTGCCCTCACTATGAGGACTCTGTCCCAGAAGATAAGACTGAGCGCTATGTCCTCTACATGGTAAACTTTGACGGCTACAGTGCCTGCGACCACACTTCCAAAGGGTTCAAGAGATGGGAATGTAACCGGCCTCACTCTCCAAATGGACCACTGAAGTTTTCTGAGAAATTCCAGCTCTTCACTCCCTTTTCTCTAGGATTTGAATTCAGGCCAGGCCGAGAGTATTTCTACATCTGTGAGTACATGGACATTTATTATGTTGTGGGGCAGCTGCAAAACTCAGACTGGTTTTTTTTTCTTCTTCTTCTTCTTCTTGTTATTGTTGTTTTTTTCTAACCTATGTTTTGGAGAAGCACAGAGCTGGCCTCTGCATTACAGATGTCTCCTTGTAAATGCATACATCGTGATCCCTAGATACATTAGCTTAGAATTGAGAGCCCAAATTAGATTAAAGACACAGCGCCTCTTCCCCTATGAAATGGCGTGTCAGCCTGTTCAGTGAACCATTGCTGACTTGTATTTCTTTTAAATGAAAATTGCCAGGACTTTTTTTTTCAAAGCTTAGGGAAAGGGAAAAAAAAAAGATTCCTGAAAAAAAAAATTAAAGGAAATAATTAAATTTACATAACTTGGAGTTGTTGCATTTCTTATTCAGGTGTCAGCAGTATCCTTTTAGTCAGCCACAGTTTTAGTGGAGAAAGCCACAACTCCTGCAAATGTCAGCATGCTGACGAGAAATACTTGCTTTGCACCAAGGAGAAAAGACAATTATTAGGAGCAGCTGTGTCTTTAGACAGGCAAGTGTGAAGAAGTATCTTGGAAGAGTTCCAGGGGGACTAGATGCTCACCTGTGAGCATCGTGTGTCCTGTCCTGAGAGGACTCTGACTGTTCTCAGCAGACCTGCATTAATCACAATGCCACGGCCTGCTTTATTCTCCATCAGGAGCAGTGCCACTTTTCCAGGTGTCATACTGTCCTAGATTGTTCCTAAATGCTTCCGAGACTTTACTATGCACGAGACACCTGAGGCTCTGGTTGTCACACACATGTGGACTGGACATCTGAGGTGGAACATAAGATTGAGCATGCATAGAGTTCCCAGCCATCACCATGTTGCAGGCCCATGAACCACATATTGAATTACAGAGTTCTAGATGATACCAACTGTAGGGCTCTTGGTACATAGCTGAACTTTTTTTTTGTTTTTAAGTATCAAATATTTAAATAGTCTAGCCTTCACCATGTAGTCCACTGTTGGCTGAAGGACATGAAACCTTGTGTGTTCATGGTGCACTTACTGAAGAGCTCGTGTTGGCTCTGAATTGGGAGGTGTGAGGTGAAGATGCTTTGTACTTTTAGTAAGAGGCAGACTTGTAAGGAGGCAATTCGGGTAAGGACAGCTGCCACTGAGTAAGGGCCAGCAAGGGACTCAGGAAGACCTGCCACTAACCTGCTTCAGGCCTCAGGAAGCACAGTTGCTCTGGGTGTGTGAAGATCTACCTGGTACTACTCTAAACATTTGGCGGCATTCTTTCACATTAGCTTGCCAGACAAACTAGATAGAGAACATTCCTGATTTTCTGACTCAGTCCTTCTACCCAAATGACTCCACCCACATAGTGTAGACCCACTGAACTTTCTAGCTCTTCTCCATCTTCAGAAAACAGAATTTTATAGCAAGTGAGATTTCACTGGCACCACGGCTCGCTTACTTATATTGGAATAGAATTTTAAGAGGAAATTGGACAGTACCAGTTTTACTATTTTGATACATACTTCAGCTATTAGTCATGAGAAAACATGTAAAAAGCCTTGATACCATCTCACATTCAGTCCATAAAAAATAAGAAAAGGAAGATTGAGTCTCACAGATGCAGGAAACACTGGCACCCAGTGACCCCTCACGTTCTCAGGCAGTGCACTCTGAGCGTCACTGTGTCGGTCCTTTCTGAAAAAATGGTATTCAGAAGAGAGAGAGGGAAAGAGAAGGTATTCAGTGGTGGGCAGCATTGGTTTCATTAATTCTCCAACTGTAAGGTGGGGAAGTTATTACCAGAACCGGTGTCTTCTCACTGACTTTTCAGACTTAAAAACCAACAAAAGCATAAACCGGAAATAAAGAGATAATATCAAGATGGGAAGCACACTCACCATGTGTGCTAACTAGCTGATTGCATGGTTATTAGAAATTATAGAATCCATTGAGGGTCATAAGCAAGACGTTATCCACATACACTAGAGTGCTCAGGACTAAGTCTTCCTCATTTGTGGTTCAATTCAATATTTCACTAAAAATCATTATGTGTCTTCTATAACATTCATTTAACGGAGTCATTTAACTGTCAAGGGCTCCCGTCAAAGTAATTGTTCCAAAATGCTTCAAAATATCAAGAGCTTTTTGCTGTTCAGCTGAGTTTAACTTAAATTACTTTTTTTTAAATGAAAGGTAAAACAGCGCAAAATTAAGCAGCAAAGCAATATTCATTAACTAGAAGCACGGTGGCCTGATGTTCAGTTAAATGGGATTTTCAACCATGTTTTCAACCCACAAAAGTGTCCCTCCCTCTCTGCCCCGTGGTGCAAGGCTCCCCTATCTTTCTCTGTGGAGAGCAGTGGCAGAGCTAGGATGGATGTGCGTCTTAGCATGTTTAATGTGCTTTCTCATAATTAAAGCACAGGATTCTTAGGGGAGAAATGGTCCTCGGTTAAGTCTCCTTTCTGCTAAGATGTGTGGGATGGACAACACGGTAGGGAAATGGCTTTCTTTACACTCGTTACACTCGTTTCTTCTCAGAAACAAGCTAAACTGCCCGATAGTTGTGAGGACAAGGGACCAAGTCTTGTTGCATCTCTTCTTACGCCTCCAAAATCAGGAAAAGCAAAAACACGTATGGCCTGGTGTCTGTTCCACTTCAGGCTTATACGCCACCGCTGTGAGGCAGGGTGCCAGAAGTCGGCTGGAAACAGATTTGGTGGGAAGAAAAGGCCGGTGTTTCAAAGCATGGGTACCCAGACTCGGACAAGACACAGACCAGAGAGGTCTTATTAATATCTGCCTTATCTCGATAAGATTTCTTACCTTTATAATTGCTTTTTGTCATGTAAATTAAGAAAAAACGTAATGGTTGGCTCTTTATGTGAAGTGCCTGATTTGCCTTCAAGATGAAGTGTCCTTTGCTGGTCCACTTCCTTTATTCATCCCAAGCGACTGTTTTTCCCTGCTGTCCTTCTCTCAGGAATAGGCTGAAGATCAGACCTGTGGCACACTGGGGCCGCTCCAGAAGTTTCTAATCTGTGGTAGCTAGCCTAAGAGACTGGCATCCTAGAGGGACTATGAAAAGACCAGTGGTGTTTCCCTCAGTAGGAATAGGTTCTCAGAACTGCCAGTCAGCTGACCAAGGAAATAGTTATTTATATAGACTTGATACAAGCATGGTCAACCTGCTGCCCATAGCTTGAATATATCCTATGTCAGCAACGGCCATGAATATGGCCCTGCATATTCCTACATATCAGTAGATCACAGCTTTGAAGCCCAGTGTCAAAAGGATGCACTTTTATAAGGAAATAAAAATTTTAGAAATTAAAAATGCTCTTAAAGACATATCTCATAAATATTAACCTATAGAGAACATGATTAGAAGAACTATTTCTGCTCTCATATCTAAATGAGAAGAGATAAGAGAAATCACTAAAATAAGGCCATTAAGTTACTTTTTAAGTTCACAGAAATACCAATTTGAAGGCATCCTTTTGTTGAGGGACAGAAACACAGTGATTACCTGCCTCTTCCATGGCTATAATGAGCCACTTGAACCTGAGTGAATCACTAATATCTTTGGAATTCTAAGGCTACGTCTGGAAAACAATGTGACTGAAATGAATGATTTCAGAAATCACTTGGAACTTTAATATTCTCATGTTATTAATTTTTATCTGAGTCCCGTGGCTTCTTCTAGGAGATAAAATCTGAGCAGTGGCCCAACGCAGAGCCTAGTGGGTTTCAGTAAACAGAGACAATGGGGAAATATGGGGAAACCTTTGAGAGCACACAGAGCGGAGAGCAGTTTTGGATCCCTGCTCTTCACGTCACTGCTGTCTGTATTCTCCTAGTGTGGCAAGCTCCTCTGTGAGTCCCCAGCTCCCAGCCCAGTTGCATCCCAACTGAACCAGGGCGGCAGCAAGGTGCCCCATAGCTGTACTCTTTAATTTCCCAGCCCTCACCCCCTCTGATGTCCTCCTTGCTACAGCCTTGAGGTCCTCCATCTTATTCCATTTAGCTATACAGCACACCGCACCCCCTCCCCCTCAACCCCCACCCCCCACCCTCGCCGTGTTGGGGTTTGGGTACTTTAATGCCTTCCCGACTCATTCATGTCCCTTGCTCTCACTCTATCTTAGAGGTATGTTGGTAAATGTCTTTATCAGAAAGGTGGAATAAAAATATAAAAATAACACTCTTATCATATTCTCTGCCCTCTTACTGTCTTGCGCAATTATTTTTCCTCAGGCACTTATCACTCCTGACATTAAATATTTATGATTTATTGCTCACAGCTCCTTCTGCCCTGTGGCATGTTTGTCATGGAGAGCATGTTCAATAACTAGGAGTAAACAGTGTTTACAGGGCACATACTCTGTTCCCAAAGTGCTGTTCTGAGCACTTTGCAATTAAAATTGTACTGTGAGTTAGTGTTCGTTTTTGTTTTTGTTTTTGTTTTTGTTTTTTTGCCCCCCTACCGCCCCCCACCTCTCTCTCTCTTGTGTGTATGTGAGGAAATTGAGGCAGAGGTCCGCCAGGTAAACTGCAAAAGGCTTGCATAGGTACAAACTGACTAATGGAGAAGAAATTGGGGCATGTACAACTAAAGGAAATGAAAAGATTAAAAATCTAAAGTCTTGTGTACTTCAAAGGGAAGAGCATAGGTTTTTACTTTTAAGAGATCAGAGATGGTTTCCGGAGAGATGACTCAGTGGATAAAGTTCTTGCCAGACAAGTGCGAGGACCTGTCTTTGGACCCTTAGCACCTGTATGACTGTTGGGCGGGTGTGGTGGCATGCCTGTCATCTCAGCACACAGAGAACAGAGACATTTGCACACCTTCAGCTCTTTGCCGGATGCTTTCCCATCTCCAGAAGATACACTCTTAGTTCTCACTCTAGGTAACTTCTAAAGCCACAAAAGTTGCATTTTTCTAAGACAACAGCACTAAATCCGCCACATGTGTAGAGCACCATGTCCAAATTGAGTAATAGCTATCCCCGTGACCTTACCTAGTGAATCTCAGTGAATGACTTCCTACAGGTAAGCGTCATTTCCTGAAACTGACAGTATAAAAACAGGACGGTAGGTGTGTTCCGTGTGATTCATCGCTGGGCACATTCTATGCATGGGCACACTTTCCACAGATCCTTCGTGTAGCTTCACGATTGCATTGTAGCTGTCAATGCTCCATGGATCTTAGTATTTTATAGCTTTGTCTTAGGATAATTCCATATGCTCCACACATTAACAAAATGGTCTGGACTCCTAGATAGGGCTTGGTGAGAGGACCCAGATCCACTCCAGAAACTGATCGCACAGTGTGGTTTATTGAACAGCCTATTGTAAGTATGAGAACACCCAGCAAAATAGAGCATTAGCATAAAGGGCACTTCTCTTCACTTGCCAGTCGGCTCCAAGAGCTTTTCTGTAGGTGAACTGTGTGGAAGTCTTGAGTATGATTTCTTATGGGAGTGTCTATAAAAATAAATGGGGGGAGGGCTCAACAAAACAGAAAATATACCCAGTCACGATACTGGCAAAAAAAAAAAAAATGTGTATGTTCAAGGAGAAATAGTATAAAACAACACACCTAGAAGAGCTGCCCAGTAGATTAAACTGGAATGACTATGTGCCGTAATAGTTTAGCACATACGGAAAAAAGATTAACTTTAAAGCATTTGTATGGCGTAGTCTATAGCAGCTCGGATGCTTGCTAATGTTTTTTTTTTTTTTTAATTTTTATTTTAGTTTTATAAAATTATTCAGATTATAACTCAATTGTTATCCCATCACTTGTATCCTCCCATTCCTCCCTCTCTCCCTCCCACTTTCACCCTCTTCCCCTCCTCTATGTTTTTAACTTTGTGGAAATAACATGGCATCAGAGAAGAGTAGAATGTGATTAAAATTATTTTTCTTAGAAACTGTATTCACTCTGGGTATTGCAGCCATGGGCTTATTCTAAGGATTTATTTGTTTATTGTCTTGCTTTTTTTTTTTTTTTTTTTTTTTTGCTTTTTTGAGTTAGGGTTTCTCTGTGTAGCCCTGGCAAGACAGGGTTTCTGTTTAGCCCTTTAGCCCTTGCTGTCCTAGAACTCCCTCTGTAGATCAGGCTGGTCTCAAACTCAGAGATCCCACTTGCCTTGAGTGCTGGGACTGCAGGAGTGCGCTACCACTACCAATGTTTGTGGGTGTTTTGTCTTATGCAGTGCCCATGGGGACCAGAAGAGGGCATCAGAGTCCCAGGAATTGGAGTTACAGACAGCTGCCACGTGGTACTTGGAATCTTATGCAGTGCCCTTGGGTACCAGAAGGGGGCATCAGAGTCCTAGGAACTATAGTTACACACAGCTGCCGTGTGGTACTTGGAATCGAACCCAGGTCCTCTAGAAAAGCAGCCAGTGTTCTTAACTACTGAGCCACCTTCTAGGTCCTCTTCATATTGTCCGAAATGCTGGTGTGTTGATGGGGAAGCTTCCTTTTTCTTCATCACAGACTTTCTTATTTCCAAGATTCAGGAAATGAGCTCTGTTAAAGAACTGCCTGCTAAACGGTGTGTTTAACAGACTTTATCCAAGATGACTTGCATCCTTCAAAAACTTAAGTTACCTTGAATATCCCAAATTGATACTTTAATTAAAAAAAAAAAAAAAGGATAAAACTATAAAGACTACATCTGCAAACCAGCTTCAGTATTCCTGAGATGAATTCTGCTAGAGAGACAGACATTCATCTAAGGATTGTCTTGAATTCCCTGTAGAGTCTGGATTTGCAATAACATCCTTTGGTAATCTACATTAAAAATTACTTTGTTTTTGAAAGTTGATTCCAATCCACTTTTCAGTGCATTTTTTTATTGAAATAGAGTATGAGAGGGGCACAATTATCAAAGCAGGAGATAATATTTTTTAACTATACTTACTATTTACTCCTGCAGTAGAGATAACTTGGAAATACTGTGTGTTTTCTTTGAACTAACACCCCTTCATCCTTGTTCAGTTTGGTGTGTGTGTGTGTGTGTGTGTGTGTGTGTGTGTATGCATGTACATAAACATACATTTTGTTTTTGTTCTTGGTCTTTTATCCCCCTTTGCTTTTCTTTTGGCATTATTTGGTCTAGTAACAACTGTTCTGAGATTCAAGGCACTCATAACAGAAAATTCCAATAGAACTCATATCAAATGCTAGATTACTACCTCAGTTTTTGTTTGTTTGTTTGTTTGTTTTAAGGTGGTGTCCCAGAGAATGGTATTTGTAGTCCTATTTATGTTAGCACAGGAAACGTGGAAGCGATTCTTAGAAAACTGACAGACTTTAATCTTTAATAGAGAAGAAAGTAAAATAAAATAACTAGCTTTTTAAAGGTTTGTTTTGCTTTTAAAATAGAATGCAAGCATATTTCTCCCTTTGGGCATTGGACATTTTTGAATGATAGAATTGGTCTCCTCTCTGATACATCATTTTTATTCTCATTGTAAACTTTACAGGTCTCCTGTGAGCCTACAGGACTGCGCCTTTTCACTTAAAGAATGAGTTTAGAGAGTTGTTTCTGGTTCAAGATGTCCCTGGCCATGTTTTAGGAAAGCCTGAATGGATTCAAGAGTCCTTAATGAAAGTTAAATAAACAACCTGTAGGAAGATGCTTAGGGATCTCAGACTGTTTTTCCCCCCTCTGTTAATTGTCATTTTCTCTAACAGAAACAATTGTTTGTTACCAGATGCCGTGTCAGCCTTCTGAATGAGAGTGGGTGTTATGTGTGGTCTTGACAGCACTGGACCAAGAGTGCAGCGTCCAGGTTTTGTAGTGGCTTCATTCGCAGCTCAGGTGGCCCGAGTGAGACACAGAGGGACAGCAGACGAGAGAACCACAGGATGCTTTTCAGGACTCCCATCATTTTAAAATAACCTTTTTACCATATTGCTCTGTCAGACTTTTATAGTTTTAAAAAGAGATGCACATGTGATTGAGTAAATGCTGCTAAAAGAAGGATATAGCTTAACGGACACTAAAGGAAGCAGAGATGTTAGTGCCGGGCCTGGGAGAATGGAAGCTGGAGTGAAGGCAGCTGCTTTGTAGATGCTGAGAGCATTCTGTAAGTTTGCAAAAGGGACCAGTATTGAGTACTTGGGACTTGATGGGAACTCCTGGTGTCACCCACAAGGAGCTGAGCACTCCCATTGTCTTGAGTTTTGCAAGGGCTATGACATTCAGATGAGAAGTTCACACACGGGATCGTTTTTTAGTATTCGTGCTCCTTTTGAGAACTCAGAATGCTATTATGAGATGGGGGGGGGGGTGGGAGCATGTAGAGCGCTGACCTCCCGAGGATGCGAAGGATGAAGGACGCATGCCACCCTCCCTCTACTTCCTCTTACCCTGCGTTGAATAAACACCGAGAGGAAAACAAATGAAAGGATTGCTCTTTTTTCGACCCGAAATGTCAAAAGTGGCCACGTCTCCAGAAATAAGTCTCTTGATTAATTGCATAATCTCACAGAGAAATAGCAGATCTCAGCCTTAGAAACGTGGAATGAATTCGTTTGGGTCCAGAGTTAAGCAAATACGGTTTGATAGGCTCCTGTATTTCAGGTACAGGTGGCGTTACGTAAGAACAGATGCCAAGAGACGTGGAAATAGCACACCAGTGACACTTGGAATAACAGTGTTTATACTTCATTGACTTTGGGCATACTATTCTGTGTATCCCTTAGTAACGTACCAAGGCAAGTGGACTTCAGTGTGATGGTGTCTGAGTGTCATTTGCTATAAATTGCACAAGGATGCACACATCAAATACATAGTCAGTTGTTGGGGGGTAGGACTGAATATTTTCTAGTATAGAACACCCCAGTCTTTTCCATGAGACATACACAACAGTGCAGGTCGGCTGAATGTGGCTCATGTGGGAATAGCAGGGTTGTGGCCTTTCAGCAGGGAAAAAAAATAAAAAATAAAAACTACCATTTCTGCGGGGTTTCTCACTCATCTATTCTTGCTCTATTTTAACAGAATGGTCTTGTAACTCTTGGTTTGAAAGTTGTCACACAGCCTCACAGCAGGCTTATATTATCTACAGAGTTCTTTATGAGGAAATATAAATCACCACAAATGAGACTTTTCACAGCCAGATATATGTAGAAATCCGTGTCGGTGCTTTCCTGGCTGGCTAAAAAATATCGCCGGGCTCTGAAGCTTCCTTGCAGTTCATCCCACACCCGACCCTTCTGGGAAGCAATTCTCAAAACTTGAGATTTATGGCCCAGAGAGCTGATAGTGGCTATAAAGTTTTCTATTTTTCTCTTTTCTTTAATATTAATGCAGAGAATGAGGCATTATCGTTCATTATTTTAGCTCATGGGTATCCTGTGAGCTTGAAATACGGTTCCTGGGATGTGGCTTACCTCCGCTTAATAGGGGAAATATGTGGACTTTGGCAACAGGCTATTTCCCCATTAAATATTTTTATGTAGATTGTATAAAATCCACATTAGGAACAAAATCTTAATATAAATGCAATATCCAGGCTTAGTTTAAAATTTTAAAATCTTTACAAAATATTAATTCCTTCTGAGCCCCCAAAGTAAAATATCATGAACTGGAGAACCGCCAGCCTGTCTGTTATTTTTAGAAATGGCAAGATAATATCTTTTCATTTTATTTTATTATTTCCATAGATATACAGTACTCCTGACCAGCCTTATCTACATCACTGTAAGCTGAGTTTTACTCTGCAGTTAGTATCCCCTTAGCATGCAAATCCTTTAAAAACAAATAACATGCTCTGGATAATTTAAAATAAAGACGGTGCATGGCTTTAACTTACCTGGCTTCTATTACTTTCCAAGCCAGGGTTCTAATCCAGATTTGCCTCTCCTGGTTCTTTTGGAAATTTTTAAAAGTGAATTTTCTACTGAGGCAAATGGTTACCAGTTCTTACGGGTCTGAATCGATGGGTTTCACTGTACACTACGATGTTTTGCTTTTGACAAGTTTTAGTGGTCCCCCGCCCTTCATTTTAGAAATCCTTGCTTCCTTTTAGCCAGAATTTTAACAAACAGATCTGAAAGAGCTTAAGTTAGAGACCCCAAACATGTTGCTTTTGACAGATTGCTTAAAGGTCTTGCTGGGTTCGGCTTCCTCAGACAGTGTGCTGGATTCCACACGGAATCAGAGGAGGCATAGTTCAGCCTTTTGCTAAGGGCTCGCTCTGCCCTGGCTAATGATTATTCCCCTAGGTGTAATTATAGTGCTTTAGCATTTATTGCATGCACTGTGTCCAGTGGTTCCGAGCACTGTGTGTGCTGCCAGCCATCAAATCCTCACGTGTGAGGTGGGTGGTGTCACTGTCCCCAGTATTGGATGGGGAAGCTGATGCTCAGAGAGGGCTCGTGTTAATCCCTTGCTTTTGGCTTGCCTCCAGGCTTCAGTTTTATCTGTGCATTTCATAGTATATAACAATAAATTGTTTGCTGTGAGTGACTGAGCTCAAGGCCTCCCAGCTGCTAAGTGTTTTTTTTTTTTTTTTTTTTAATCCCTAAGGTGTAGCCCCAGCTCCATAAAAGAATTTTTTTTTTTTTTTTTTTAAAGAAGTCAAAGTAAGACAGATTTTAAACATTGACAGTTCCCCTCTACTCCAGATCAGGACAATGCCTGTTTTGAAAATAACTAAAGTAAAATATTTAGGAAAATGTCCTCTTACCTTATTACTGAGAGTCATGCACTAAAAGGCATATGTAACAAGTATTAAAACAAATTATAGCACTGTGGGATGATTTATGGGGTCAGAATATGATGGCACAGTAAGATGTGTCATTTGCTCTGACAAAGAAATTTAATGCCGTGCTAGACTTTTGAACGTGTGTGTCTCTTTTGTGTCCTCGGTCATTTTTCAGAGGTTAAATTTCACTATCAGAACCTAAACTACATTGTGAACATTGGTAGATATATTGTAAAGCTTTTGTGGCTCAACATTGCAGCCCATTAACGTGACCTGCCAGAGATTGCCTACCTAACTCTGAGTGACACAGAACCTTTGCATTGTTGCAGTTGTTATTATACTGTAATTTGTACCCTGTACTAGTGTTCTTACAATTTAAGATCCACCATCCGTGGGGGCCGTAGAGATGGCTAAGTGCTTAAGAGGTCCTGAGTTCAAATTCCCGGCATCCATGAAAACCAGGGGCATAGCTGCACATGCCTCTAGTCCTAGCCTTGAGGGACCTCTAGAGACAGGCAGATACCCAAAGCTCAGTGGCCAAGCCGACCTGCCAAAATGGTAATATTCTTGCTCAATAAGAGACCCTGTCTCAAAGATATAAGATAGGAAGTGCTGGAAGAAGACATCCGGCATTTTCTCCTCTCCTCTACATGCCCACACGCTCATATGCAACACACACACACACATTTCTCTTTAATCTTCTCCTTCTCCATAAACTGAGAGACATTAAAAACCCTTTATTTTATAAATTTTATAAACATTGATATTTATATATTTATATTTATAATACAGGCCATATTGGCGATTTGTTATACTTGAAATCCTTTAGTGTGAAGTTTGGGGGTTAATACGTAGAAATGGTTTTGGCACTGGTTCATGAAGATGGTCACCTAGAGTTGGAAAGACATCCCAGCCTAGACAGATCAAGCTTCACCCAACTTCTGATAAAGACATTAGAACCCAAGGACCCAGAATCAACTATTAGGCATGGTGGTACACATCCTTAATCCCAGCACTTAGGAGGCAGATGCTGGAAGATCTCTATCTTTATGAGGCCAGCCTGGTCTACACAGTGAGTTCCGGGTCAGCAGGGGCTGCATACTGAGACCTTGTTTCAAAGGAAAACAGGCATCAATGAAAAGATGGCCTCACTTCGATATAAAGTATTTAGAAAAAGGAAACTAATTAAAATGTTGCAAGTTATTGAAGTTATTGAGGGTCATTAATTGTCATCTAAGGAGTCTGTGAGAAAGAGACACATGTTTCTGGAGGGGAAGGTGGTTTCTTTGGGGGGGAGTAGCATATAATTATTGAAATTATTTATTATAATAGATGCCATATGAACACTTTCTCATTTTTTGTACAGTATACCATCTCATCGATGTCTTGCAGCAACTGTTGCTGCTATTTCTCTGGTGAGGAAACTGAAACATGCACAGGTCAAATAATTGGCCTACATGACACTGTTCACCTGTGGAGGAGTTCCAGTCTGGGCAAACGCAGGCTGGCTTCAAAGTCCACGTCCTTAGCTTTTACCTGTGAGTGGAAAGGCATGTTTGAAAACTCATTCCATAAACAGCCCTGGTAGTTCTAAAGAACTTAATCTCATCTCAGAGATATGAATACCCTTTGCCTGACTTTTCCCACTTCACCGTTGCTTCCGTGCTCCCTTCAGTTCTGTTGCCATAGCTATACAGTTTGGATTTTTTGTTTGTGTCAGCTTTTATGATGTTTATGTTAAATGGAATTGCTAAATCAATAACGTTTGCAGGATTATTAGTTTAATTAAAAAGAAGAGTTTCTGACCTTTAGGTATGAAATGTTTATATTAAAGTCCCTTTAAGAAGATTTATTGAAGCTGTTTCCTAAAGTACTTATATTCAAAATTCTATAATTCCACTTATTAAACTCAACTTAGGCCTATCTTTTACTGTGCATCGTATTTGTAAAAAACTTACTGGACTATAGAAGGTCACTTTCCTCTTGTTTAAGCAGCTCGTCTGTGCTTAGAGAGCTGTGTTTTCTCTGCAGGCCTGTGTAGCGTGCACTGTATGTGTCAGTGAGCATCCTTTGTCCCATGAGCTCACAGTCCAATATGAGGAGTACATATTCATAAAAGCAATTCAAGCATTGAAAAATACAATATCTTGTAAGATCAGTGCTCATTCTAAAAGAGATAGAAGGAAGAAGTGACTTGAGGTACAAGGTGCAGCCCAGTTCCGAGGGCCACCCTGAGTGTGCAAATCTACCTGTGGGAGTAAAGGTGAGAAATGGCAGGGTCTTGCAACCTCCAGAACATCTGATGTGCTCAGTTTTGGAGGTGATGGTATGAGAACCCACTTGCGCCTGCTCCCCACCTGTTTTTCCTAAGCTGAGGGAGTGTTGTCTAAAAATCAAAGCTGATGTGTCTAAAATGGGCCCTAGAGGATTTGAGCGAATGGAAAGGTCATGTCAGTGGCAGCTTCAATCTCACGAAAAGATGAAATTTCTCTTCTGAATGTTATGATAACCCAGGGAATTCTGGTTAAGGCATACTGAGGCAGACTGAGATTCTGAGAGCCATTCATCATTCGTGGTGGCCATAACCCATCTTTCTTACTGCCTTACCAATCAGGCTGTCTTCGTTTGCTTCATCCAGAGGGAGATCCAGCTTTGACTTAGCGGATGCAGATAGGACCGAGGGAGCTCTGTGGTGTTTTGTTTTAAATACGCTTTATACAATTTTAAAAATGTTATTATAAGATCAATTTCTTTTACATAGTACTAAGCTTCATGAACGAGGATAAAAACCAGAGACCTGGAGACCGAGGAGCAGGCAGGTGGTGAGCGAGAAGCATTCATTTCAAGCTAAAAGTGTGGAAGGAAACCTGTTTCCGTGGAGAGAGAAAAGGACAGTGACTCAGCCTGACATTCGTCACCTAGCTCCAGGTTGTTGGGAGAGCAGGGCCTATTGTTGGTGACCTTTTGTGTTTGGCAGCTTGTTTTCCTCTCCCTGGTGTTAGTGAGAGCCTGATGAAGAAGAAATGTATCTGAGGAAGAGCGATGATTTGGATATGATTAAAGGTCAGTGGGGATGTGTGTTTATCACCACTCGCCGCTCCCAAATTGGGTTAGACAGCAGTTATTTAAAAACCCGGATAATAAGCTCTGATTCCTAGAAAAATACGTCTGTTATCTCATAGATTCCTTTCAAAAAAGACTTCACATTTAGAAGAAGAATTTCGCAATGGAGAGACGTGGATCTAGAGTGCACTACACGCTAGGTGTGTCTAACTGGGCGATAGATGTCAAGCTAGGTTTGAAGGTACCCACAGAGCGGTGAGCTGGAGTGCTGGTTTAATAAATGATGTTCTTAATATTGATATCTGAAAGGCAATTAGTTACTTTCTTCGTTCTATCAAAATTAATGGTCACTTCCATGACAAATCTTCATGGGTACTTTGAATTATACATTTGCATATATCAGAAATAGTTCCTATCACCAACTAGTGGTAGTCAAAAATAGCTCAGTGTCATTTACTCACAAGTACATTTTTCTCACAATTTTTATAGTATCAAATGTGACCAAAATGTATTAATTCAGTTCAAAAGGCATTAATTCAGTTCACTGGGTTCATTTATTTTACTACAGTGGTAAAGAAGTAGAAATATCATCCTGCTCACTCAGAGAACCATTGTTTGGTTCGCATCCAAGTCTGTAGTGGTCAGATGAATGCGTACAAAATATTGTCAAGGTCTAACTAGAAAATTGCTTTACTGTTGGCAGGATTTGTGCACTTATTTTTCTCTCCTACCTGAAAGCCATGGAGAAATAGTCTTTTTCCTAAATTGAGAAACTCGGCTGTAATCTAAATGAAATGAGATAAATTATCTTTTTCACAATTATCCATTAAAGAGAGAATTAGAATTAATATTAATCACAGATGTTTCATCAAGCTTTATTATCAACCAGATTGACTGCCAAAGTGCTTTCTGGAAGACATTTTCTTTCCATCCCCCACCTGCTACTGAGAACAAACTGTTATTATGGGTCCTTAGATAAAGATGAATGGTTTTGGCAATTCGTTAGAGGAAATCCATATTTTACTGTACATTCCACTTCAGTTCAAGGCATCGCTAAAAAGCATAGTTTGTCACTTCACTGATAAAATTATGCAGTAGAGACATATGGTATGATATTTCTTTTTACCATTATCAGAAATAGGCTAATCAATAAGTCTCCCAAGGTTGGTCTAACCCAACCCAAATTGTTTAAATTTCAGCAAGACTTGTCTGAAGAAAAAGAGGCCTGTGTTGAGGAGATAGATACACATGCACATATTCTTTCCCAGTCAGTATCCCAGTAGCTTGCCATTGATGTTTTTACTAGTCTCTATTATATAAAATAAGTTTTATTGTGTTTTCATATGTGCATATGACATACTTTGGTCAATTTCTTCCCCAATTTTTCTTGCATATTTTCATTTATCCTTCCTACATTTGATACTATTTTCATTTTGTGACTATTTCCTGAAGTAATTGCCACACATTTGGCCCTTACAATAGTTGTCGGTTCCCTGACGCCTGTCCCTTTGCAAAGGGCAGTGCTATACACCAATGCTACATTCATTAGTTAAGGTCCTCTGCATGTAAGCAGGCTTTGTAAGTTCCAGCAACTTCTACAGCCTTCCCTTACTCTAGAAAGAGCTTGGCCTGTCAACTGGCTCTCACAGGATGGAGAGGATTAGACTTGGGGGAACGCGACGCATAGCATGTCTCATCAAGACACAGTCATTTGCTTTTCTGAACTGCAGTCTTTCCGCATTCCTGAGTGATTCCACTCAGGGGTCAAGTTCATGGGAGAATGGATTTGATTGGCATCTATTCCTGTCCTTTGGCAAGAATAAAGAGCGCCGTGATGGACAGACCCAAGAATTCATGGAGTGAGGCAGGGGGAGTTTTTCAACAAGAACTTTTTTTTATGGTTTGTATTTTAGCCTAAGGAGACTAGGTAGTGCTGCTGAATGGACTAAAACAACTAATAACCAAAGCCATTGTGTATTTCATTGATGAACAGTGCTGTGAAATACGTGGAATGGTTCAAAAGCCGTAGAGGAAAATTGTTATAAATTATTTCTCCATATAAAGTTCTTGTTTGTCATGCAGTAATACTCTTCACACATACTGTTGTTTGTGCCCAGTACTTTCACACGCTTAACTGAGGTCAGCAAGTTAACAGTATTGGCACACATCTTCAGTCAGTGTCTCTCGCCCATTTAACTGCCTTTCTTTCCTCGCATAGAGGTGACACGAAGTAAGCAAAGACTCCAAGGCAAAGAACCAAAAGCATTCTGGTTCTGAAGTTGTTTGATTGGCGTCCATGGACTGTAAGAAATGCAATTGCTGGGCGCCTGGGTTCTGGGTGCAGGATAAAAGGTTCTCTCAACCTTAACGTCTCTAGGGTGTGGACGTGTAGAGCCTCCCTCATCGTAGTCACTGATGATCCAGAAAGGCACAGCAGGCGTCATCTTGTCTCTGGGAATTCAGGTCTGAGCGTGAGTATGGTGATGTACTTGGCAAAGACACTTTTGTCTGTATTATACCATCTGGTACCATCTTGGAATTTGCAAGTGCATTCAGATCACCAAAGACTTTAGTTAAATGTGTCCCCAGTGCCTGTGCTCAAACTTGTCACACAGTTTAGCACCTTGAACTAAGACCTTCTGTTTAAAGAAAACTGATAATAATTTCAAACTCAGTCTCCTCCTACTCAGGAGTGAAGGTGCTATGGTTGCAGACTGTGTACGCTCTTGTGTCACCGTGAATGCAGTGGTGTGGGGAAAGGAAGAAAGAATGGGTGGGACTGTCCCTGTGGGAATTCAAGGAATTCCAAGACCTCCCAAAGCTTTTGCAAGGATTCTTGATTACAAAAAAGTTTGATTCGGTAGACATAGGGGGGGGTGGGGGAACGACAACTAAGGCTCTGGTATTGAGAAATACTTTTAAATTTTGTTTTCCATTCCAGAGGCACTTTCTAGCTGCATGGGAGTATGAGGAACTTAGCGTGGGTTTTCTCTCTTCGAGGGACTGTCTAGAGATCTGTATCATTTTTAAAAGAGTGTGACACAGGACAATTGTGATTTTACAAAAAACAAATGCCAGAGTAGTGGTTCCATTTACAGAAATGGGATTATTATTTATAGCCCTAGAGCCTTCTGAGAAATGATTTTATTTTGTAGGACCTAGTTAACACATGCTTTTCAGAACCAGAGTACCCAGTAGAAGCCAAAGAAGTTGTTCGTTTTAAGGAATTGTAAGGAACCAGAGGAACATTTCTCGATATAAAATTTTTGGTACACAAGAGTTGAACTTAAAAAATAAATACTATAAACGTGTTCCTTAATAAGATGGTGATGCTAGAGATTTGTGTTTCGTTTTTGTGGCAATGTGGTGCAATGATGATGTGTTAGACCTATTTGCAGTAGTGTGGCAGCATTGTGTTCAAGTGTAATTGGTGGTGCATATGCTCTTTACAATAGTGTAGTGATGTGTGTTTGCGGTGATGTAGTAATGTGCAGATGTTGTTTTGTGGTAATATGGTGGCAATGCTGTGTCACTGTTGTGGCACGCGTGTTTTATTTTGTGATATGGTGTGGTAGTGATGCTGTGTGTCTTTTGTGGTGTAAAATAATGGTGATTTTATGTATTGGTTTGTGATGGTGGCATGTTTGTGTTATTTTTGTGGTATGGTACGTGAGTGTTGTTTGATGGTAGTGTGGGGTGCTGGTGGTGATGTGTTGGTATGTATATTTTGTTTTGTGTTAGCAGTATGAACACATTGATTGGTGTGGTATTATGGAGATGTGTGTGTTCTTTTATGGTTATGCTGGTGGCAGGTATGTGTTGTTCTGTGGTGTGGTGTGGAATGGTATGCTAATGTAGGTATGTTGTTTTCTCTTGGTGGCAGTGTGAATCATTCATTGTTGTATGTAACGTGTCTGCTGGTTTTTGGCGATTGGTAGTGATGCCTATATTGTTTTGTGGTGTAGTGTGTTTATGGAAGTATGGTGCTGCCTGTAATATGTGCGTGTTGTTTCCTGCTTGCCACTCTGGCATTGGCTAAAAGTCATACATTTGTAGATACAGTTTATGCTGTGTAGACGGTAGGAGCTGGTAGCTACTTATGAGAAATAAGAGTTCTGTGACTTCATTAGTTTTTCAAATTAGTGTCATAGACAGCTCCCACTTTTCACTCCTGTGATTTCTAGAAATAGAGTCATAAAGTAGAAGGTTGTAATGTGCCTCCCGTTTTCCTTCAGGACTAATATCTTAATGGAGGATGTGTCTCTGACTGTGTACTTGAGAAGCAAATAAATCATCGCCATGGTCAACCCCACACAAGAGTCCAGGATGCAACAGCCTTTACTTTCTGTGGTTATTTTAAGATAGTAAAATTATATTCCTCCCTATAAAAGGGACATGAATGTATTATACACATTGATTTTACCTGTGCTCAGAAGTATGTTCAGCAGATAACGAGCTCAGCCAAACTGTTCACAAGTGTCAGCAGAGGTGTCTTGTAACAATTTCATTAAGTATTTACTTCCTCGTGTGCTGTTTGTCATTGAAGAGGACCTTGGGGTATGGTCACTTTGCTCCATTTTTGTTCTAGGGAGTTGGAGGACCCTTTTCTTTTGCTAAGTATGTCCTAGTTAGAGCCAGTGCTCAGTATCTTTCTCCAGAGTAGGCTGCTCTTGAGGTAAGGATGCTGAAGTGAAGCTCTTGTGGTGTGTGTGTGTGTGTGTGTGTGTGTGTGTGTGTGTGTGTGTCTTTGTGAGTCTCAGGTATTATCCCTCAGAAGCCTTCCTCTTTGTTCTTTGACACTGGGTTTCTCATTGCCTGGGAATTGACCTACTAAGTCAGTGTGGCCAGTGAGCCATAGGCGTGTACCTTTCTCTACTTCCCCAGCACCAGCATTTCAGATGTGCTTCCACCATGACTGGCACTGGCAAACACCTTCCTACAGTGACCCATCTTACTGGCTCACCTTCAATTTCTTATTCTTTCAATATAATATTTGCACAACTGAGAATTATATTATCTATTTTGATCATATTCATCTCCTGCTCCTAACTGTAACTCCTCCCAGACTCACCCCTACACCCCCACATGATTTCATTCCTCATTTTAAATGTCCTCTTTGTAACCCAAGGAGGCCAATCAGTGCTATGCATATACTCATGGATGTGGGCAACCTACCAGGGACCACACCCTTAGAGAAAACTGACTGCTCCAGAAGCCATCAGCAATCAATACCTCCTCAATTAGGGGTGGGGACCCTCTTTCCATGCCCACATGTTGACTGCCTTGATTTTGTGTAGACAACATAGCTACTGTGAGTTCCTAAACACAGTGGTCATGTCATGTCCACATGACACTGTTTTGCTCCCATGTTTCCTGACCTTTGACTCTTAAAACTTTTTTTGTTCCCTCTTCCATGATGATCTCTGAGTCTTGAGGGTTAGTGATGTAGATGTCTCATTTGTGACTGAGAACTCAAATAACACTCATAGTCTGCACTATTACCACTTATGCATTGAACACCTTTGCCCACTGCACACAGAAACCTCTGCTTGGGTCTGAGAGCTACACTAATCTATGAATATAGAAATAGTAGTTTAAGCTGCCCATTACCCACATATGTGTAGAGGGCCTAGGTCCAGTCCATGCATGGTCCTTAGTTGGTGCTTCAGTCTCCGTAAGCCCTGTTGACCCCAGGCTGGTTGATTCTGTTGATCTTCTTGTGGAGCTCTTGTTCCCTCCAGGTCCTTCTATCCTGCCCACCCCCCACTCTTCCACCAGGCTCCCCACACACCACCTAATGATTGGCTGTGAATCTCAGCATCTGTTTCCATCCACTGCTGGGTGAGCCTCTCAGAGGACAGCTATGCTAGGCTCTGCAAGCATAACAGAGTATTGTCAATAGTGTTAAGTGTTGGCTCTCTTCCCATGAGTGGGAATCATGTTGGCCAGGCATTGGTTGGACATTCTCTCAATCTCTGCTCTATCTTTATCCCTGCACATATAGTAGGTCTCTACTAGGGGATCGATCCTCTTCATGTGGGTCCCCTAGTAAGTGGAACAGGAGCTGTCTTTGAAATGAATTGTGTTGCGTGCTTTTCAATCACTTCCCCCAGGCAGGGCTGGCTTGCCCAGCCTCAATGGAAGAGAATACACCCAGTTCTGAGGTGATTTGATGTGCTGAGGTCGATTGGTAGGGGATTGGGAGCTCCCTTTTTTTAGGAGAAGAGGAGGGGAAATGGGGAAGAGAGTGGGCCTAGGAGGAAAGGAGGGAGGGGGCTATGAGTGGGATGTAAAGTAAATAAATAAATATACTTCAATAATAATAATAATAATAATAATAATAATAATAATAATAATAATAATAATAATATGCTTGTTTAGAGGACATGTAGTTATTTTGGGCATTTAGCAAAGCAATAGTAGTAGGTTAGCCTCTGGGATCTGTGAGTGCCCAACATTGTGTTCTTGAACAGATTACAGCGCTAGGCATGTGTGTCTTCCTGTGGAGTGGGCCCTAAATCCACTCAGAAAGTGTGGCTAAGTTTAACCAGTTGCATAATATTACCCAGGGGCATTTCATAACCATGCTGCTCATTATTGCATTTCACTGGGTTCACAGCTGGGTAAGACTGATGATGACCTTTACCCCCAGTAGCTTGTATTATGATGGCTATCCAGCAGGGACAAATCTTTTTGGCCAGTACCAACTTTTTTCCCCATGTCCTATAGCCAAAGTTTATGGTGTCTTCAGAAATAGGGTCTTACAAATAAGTTCTGGTGAGAGATCAAGAGCAGTGTTAAGAGCCTGCATTGTTTGGGGCATCTCTGGGACACCCTGACCAACAACTGAGGGGGGCTATCCCACAGCTGGCACTGGACTTTTATTTGTCAACCTGTGGCTTTTGACCAGAACCTTGACCCACACACATGGGTATGTATAACATATAAAATAGGTTGCCATATGGCTTTTTCAAGTACCCTTTGTATTAGTTGTTGGCTCTCTGGCTTCCTTTGCCTCCAAGTGGCTGAGCTAGGTGGGCTCACATACCTGATTTTTATGATGCTGTGATTTAAGCTTTGGCTGGTCCAAGGATTCCAAAGTACTCATTGTTTGGATGTTGATAATGAGGAAGAAATTGTCCTCCAGGTGCATGTCATTCTGTGGGGCATTTTCAGGGCAGCTGCTATTGCTCAGCATTACTCCAAACAAAGGCCCCTGAGAGAAAAAAATTACGCCCTTCTCAGGCCTCGCTGATGCTTTGCAGTCCTCTGTATCTCTCATGGTAAAACACATCAAACATCTACCAGGTTATTAGTAGTTTTTGCAAATGTATTTTATATACTAAATATACTTTATATAAATATGGAAGAAAACACCCAGTCTATCTTGACAAACAAGCCACTTTTATATTTATAACAGATTTAAGAACCTAATTATCTTGCATGAACTTCACATGCCTTCCCAGTGAATATATTTATAATATATATGTAATATAATATATGTATATATATATATACATATATATAATGTTATTTACTCCTTCTACTCCAAGTGTGATTTCTTTTAAGCATTTGTAATAGATCAGTGAACAAACAAGCATTTTTCTTTGAATGACCTTTTCTTTCATTCACTTATTTTTTTCCTTCCTCTCTACTTCATTTAACAGACATTTGACCAGGTAGTATTTCAAACTCTGTGAATACTACAAAAAAAAAAAAAAAAAGAACAAAATCTCTGCTATAATAGCACCTCTGGACATAGGAGGTGGGGAAAGGGCTGTAAAAGGCCAACAAATAAATTTGAAGTGTGTGTGTGTGTGTGTGTGTGTGTGTGTGTGAGAGAGAGAGAGAGAGAGAGAGAGAGAGAGAGAGAGAGAGAGAGAGAGAGAGAATATAAATGTGCATGTTTGTGCCAGTGTGTGACAGAGAGAGAATAAATGTGTGTGTGTGTGAGAGAGAGGGTGGGGAGAAGGGAGAGTGTGTGTGTACTGTGATGGAAACAGAGTAAGGAGAATTATGGAGGGAGGAAGAGAGGGATGGAGAGAGATTGATGTGTGAACTATCTTACACTATGAGGTCAAGATGGGCCTCTCTGGAAGTTTGCACTGGAGGCTGAAACCTAAAAGAAACAAGGCAGCACTTCCCGTTTCTATCTGGCAAGATGGCTTTTCCAGGCTGTGGTAACAGAGACACACCAGGCAACTTAGGAGCTGTATGGAGCCTCTCAAGGTTGGATGGAGCAGCGTGAACAGAGGAGGGCACTGCGAATCTGTGTTGAGTGTAAAATATGTACCAGTGTGTGTGAGGTAGAGTGAGTGGGTCACGGTAGACCACAGCAAGTATCTGGGACTTCGCTGTCCTCTGATGGGAGCCAGGGAAGGTTTGAATAGGTCGATAGCATGCCCGGCTTTCTTCTCGTGGGCTCTCTCTGAACTTTTGTCCACTTGTCCAGACCGGGACAGATCCTTTGTTTCTTGATTAAGTACATGGGAACCAATTAAAGGAAACAATGGGAGATGTGCGGAAAATGTTACAATTGCCACCGAATAAGACATACATTCATCAAACTTCATCATTCAGGGAAGCATAAACAGAAAGAGATATAAAGTCTTTTGCGCTGCAGCTTATCAGCAGTCACATCCTTACTAAATTTAAAAGTAACTTCGTGGGTCTTCTGCATCTGTATCTTCTAAGGCATTAGGAAAGGCCGCTGACTCTCTGTATGTATATAGGCAAGTGGGGTGAGGTCAGCAGGCCCCTCCCCCTCCCAGATCTCTACAAGGTAGGAGAAGAGAGACCCCTGCTTTGCATGCTGTTTTACTTCTTAGGCCGCAGCATTGTTAGTTTGCTTTGCTTCCTGTCCAGGCATAAGGGTAGCAGGGCCAGAGCCACCCGGCGTCAAGGATGTACACTGACATCAGCAGCAGCGAGGCGAACCTAGGTAATCCCTTTCCATGGGGGAATATAGAATAACAACACTGCCAACTTCTCCTGTTTTCCTTTTTAATGTTTTTACTTTATCTTTGTTTTCACGAAACGTGTGTATGCCAAGTGTACAGGCAGAGGTCAGAGGACGTCTTGAAGAAGTCTCCTTCTACCGCCATGCAGCTTCCAGAGTTGAATTCAGTTCATCAAGCGAGTTCTATTGCTTCACACTGAGCGCTGTCACCACCTCTTGTCTGATTCTTCCGTAACGTTGAGTTACTGATCGTTTTGTGCCCATTTTGCCCTACCATGGTGCATGGGTGTGCTTGGAAGTGTATTAGTTACGGTCCTAGAATATTTAAAGGCTCTTTCATGACAAACGTTCGATTAGGAAACATGCATAGAGCGTGCCTCTGCAGGCAGTGGAACCTGTTCAAACAGTGAAGGTTACACAGTCAGGTTCTACCAAGTTTAACCTTCCATTTATTTTTTAAAGGAAGACTTTTAGGAGCTTCTGGGAAGTTATGAAACCAGTATGTGAAGAAGGGCAGTCATGATGAAAAGTGTGATTTATACCGTAAACAGAGGTTGTATATATAGTTTTGGCATCAAAAGGACTTGGAATTGAATATCCATCCATTCTTCCGTACACTTAGCTGTGTGTGACATTGGCGAATGACTTATTCTAAGCCTTGGTTTCCTTGCTCCCACAATAAGAACAATACCTGCTTCACACAGATGTGCGGAGGATTAAATTTAATAAACGTGGCATAGTGCCTAGTGGGTGGAAATAGTAGATAAATGATAACTATTGTAAAAATATTATTGGTATTCTGTGTCCTGCAATGTGGTTCTCTCCCACCAAGCTCCAAGTCAATTAAGAAATAATTTCATGTTTCTAATTTGTATGTGGTCCAATTAAATGGAGAAAAAAAAAAGCATTATGGAAAAGTAATATTTGAGGGTAATTGGTGCCAAAAGAATCTTAAAATAAAAATATAAGTCTTGTTATTAATTCCTTAGAACAATCGTTTGTTGTAGTTCTGTGACAGATTTATTGACTACAACATTCATTTACAAAGGCCAAACTAATAAGAAGTCACCATTGGCTGTGATAATAGCGTATCATTAGAAGCTTGAACCATGTGTACTTATTTGGCCGCATTCCAGAGTAATAAATTATTTCAAACTCATTTCATCTCTTGAAAATCCTTATGATTTAGGTCACACGTTAGATTATATGAGTAGCGGCCCTAAAATCCATCCTCTAAAATAAATTCTATGATTCTGAGCTGTTTTAAGATTGAGACACCTCAAACACTTTTCCAACAGGCATAACATGAAGAAGAGGTCGCATGGTTTCTCTAGGCTCTAATTTCCCTTTTTCATGCCTGCTTCATTCTTGTTTCTAATAGTTGTGTTTCCCCACCCACATACTTTTTTCCCCCAAATAGCTCTGCACAGAGAGAATATATTGCTAAATATTACTGCAAGGGAATGTTTACAGATGCAAATGACTCCTATTTAGGGAGCTCATGATTAAAATGTGAAAGAATATGGCGCTAGAAAGCATAAGAGTAACCTTTGAGAACATTCTCATAATTGACTATGGGGAGAATATCTGTATGTATGTGTACACACACACACACACACACACACACACACACACACACACATATCTATTTTCCTTATAATATAGAATATTACGAGTATATTCTAGAGTTGAACCATGGGAGTGTTGTGAATGTGTGTGTTCTGTATGTTAGACGGTCTCACATTGAAACCCACTGGTGTAATTTTAATTTAGATATGTTCACCGTGTCATCATCATGAACCTACGGGAGTAGAGTGAACCAGAAAGCTAGTGGACTAGAAGGAGCAAGACACACACGCGACAGGTGAACCCGTCAGTCTTCACGAACCTATTTCTCTGGGACACACAAGGGGCATCTAAGCTATTTTCATCTCTCAGATGTTTTGAGGATAAAAATATATTTCCTTCTTTTATATTTCAGTGCTCGGGGAGTAGACGGTTAATGCGAAGTGAAATCTGTAATCATTTGGCAGCCCCCTCCCGCCGCCCCCTTTTTCCTATTTGTACCAATGAAGACCTGCCCTTGGTTTCTTGTCTTTAAGATTAACCTTCTGAGGTCAGCACAGAGATGAGCGTTTGTTTCTCCTGGCTGTGGAAAATGGTATCTTGAATTCTTTGGGGGGTGTAGTAGCCTCTACTTCTGTTCCCCTGTGGATGGGTCTGGAGGCCTGCCTGGATCAAGTCCCGGCCAGCCAGGGCACTAATGAACATGTCATGCGCGCCTGGCGTTCCCCAGTCTCTGGCACAGCTGTGGCACTCTCCTCTCCCTCCCCCCCCCCCTTCACCCCCCCTGCTGCGAGGCACAGCACGCTGGCCATTTGTTGGCAAGTTCATATTTCACACTGCAGGGAATTGAAAGGATTGAACAGACAGAAGAAGAGTTTTATTTGCAGTAGCCTACGTATCCCCAGACTCTGATTTGGCATAAAACATCTGTTTCATGATCTGCTTCAAGGCCACTTCCCTTCCTCCCACAAAGGTTACGACTTGAGGCAAGCTGTGCCTCCACTGGCGGGAGGGAATTTGCCCGAAGACTTGATTTAGTCAGAATCAAAGCATCCTGCCACAGAATTTCTTTTTTCAATTATCTCCGAAGAGGCAACCAGACTTTCAATGTATCAGTATAATAAATGTAATGAAACGAGGCGGCCCTCCCTGCCCTGTTGCTACCGATGGGAGGCGCTCATACAGTTTTGCATCTACACCCCAAAGCCCCGTGACCCATATACCAACAACAGCGCACAATAAGGGTGGCCTTTGGATGTCTCTTGGATCATCAGCATGATAAATAAGCACGCGCACTGGTTTTTACCTGCACTGCTTCCATCTTTCCTTGTGTAAAGGCAAATTGGCTTAATGCCGAGCGCAATCATTGCTGTTTTTCATGGCAAAGACTCATCGCATAGCCTCTGCCTCGTGGTATAGTCTTAATTACTAATTATGCTTACCCGCATGATTTTGTTGTGCATAGCCATATTTTGTGTGTGTGTGTGTGTGTGTGTGTGTGTGTGTGTGTGTGTGTGTGCAAGACAGCCCTTACTAGCCTTACAGACATAGATAGAAAATTAAATCCTGGCATTTTATTATGCTAGAGCAATTAGATGCCATCCTTGTAATGGAAACATGACATCTTCATCGCTCTCCTCTGTATTTCCATGTTTTAATGCAGACATTTACCAGAATTGGATACAACCTTATACAACACACACACACACACACACACACACACACACACACACACACATACACACACACTCTAATTGAATATCTGCATATCTCCAAGGGGCCCTGTGGTGGAAGCCATGTATTCATCTTCTTTACTTCTTAGGCCACTTTGGTTTAGAGTAAGGACCGTTGCGTTTTATGAAGTGCCTTTTTCTATAAAGTCAGAACCTCACAGCAGTGCACAGAAAGCCGATGGTATAAAGGAGCTAAGTAGAGTCTTTAATAGAGAGAGCTGGGTTGTAAGTGTTTTTGTTCCAACAGAGCAGATAGATTTGGCTCCATCTGTTCCATATTCATAACAAAGGAGCGTACTTACAGGAGGGCCAAGTTCCCTGGAGCCGCCTGGTAATGATCTTTTCCCCAGAAAGACAGAATGTGAACCCGGTGGCTTGGCCCCTGCAAAAAGCAGCTGGCAGGATGGCCCTTCAGAATCCAGATTTCCTTGTAACTCAGGTTGACATAAAACTTCCCAATACAGAAAAGTGGGAAAGTGCGTAGGGATCTCTCATCTCCCCACAGCTCTGTGGAGCTGGGGAGTTCAGGATGCACATGCTTGCCCTTGCCGGGCCCAAAGCCACAGACCGCAATTAGACAGTGTGGCCAAAGCTGCTTTGACGTGTCTGAAGGTATCGCGAGGGAGAAGCCTTCCTTCAGTTTTAAAGTTGTTTCTATTCAGACTTTTTAATCTCTTCTAAAACTGAGGTTAATGAAAGGAAATATGACTTACACCACATAAGGAAAAAAACCCCTGTTGAGTTTTGTAATTAACAAACTTCAAAGCCAATTTCAGCTGAAACCCCTTAGATTAAAAAGATAGGTGGACCCAGGAGTTTTCTTTCACAAAACAAAGAAAATGTAAAAATCTACCCCCCAAAAGTACAATAAATATCCTTTATGCTGCATGTGGTACCAATATTGAAACAAATTATTCCTTAAGATATAAACAGCACATTGGCATTAAACAATTGGCTTTAATAATAATAACAGTTAATGACCAATCAATAGAATACTTGCTTTTCTTTATTATTTAAAATTTTTTGACATACAATTACAAATTAAATAGAGTTATATATGTTCCTTCCTACTCCTCTCTGATCCAGCCTCTTGCCCAAATTCACTGTCTCCTTGTCTTTGACCGTTGTTACATATATATTAATATATATATGTGTGTGTGTGTGTGTGTATGTATGTATGTATGTATGTAACAATACAGAATGCTTGTTTTAGGTTAACCTCACAATAAGTAAAAAAAAAAAAAGAAGAAGAAGAAGAAGGAAAGAAAATAAAAAAGAAACATGAAAAATCGTAACATTCTGCAAGCTTTGCATACTAAACTCCCTAAAAGTACACAATTGACTTATTTAATATACTTCATGTTAAAGTTGTAATTCCTATTTAACTACCTATTATTATCCATCTTGCTAGCATCTGTGCACTATCTGCTTGCTAAACTAGGTTACCTGGCAAAACAGGCAGTGAATAAATCTCTTCACACGTTTGCGGCAGCAATAAAGTGGGGGAAGTTTTCATCTTACTGTTGTTGTAATTGCCCTGTGAGTTTCTGGGAATATAAAAGCAGTATTAGCAGGGAATCGAATGCAGCAGATTTGTCTGATGACCCCGGGACTTTGAACACACCGGCAACTATTTCTGGTTCGTTCAGCTTTTCTTTTTCATTTATTTACTCATTCCTTCAGAAATATTCTGGGGATGCCTGCTTTATGCCAACTACTGTGTTATGTTTCAGAAACTTCCTGGTATATTATAAAATATATCAGGTAAACAGCACTTCCAAATTAGGCTCACCTGTTGGAACTTCCAGCTTAACTGGGAATGAGACAAAAACCAGAGAACAAGCCAGTCCTACTGGGACCTGTAGTGAGATGTGACAGAGAAAAAATGGAGCCAGCTTTCAACTGGCTGACCATAGAAGGCTGCTCTGTAGGTGACGGTCCAACCGTCGCAGAAGCAGGAGTGGCATGAAATCTTGGTGCACAGGAAAGTACCCTTTATTCTTTAAAAAGTTGCATCACGCCGAGAGAGTTTAGGGAACATACGTGCTGTGGCACATATGTGGGGGTTGGTTCCCCCTATCCTGTGGGTGTCAGGAATTGAACTAAGGTCATCGAACTTGGTGTCAGGAAGCTTTGCCCACTAAGCTCTTTCTCTTAGTTGTTTTATTTTTTTTCTGAGACCGGGTAGCGCTGGCTGACTTGACACCTTGAACTTTACGGGGTCATCCTGTTTCAGCTGCCAAGGACTGGGATTATAGGGATGTGCCCAGTGCCAAGCCAGAAAGGCATCTTATGTCCATAAAACATTTCATTTAGAGTATTACTTTGGCTTTAAAGTTTGATTTCAAGGTGTATACATTTTGAAAAATAATTCTTTCTTATTTCGGAGGCAAAACTAGCATATGTCCTTTTAATGGTTTTATGTTGGGAAATATTCTGCATGTCACCTTTGAAAATGTAGTTTTCATCCTCTTTAAGTGTTTCAGTTCTCTGGCCTCACTGTTTGAAACCATTTAAGCCTAAGGTCTGCTTGTCACAAATGGGAATCATTCTCTCCATTTGTAGGCATCTTTTAGTTTTTATTTTTGAGATAGCCTCTCAGGGGCCTGAAACTCCCTGTGTAGCCAAGAATAACCTTGAATTCCAGATCCTCTTGTTTTGCCCTCTCAAGCAGTAAGACAGCGGACGTATACCAACCATCCCTGGCCATTCCATTGTATATTTTAACTTAGAATTGAATGTCTAAATTGAGGTTCAAATTAGCAGAAGTTGTCACACTTTTTTTTTAATATTAAAGTTTTATGCTGGGCATGGTGACACATGCCTGTAATCCCAGCACTTGGGAGGCAGAGGCAGGTGGATCTCTGTGAGTTTTGAAGCCAGCCTGGTCTACAAAGCGAGTCCAGAACAGCAAGGCCTACACAGAGAAACCCTGTGAAAAAAAAAAAAAAAAAAAAAAAAAAAAAGAAGAAAAGAAAGAAGAAAGAAAAAAAGTTTTGTATTCATATGGATGAAATACTGATTCTGTGATTTCTTAAAAATCCTTTTAAAAAATGACTATACCTTGGTTAAGAGGCTGTTACAGAGTTCCTGAGGCTGCAACCTGATGTGATAACCAAGCTTCTCACCTGTGACCAGCATTACCGTTATGTTTGATATTTCTTCAAGAAGCACATGGCTACTAGATTCCAGTGTTACCTCGCATTCTATTCCGCTCCTCACTAGAAGGGCCTGTGACCTCTTCCTACACAGTCTATGCTTCAGATTCAATGCCTTGTTGCCTTTAACGATAGCCATGGCCCCTTCACTTATCTCTTGCAACCACACACTTACAGAGCTTAAAATCCTGCCTCTTTGAATTTTGTATATCTCTGTAGTTCGCTGCCTATTGGTTGTAGTTTCCAAGGTCATTCCATAAGGAAGAATGTGTGGCAAAGGAAAAGAATTGCCCTTTTATAATTTATTTGGGGGAATATTTAGTATGACACCTCCCCCCTTTATTTAGCTATATTTACCATTTTGCTTTATGGATGACCATCACAATACTTTGCAGCAGACTGGTCTTTTTTCTTAACCTCTGACCTCATCTTTATATTTGTAGTGTGTATTCACCGAGGACAAACTGCAATTCCAAACACCTGGCCCAGCCCCCGTTCCTATGGTTCTGCCCCTCAAGTGTAATAATAGAGGAGAGACTCAATACCCTATTCTAATATAATGCAGAATGGGGTTTGTGATGTTGGAAAGGAGATAGAATCAGATGCTGCAAGGCCCAAGAAGACCATTGGAGACAGGGGCCATGTCTCTGAGAAGTAAAGTAAAAGGTCATGAGAGTTAGAAAACAGTTTGTTGGAGGTAGTATGTCAGGACCAGCCTTAATGTGTATCGAAATGGGGAACACAGCCATCCCTCCTGGAAATGTCTCCATGAACAGACAGAGTAAACTAGAGCTTAGACCCTAAGCTTTGATTTTTGTTACTGTGTCTCCATAAAAAAAATTTAGTAAAGTTTTTTGTTTTTTTTGTTTTTTGTTTTTTTTTGGTGTGAAATAAACTGTGCAATCTTGGTACCTAAGCTACTCCCTCCTTGGTAAAATTTAGCCTGTTAGAGAGAACGCTGTTGTTCTGAGTTTCAAAGTAGCCCATTGCTCAAACCAGTGGGTATTTCTGTCTGTTTTACCTTTACTCCCATCAGAAGCAGCAGATATGGAGAACATGGGCTACTGGTTAAGAAAAATAAGTCAACAACCCACTGATTAGTGCAAATAGGCAGTTGCCTAGATTTTACAAAAGAATGCTTGACAAAGAAGCACAACACCTGGGCGGGGGCGAGGGGCATGCTGAGGCGTCTGTGTCTGACATTTTTTGCTGATTTCGTGATGCTATTCCTGGCCCGAGCCTTTGAGTGCCCAGCTTGGCGGCCTCTCTGAAGAACCCACATTTCCATCTCTTGTCTCTTGTGCTCCTAATTTAATAGCGTGCTCACAAACTTAAAATGGACCGGGGTGGGGGTGGGGTGGGGTGGGGGAAGCAAATAAATTCAATGTTCATATGCTTTTCAAAAAGCAAAAAGGCTCTTTAATGCTGTTTCTTGTTCTCTAAGTATTCCCCCTGGCCTGAGTGAACAGCGACACACACATATATACAGAGACGCACATCTTCATCACTGTCACACTCCTACCACATTCATAAACAATGCAAACATAACTGTGGTAGAACCCAACTTGTTAATATTTAGGCTACAGTGACTGATGCTGGTAATCTCCCAAATTCATGGGGCCGAAGCAGGAGGATCACTTACACTCAGGACTTATACAGTAGTAAGAATACGCCTCTAACGTGCAAGCAGGCACGCAGTAGATAACCTTGGCTGTAAAGAGCCACACACCACCTTCCCTGTTACCTCACCTAGCCACCTCTTTCCCCGAATTTGGATTAACAACTAGAGGTCTGGCTCTGGGGAGGTGCCTCAGTGGTTAAGAGTATCTGCTGCTTTTCCAGAAGACTTAGCTTTGGTTCCCAGCACCCACATGAGGTAACTAGCTCTACTTTCAAGGGATCTGGTGTGCTCTTTTGGACTCCGTGAGTGCCATACTCATATGCATAAAGTTACGGCACAAATGCAGAAGTGGGGGGGGGGTGGGCAGCAGAGAACCACTAGGGACCTTAGAAGGCCCCAGCTAGGCTCTTGCTTTCGGAAATGCCTTGCTAAGGAAGGAATAAAACAAATTGGCACTTAACCAGTCTGTGGTGCAGTAATACTCTACATCTGTAGGGATAGGCCACCTGAACTTCCAAGTGAATTACAAAGCTCTGCATGGCCCCTCTAACATGGGTCATAGTTAAATCTCCTGAGGAGGGGAGAGTCATCAGGAAACTGAGGCATGGACAGATTAAGCAGCTGGCTCAGAGCCACAAGGAAAGGTCAGAGGGCATGAGTCTGAGAGAAAGCTAAGCATCGTATGTGCACTGAAATCACTAAGCCATGTTTCTCCCTAGGACCGTTACCGCAGGTGTCTGGTATAAGAGGGTTATAGGAGAGGCTAAGAGATAGCAAGTAACTCAGTTCTGAGGAGTTCTTTGACTTGTATTAACGACTAAGTTAGTGATTTATTATCATATTACGGTCGTGCTTCACAAGGAAAGTGTTCTTCTTCCTGTTAATACAATAGATGATTGTAGGAGGGACCTGTGCCGACAGTCACTCAGCTAGATTGACGATAGATCAGTCGGCAGAGAAGTAGATGCATAGATAGATGAAGGGCTGCATGGATCGATAGGTATGTTAGGGACCTACAGAGAAGGAAAAGTACAAATCATCCCACTTGTGAGATTCCAGGAATTCTGCCTTCTTTCTATCTAGGCTCTTTTGTTCTCATTACCTTCGTTCTGTGCCTCTAGCTAAAGAACGTTATTCTCATGGCTCTGGTGATCATGTTTTTGCTTGCTTTTTTTTTTTTTTTTTTTTTTTTTTTTGCCAGATAATGCCTATCTGGTATAGCAAGTTCACCAAAGTTGCCACAAGTAAGAGTGAGAGAAGCATCTGACCTATCAGGCGTGGACCACCTCTAAACACTGCAGCCTCAGGCAGGGCTCTTTCTGAGACCCGCTGAGACATGAGGGTCTGATAGGAAACCAGCTTTGTTCTAACTGCTCAAAGATGTACAGTGGCAACACACACACACACACACACACACACACACACACACACACACACACACACACACACACACACGCACACCTAACAGTAAAACTCACACTTTCATCATGTCTAGGGATTTTAAATGTAATTGTCAAAATGTGGCTAGGTGGAGTGGATTTTCTCACTCACTGAAGAAGGGTAAAGTCTAGAGTCACAGGCTTGGAGTTAGTTAAACAATTGTAGAACAAATTTTAAAGACTGTGAACTCCAGGGGTGTTTTTTGGCTTATAATTCAGTAAAGACCAAGGAATAGGGAGGGGGCAGTGGAGGCCCCATGTAGTAGGAACAGCTTATCCCTGAACTTGGAAGGTCCAGTAGAAATTCGCTTACACGTCATATAAATGTACATAAGCATGATTTTGCCCTATTTACTTCCAGAAATGAGTGGACCAGACCTTGTCTTTGTCATTTGTTTACTAAGAATGGTAATCGATCTACCAAGATTTAGCCGCTGGAATTTGCATGCCACTGAAGCTAGTTTGTGACCAGAAGTTGGCCTAAGGGCTTGGGAAGCCAGGTCAGGGTCAATGGTGAGGTGGGCGGGGCTGTCCTTCCACATTCACTTTCTTTGAGGTGACCCAGCTGCACTTTATTTTCCCTCCTTTGCTCTGAACTTTAATTATTTTTCCCCTACAATCCCCTGCTGTTGAAATTAAGTTTTAACTTAGAGAGTGTGTTTTTTCAATCTTTCTTGTTATGTTGTGGGAAACACATCCCTTCCCACCTTCTAGTTTGTATTAAAAAAAAAAAATTATTCCCAGGGCTGTACTAAAGAGTCTAATATGTGCACAGCATTTTCAATTTCTCCAAGGTCTCTAGACTTAGTAACCCCTTTTCCAGTTTTTACATCTGTGCCTTACCTTGACTTGCTTGTGATTTAAGTCCTGAGACATTGTGGCTTCAAGAGGTGGCATGTGTTGGCAAATTAGGCAGCTCTTGTGGTTGCTCTTGGGGTGTGAGCTCTATAAACCAAGGGTGGTGACTTTGGGGTTGGGGTATAGCTTACTGGTAGAACACTAGGCCTAACATGCATAAGGCCCTGGACTCAAGCCCAGGCCACACAAATTTCTCTCTTAAGTTTAGTTTATAATAGGTGAGATGTATTCCATCCTAACTGGTAGGATTTGTTTCTTTATGATAATTGAATATACATTTTTTTAAAGCAGGTAGCTAGTTGCAGTTCATTGCTATTCTTCCCTAAGATGAGGCCTAGCTTGTTTTTGTTTTTTTAAACTCTGTGTGTGTGTGTGTGTGTGTGTGT